>NC_090328.1:80629828-80937493 GCF_035084215.1 Heptranchias perlo
ATAGCCATACTCACAGAATCATACCTTTCAGCCAACTTCCCAGACTCTTCCATCACCATCCCTGGGTATGTCCTGTCCCACCGGCGGTACAGTGATATACAGTCAGGAGGGAATGGCCCTGGGAGTCCTCAACACATTGACTCCAGACCCCACGAAATCTCATGGCATCAGGTCAAACATGGGCAAGGAAACCTCCTGCTGATTACCACCTACAGCCCTCCCTCAGCTGATGAATCAGTCCTCCTCCATGTTGAGCATCACTTGGAGGAAGCACTGAGGGTAGCAAGGGCACAGAATGTACTCTGGGTGGGGGACTTCAATGTCCATCACCAAGAGTGGCTCGGTAGCACCACTACTGACCGAGCTGGCCGAGTCCTGAAGGACATAGCTGCCAGACTGGGCCTGCGGTAGGTGGTGAGCAAACCAACACGAGGGAAAAACCTACTTGACCTCGTCCTCACCAATCTACCTGTTGCAGATGCATCTGTCCATGACAATATTGGTAGGAGTGACCACCGAACTGTCCTCGTGGAGACGAAGTCCCGTCTTTGCACTGAGAACACCATCCAACGTGTTGTGTGGCACTATCACCGTGCTAAATGGGATAGATTCAGAACAGATTTAGCAGCTCAAAACTGGGCATCCATGAGGTGCTGTGGGCCATCAGCAGCAGCAGAATTGTATTTCAGCACAATCTGTAACCTCATGACCTGGCATATTCCTCACTCTACCATTACCAACAAGCCAGGGGATCAACCCTGGTTCAATGAGGAGTGTAGAAGAGCATGCCAGGAGCAGCATCAGGAGTACCTAAAAATTAGGTGCCAACCTGGTGAAGCTACAACACAGGACTATATGCATGCTAAACAGCGGAAGCAACATGCTATAGACAGAGCTAAGCGATTCCACAACCAACGGATCAGATCAAAGCTCTGCAGTCTTGCCACATCCAGTCATGAATGGTGGTGGACAATTAAACAACTAATTGGAGGAGGAGGCTCTGTAAACATCCCCATCCTCATTGATGGCAGAGTCCAGCACGTGAGTGCAAAAGACAAGGCTGAAGTGCCGAATGGACGATCTATCTCGGCCTACTCCTGATATCCCCACCATCACAGAAGCCAGTTTTCAGCCAATTCGATTCACTCCACGTGATATCAAGAAACGGCTGAGTGCACTAGATGCAACAAAGGCTATGGGCCCCAACAACATCCTGGCTATAGTCCTAAAGAATTGAGCTCCAGAACTAGCTGCGCCTCTAGCCAAACTGTTCCAGTACAGCTACAACACTGGCATCTACCTGACAATGTGGAAAATTGCCCAGGTATGTCATGTACACAAAAAACAGGACAAATCCAATCCGGCCAATTACCGCCCCATCAGTCTAGTCTCAATCATCAGCAAAGTGATGGTAGGTGTCGTCGACAGTGCTATCAAGCGGCACTTAGTCACCAATAACTTGCTCACTGATGCTCAGTTTGGGTTCCGCCAGGACCACTCGGCTCCAGATCTCATTACAGCCTCGGTCTGTGGCTGCAGTGTGTACCATCCACAGGATGCACTGCAGCAACTCACCAAGGCTTCTTCGACAGCACCTCCCAAACCCGCGACTTCTACCACCTAGAAGGACAAGGGCAGCAGGCACATGGGAACAACACCACCTGCAAGTTCCCCTGCAAGTCACACACCATCCCGACTTGGAAATATATTGCCATTCCTTCGTTGTCACTGGGTCAAAATCCTGGATCTCCCTACCTGACAGTACTGTGGGAGAACCTTCACCACATGGACTGCTGTGGTTCAAGGAGGCTCACCACTACCTTCTCAAGGGCAATTAGGGATGGGCAATAAATGCTGGCCTTGCCAGCGATGCCCACATCCCATGAACAAATTTAAAAAAAAACACCAAACATTTCTTGTCGGGCTGCATCGTAACATAAATCGCTCAACCATTCACTGGTGGCTAAAATATTAGCTCCGTTGCATTTAGAGGCAGGCAGTTCAAAGAATCTCCATCAAGGCAACTTTACTACCGTGAAAGTGATGCACCGGAGCTGTTCCGTTGGGACGGGCTCCACTTAAACCGGGTTGGGACCAGCATCCTGGCGAATCTAATAACTGGTGCTGTAGATAGGGCTTAAAACCAAAAAGGGGAGGGTGGGGGGTGGTCAGGTGAGGGGAAATTTAGAAATCTAATGAGAAAAGGCAACAGAGCAGTGTCGTGATTTGGGTAAAGATAAGCAGAATGTGGCAGGATGGGAACGAGAGTTTACCAATAATAGAGCACCAACAAGTAAGGTCAAAGAAGGAAAAAATGGTAGAAAGTCAAAATTAAAAAAGGCTCTTTATCTGAATGCTCAGAGCATTCGTAACTTAATGGATGAATAAATTGCACAAATAGAGATAAATGGGTTGCATCTAATAGCCATTACAGAGACATGGTTGCAAAATGACCAAGATTGGGAACTAAATATTCCAGGGTACATGATCTTTAGAAAAGACAGGCAGACTGGAAAAGGATAGGGTGTAGCCCTAATAATGAAGGATGACCTAAGGACAGTGGTGAGAAAGGATCTTGGCTCGGAAGATCAGGAAGTAGGATCAGTATGGGTGGAAATAAGAAATAACAAGGGGCAGAAAACACTGGTGGGAGTAGTCTATAGGCCCCCTAATAGTAGCTATACCGTTGGATAGAGTATTAATCATGAAACAATAGGAGCTTGTAACAAAAGTAATGCAGTAATGATGGAGGACTTTCATCTTCATATAGACTGAGCAAATCAAATTGGCAAAGGTAGTTTGGAGGATGAGTTCATGGAATGCATTTGAGACTGTTTCCTAGAGCAATATGTTGTGGAACCAACCAGGGAACAGGCTATTTTAGATCTTGTGTAATGAGACAGGGTTAATTAGTAATCTCACAGTAAAGGACCCTCTCGGGAAGAGAGATCATATGATGATAGAATTTCACATTGAGTTTGAGTGAGGTATTTAAGTCCGAAACTGGAGTCCTAAACTTAAATAAAGCCAATTACATAGGTATGAGGGGCGAGTTGGCTAAAGTAGATTGGGAAATTAAATTAAAGGGTATGACGGTTGAAAAGTAATGGCAAACATTTAAAGAAATATTTCAATATTTTCAACAAATATACATTCCATACAGAAATAAAAACTCCACGGGAAAAGTGATCCACCTGTGGCGAACTAAAGAAGTTAAGGATAGTATTACATTAAAAGAAGAGGCCTATAAAGCTGCCAAGAAGAGTTGTAAGCCTGAGGATTGGGAGAGTTTTAGAAACCAGCAAAGGACAACCAAAAAATTGATAAGGGAGAAAACAGAATATGAAAGTAAACCAGCAAGAAATATAAAACTGGACTGTAACAGCTTCTACAAGTATGTAAAAAGGAAGAGTAGTAAAAGTAAACGTTGGTCCCTAGAGGCTGAGACAGGAGAAATTATAATGGGGTATCAGGAAATGGCAGATGCGTTAAACAAATATTTTGTATCTGCCTTCACAGTAGAAGACACAAAAAGCATACCAGAACCAAAGGGCGAATGAGAGTGAGGAACTTAAAGTAATTATCAGTAGAGAAAAAGTACTTGAGAAACTAATGGGACTAAAAGCCAATAAATCCCCTGGACCTGATGGCCTACATCCGAGGGTTCTAAAAGAGGTGGATGCATTAGTTCCCAAATTCCCTAGATTCTAGATTGGTCCCAGCAGATTGGAAGGTAGCAAATATAACCCGTTATTCAAGAAAGGAGGGAGAGAGAAAACGGGGACCTACAGGCTAGTCAGCCTGACATCAGTCATCAGGAAAATGTTGGAATCCGTTATTGAGGAAGTGGTAACAGTGCACTTAGAAAATCATAAAACCATGTTGACTCTGCCTGATCATATTATGAAAGGGAAATCATGTTTGACAAATTTATTTGAGTTTTTTGAGGATGTAACTAGCAGGGTAGATAAAGGAGAACCTGTAGATGTAGAATATTTGGATTTTCAAAAGGCATTCGATAAGGTGCCACATAAAAGGTTGTTATGAATGATGAGTGCTCATGGGGTTGAAGGTAACATATTAGCATGGATAGAAGCTTGGTTAACAGACAGAAAACAGGAAGTAGGGATAAATGGGTCATTTTCAGGTTGGCAGGCTGTAACTAGTGGGGTACCACAAGGATCAGTGCTTGGGCCTCAGCTATTTACAATCTATATTAATGACTAGGATGAAGGGACCGAATGTAATGTATCCATGTTTGCTGACGATACAAAGCTAGGTGGGAAAGTAAGCGGTGAGGAGGACACAAAGAGTCTGCAAACAGATATAGTTAAGTGAGTGGGCAAGAAGGTGGCAGATGGAGTACAATGTGGGGAAATGTGAGGTTATTCATTTTGGTAGGAAGAATAGAAAAACAGAATATTTTTTAAATGGTGAGAAGCTATTAAATGTTGGTGTTCAGAGAGACTTGGGTGTCCTGCTACAAGAAACACAAAAAGTTAGCATGCAGATACAGCAGGAAACTAGGAAAGCAAATAGCATTTTGGCCTTTATTGCAAGGGGGCTGGAGTACAACAGTAAGGAAGTCTTACTATTGTACAGGGCTTTGGTGAGACCTCACCTGGAGTACTGTGTACGGTTTTGGTCTCCTTATTTAAGGGAGGATATACTTGCCTTGGAGGTGGTGCAACGGAGGTTCACTAAATTAATTCCTGGGATGAGAGGTTGAGTAGAATGTGCCTATACTCTCTGGAGTTTAGAAGAATGAGAGGTGATCTCATTGAAACATATAAGATTCAGAGGGGGCTTGATAAGGTAGATGCTGAGAGGTTGTTTCCCCTGGCTAGGGAGTCTAGAACTAGAGAGCATAGTCGTAGGATGACAGGTCAGCCATTTAAAACTGAGATGAGGAGGAATTTCTTCACTGAGGGTGGTGAATCTTTGGAATTCTGTACCCCAGAGGGCTGTGGATGCTCAATCTTTGAGTATATTCAAGGCTGAGATAGATAGATTTTTGGACTTTAGGGAAATCAAGGAATATTGTGATCGGGCAGGAAAGTGGAGTTGAGGTTGAAGATCAGCCATGATCCAGTTGAATGGCGGAGCTGGCTTGAGGGGCCGTATGGCCTACTCCTGCTATTTCTTATACAACCACCCCTGAAAAAGAGGAATCCATGCCTTTTTGTTTCTGTAGGTTACAGGCAGAGTAACAATGTCATAAAGATATGAGAGGTTTTTGGAATTCCTAATCAGCAGCTTGCTTCCCTTCCCTAGTCATGCTAGTGAAAACCATGATAACTCACTGCTTAATTTTTTTCTCGCCACCTCAGCATTTTTCATTGATAAAAGCCAGTGTTCTACATTAGTGTAGCTTATAAAAAGAAATGGCCAGTTTCATCAGCAATAAAGATGTCTTCAGGCATGTAACCAGTTAAAACGTCAAATGTTATCACCGACCGAGTTGTCAGTGCTTTCTGTGGAAATGCTGCTTGCGTCCCCATGAGTGGACCTAAGTTTGATGACATGCCAGATTTTGAAGTAGCTGATCCACATTGCAGAAACAAAATTCCAAATTCTTATTTTTCCAGTCTTTCCTCATGATTTAGACCTTTCATACCAGGAATCAGTCTTGTAGCTGTTGTCTACACTGCCTCCTGTGCTTGAATGTCTCCCTTTTGTCAAGGTAACCAGAACTATACGTAGCACTCAAAGTGTAATCTGACCAAAGCACTCTGCAGTTTGATCATGACTTCCTCTGACTTGTATTCTTCTGCTTGGCTATGTACTTCAGCATTCGTTGATTTCTGCTCTACACTGGTTGGACATGTTTAGCACGAGTCTACCAAGACTCTTGGATCTCATTCAGCTTCACCCTTAGCTATTTCAACACCATTCATAGAGAACATGTATTGCTTATTTTTCCTTCTTATGTGCAGTACTTAGCATTTGTCCAAATTAAGTTTCATCTGCCATTGTTCTACCCACAAACTCATTTTGTCCAACTCATTCTGAACTGCCTCCTCAGATTCCACTGTCCCACCTAGTTGGTATCATTTGCAAAGTTCACTACTTTGGCATTGAGCTTTTGAATCCAGGTCATTTATGTAAATTGAAACATTACTGGTCTCAACACCAGGTCTTGGAGCACTCTACTTTGTACTTCCTTCCTCCCCCCACTCTGACATAACTCCTTTAACAAGTACTCTCTTTCTACCCTTCAACCAGTTCTATATCCATTCCCAGGGTTTACCCTAAATCCCCACAGTTTTGAGTTTTAACTAACAGCCTTTCAGGTAGTGCTTTGTCACATGTCTTTTGGAAGTCTAGGTACATTGCAACATAGGGCTTCCCACAGTTCACTTGAGATGTCAGTTCCTCAAAGAAACAAAACTGAAAACTTAAAGACCAGCCAGGGAACGGATCATTTTTTTGAACCTGCAGGCAATTTCAGGTTTGAACCAGTGTTTGATTTCAAGATGAATGCTTGATTCTATTTTAAGATGCTATTTTATTTTTCCTGTTACTGAAGTTTGTCATGCAGCTTTTCTTCTTCCAAATAATGTTTTCTCCTGATCAGACTACTTGCTACCACACCCCATTCATAAAGCTCGCCTTTACAACAACATCAACTTGTATTTATATAGCGCCTTGAATATAGAAAAATATCCTAAGTAACTTCACAAGAGGTATGAGGACAAATAGATGCCAAGCCAAAAAAAAATTGACCAAAAGCTTGGTCAAAGAGTTGGGTTTTAAGAAGGATCATAAAGGAGGAAAGGGAGTTGAAGGAAATTCCAGAGCCTAGGCGACTGAAGGCATGGTCACAAAAGAGGCTGCAATCAGAAGAATGGAAAGTTTAGGGAGAAGTGGAGGTTTTAGCAGCAGTAATTTACATTGTGAAGATAACAAAGTGTATGACCTGTGGGATACTGCACCACAAAGTGCATTAATGTGAAAATTATGTGTTGTGTTAAACTACAATGGTTGGACCAGAGTAAACTGGCCACTGCATTTGTGAGATGCACATTATTGGAATTTTTTATTTTAAAAATTAGTCATCTTAATAATGTTGACTTTAACATTTACATTGTTTGTTTATGCTTGATTATTTGTTTCAAAATGATTGTATTGTTTTATCCAGGTGGCTTGGATGAAGCATTGCATACTATAATTGAAGTTGCCCGTGAACAAGAGATTCCATTTGTTTTTGCTCTCAATCGCAAAGCCCTCGGTCGCTGTGTGAACAAAGCAGTTCCTGTTAGTGTGGTTGGAATCTTCAGTTATGACGGTGCTGAGGTTAGTCAGAACCGGGATCAGTGATGCACAGGTTCAGTTCTTGCCACTGGAAGAGTGAATTTCAGAAGGGGTCCTGAAAGGGCCTACACACAATATCTATGTTAATACCAATTTTTTTTTAAGTCTGAGAAAGTTAGTTGAATTCTACAAATAGCCATTACCACTACTGTTTGTGGTGGTGTACGAAAAGGCTGGTGTCAGTTCTAATTACATCAATTCATAATTGTAGGAAATCTTTAACAATAGATGCATTTGTTAATTCAAAACCATCCTAAATTAATAAGAGTACTTGTCATTTAATTACTAAGTTATTAAACTCCTTTAATAATCCCTTAGTAAGATAGTGGGAAGTAGTTTTATATTTTATCTTTGTTCAATTGTGTGTATCTGTATTAAACTATCTTGGTTGGGACTGAGGAAGTTAGCAGGTAGGTAATGGAGTGATGGAAAGGGAATGTCTTTGTCACCTTAAAACCCACCCTGAAACTGATGTTGTAAAAAGCACTGAAAAAGTTAAGAAAATTCAGCCCCAGTATTCTTAAAACTAGTGCAAGGTTAAAATGTGCTCTCTCTATTACTGAAACATACTAACTATATTTGTATATCTGGTTTAGTAACTGAGTGCTTTATTTTATTTGCATCCATGTTGGAATGGAGTCTAATTAGCCTTAAAATGTTCATAAACCACCCACATATATTGAGTTGTTTGTAACCTTTTGTTATAAAGGAAGTCATTGTGCCAGAGATTCACCTGCACTTGTGGAAAGTTTTAAATATTTTTGTGTCAAAATTCATTTTTGTTTTCCCCCTTCTGTCACTCAGACATAAAGAGAGTCCTTTTAGAAATTGGTGTGGATGATGTGGCGATACCTAAAGAATTGAATTTTTTTTTATTGGCTGGGGTATAAAATCTAAGGGTGCATGTTTACTGACAATTTTACGCAGTGTGAAGGTTTTGACTGCATGCTGATGCAAAATGTAAGAATATAATTCATATACCCTTCGATCTATATTGCACCACATTCTCACTATTATGCCAACCAATATTCTCTTTCAATATGTCAGGAATTTTAGGGCGTTTCAGGTAATTTAATCCACTGGAACTGTCTGGTCTTACTTCTGACTGCCATTTCTTAACTGTGAGTGCACTAAAGTTAATAGGACATCGTATACCATTCGTTAGTACCAGCTGCAGTATAACTCCAGGGAAAGTGAGTTTTAGAAGTGCCCAGGAAGCCTGTGGGATTTTTAGAACTCTGAACAGAATGTTTTTAATGTAATTAGTTGCTGAGGATGTGGAGCTCTGCACCTGTGTGGAAGCCTGCATGCCCAGAGTGCTCTGGTACCTGGATACTGGTCTAACTTGCATTGCAGCTGGCTGCTATCATTTAGGTTCTCAGCTACAGTATGACTACAGCATGAATGTACTCAGTCTGCATTTTGCTTCATTTTGCTCTGTCAGACAGACTGTGAGCAATCTTGCTGGCATAGGACAAAGGCTTACATGCTGAATTGCAACTACTGGTGCCTCCTGGGAAAAGGCTATTTGAGATGAGACTAGATAGTTTTGGTGAATTAAACTGAAGCTGAACCATCCTAAAATGGTAGATGTCTTCAGAGGCAATATTGGGTGACAAAAGTAACTATTTTGTCAGCAAGGATTTCTTTGCTGTTCAAGATTAATGTTGTTGATCAGTCCCTTGGTAGCTGGGAGTCCATAAGGATGACTTTCATGGACATCTTTGTAATCTGTAAACCAGGATTCCAGTAAATAAATTCCTTACTGTAGCAAATGGGACAGCAACTGTTAGAAAGTGGAGTTAAAGAGTGGGCAAATAGGTTAAAGGCATGAAATTGTAATCCTTACTTGACCCCTAACAACATTATGACAGCTGGGAACTGAAGTGTTTTTTTTTTTAAAAAGGCAAAGAAATGTCCAGCGATGGAAGCAATAATATTTGTGATTTATACATTACAGTTTACAGTTTTAAGACCGTACATGGTCACTAAATTGATGTTGAGGGTTATGGGTTCTAATAAAGATTTTATTGGTAGGAAGGAGGAAAATCATTCCTGGTTTGATGGATAGGATATCCTTTCCTCATTTTTAAAATAATTTAAAATATTGCAGTAATGTAGCTATTTACTCATGGTTACCAAATGTTTCAGGCTGTGTTACTCTAGATAAATCAGAAGTCTTTCAATTGCATTCACTTCTTTTTGTCACACTTAGTTCTTGTGTCATGAATATGTCACGCTGCTTGTCCGACATCCAGCATTGAATGAGCAGAAATTTCCTCTAACTAAATATTGGGAAGGCCGAATTTATTGTCTTCGGTCCCCACCACAAACTCCGTTCCCTAGGCACCGACTGCATCCCCCTCCCTGGCTACTGTCTGAGGCTGAACCAGCCTGTTCGCAACCTTGGCATCCTATTTGACCAAGCTGAGCTTCCGACCCCCTATCCTCTCCATCACCAACACTGCGTACTTCCAACTCTGTAATATCACTCGTCTCCGCCCCTGCCTCGGCCCATCTAGCGACACCTCAAATTTAAAATTCTCATCCTTGTGTTCAAATCCCTCCTTGGCCTTGCCCCTCCCTATCTCTGTAACCTCCTCCAGCCCTAGAACCCTCTGAGATTTGTGTGCTCCTCCAATTCTGGCCTCTTGTGCATCCCTGATTTGCATCGCCTCACCATTTGCAGCCGTGCCTTCAGCTGCCATGGGCCTAAGCTCTGAAATTCCTTCCCTAAACCTCTCCACCTCTCTCCTCTTTTAAGGCTCTCCTTAAATCCTACCTCTTTAACCAAGCTTTTGGTCATCTATCCTAATATCTCTTTGTGGCTCAGTGTCAGATTTTGTCTGATAATGCTCCTGTGAAGTTCCTTGGTTGTTTTACTACAATAAAGGCACTATATAAATGCAAGTTGTTGTTATTTAACACTTTCCCACTCTTGTGATAAGAGTAACACCTGTGCTGTGTAATGCTAATGCTACAACAAATTAAACTATTGATACTTATCATTATACTTAGCTTTCAATTCTCCCACTCACCCAAATCCACGGGATATGAATGCCTGTAATAAAGTCTTGCATATAGTGTACATTTCCTCTAAGTATAACAGATTCTGTCATGCTTTCTCTGTCGCATTTAAATTTCCTATTCATAGCCTGATTTCTTATTGTTACCTCTATTGGTTCACTCCATTTGTGTCCTCCAAAATTGATGATTTACATCTCCTAGCTGCAGGTGGTGGCATTCTCAACACCTGAGGCCTATGAAGATCAAACTCCTGCTGAATGTCTGCTCCTGCTGCCACTACCCACTCCCTTCCTGACGACCCAATCCAGCTTACCCCATTCTAAGTGCTGTCTCCACGCCTTCGACCAGAAAGCCCAATCCTGACCCAAAACCCATCTCCACCCTGGGAGCAGGTGCTCACTATCCCCTCCCCCACTCCTGATCCTCTGTGAGAAAGGCCATATTGCTGTGTTCCCAGCTGTGAACTTGGAACCAGATATATAAGTTCTTAAAGTGCTGACTGCATGTTTACTAGTAGAGTAAATGTGCAGTAAGCACTCTAAAGAACTTGAAGCCGATTCAATTGTAACAGCCAGAAACACAACAATCTGGCCTTTTTTGGGGCCAGGATGGGTGATCGTGAACTGTTTCCCTGACACTGAGCTGAGTATCTTTTCTTAGTTGTTTCAATTTAGAGCCTGTTCCCAAATCAGTGCTGGGAAACTGGTTTTCAAAATGCTATAAAACTTTTGGGGGGTAGGAATGGATGAAGACTTCATTCTCCTGTATTCCCCTTTCCCCCAAAATACACGGACTGCAGTGGTTGAAGAAGGCGGCTCACCACCACCTTCTCGAAGGCAATTGGGGATAGGCAATAAATGCTGGCCTTGTTAGCGATGCCCATGTCCCATGAATGAATAAAAAAAAATTCTAAAGTAGCACAGTTCGAAGCATTTGGTAAATGGCTGTAATATTTCACTTTAATCATAAAATAGATATACTGAAAATATTATTTCACATTTTCTGTTGGCAGAAAATGAAATCTGAATGTGCCAGGTTTTAAATATGAATTTGGAGTTGCTGGACAGCTAAAGAGATTTTATTCTTCCACTGATTAACCAGAAAATGTCCTCCAAAAGCATCAATATTGTGAATTAATACTTTTTTTTATATATTTCACTTACAGAACCAGTTTCATCAAATGGTTGAACTCACTGAGGAAGCTAGGAAAGCATATCAGGAAATGCTTAATGCCCTAGAGCAGGAACTTACAGCATATGAAGGAAATTCAGTGGGACCATTGTGCGATCTATCAGAGGAAAGCACCATTGCATTGGATAGCGTGACCTCTCAATCTTTTTCAGAAGCCAGTGAACCAGAATATGGTGCATATCAAATACTATTTAGTGGTATAACTCCAATCAAACCTACTTCCCAGCATATATATAGTTGTATTTCAAGGGGCTCTCCTGTACTATTGAACTGTGAGCTATTAGTTAAATTGCAATCATGCATGAAGGCAAGCAGCTCCAGTTAGAAATTTAAATCATTAATCTACATGGGGAAAACAGTGGCTCCAGAGTGGATAGATTAAATTTGTACATACTCTGGTATTATAAATGTTTAAACTACTGCCTCTTAAAAAGTTCTTCCTCGCTAGGGATGTTGAGGCTGTAGGATTTATGTTCCCTAGTTACTGTAAAATCTAGTATATTTATTGTAACCTGGGATTTCTGCACCTGCCATATATTTAAATCAGATCTCTAGGCCTAGTTGTCATAGAAGTTCATCTAATAGCTAGATTGTTAGTGATTGCCAATGACAAATGGTGATTCTTGGTGATTTAGGCCTTTGCAGCATCGCCTTTGCGCCCAATGCAGAACTCTGTTACAGTGAGAAACAAGATAGAGTTTCTTTGTTAATGAGGGAATGATGCAACAGAGTCTCATTATGAGGGCCTTTTTCCATTTTGGCAGTAAAGAGGAGGAAGAAGAAAAAAAAATTTCCCTTGCACTCTTTTTGAAGTAGGAGGGTGTATATTATAACTAAGTGTGTGAAACATAATTCTGTGTAAATTAACTTGATGCCTCGTAACCTTTAAAAGTACTTCATCTGATTTTAGCCAGGGAACTAAACTTTTTTTCCCTCAGACTGATTTTTTTTATATATATATATATTATTTAAACCCTTAAACTGGTGGTAAGTCCATGGGCTTTTTTTCAGCAACTCACACTAATGCTGAAAACCATTATAGCTATTCACCATGTCATGCTTTTCTGTTCCTCCCACTCTTTCTTGCTTTTTTTCATTTGTACTATTTCAACTTCAGTTAATCTGGCCTTTTTTATATTCTAACCTTTTTATACATTTTTAATAATTTTAAAACCCTTACCTATTTTCTTCCTCCTGGCTTCCAAAACAAGTTTTCATTGGCTAAACATTTTCAAAGGTTGATCAGTTCTACTAACAGAAAACCCAAAAACTGAAGATGGACATGGTTATGTCAGAGACATCCACAGCAACCATTGATGTCTTTAAAACTAAGAAGTGCTGTGAGGGACAAGTAAACTCAGTGGCAGCCCACAAAGCCAGATTACCCCCGAAGGAATAAACACGTATGGTGTGTGGTAAGGGGTTAAATTGGGTTTAACTCTGAAATTAAATTCTCAGTTCTGGAGAAAGTAGAATTTTGTATATTTTAGACCTCTGGCCAAAATACTTTGATATCATTACGTAAAAATATTTCAGCTATAGTTTAGTAAATGGAGTTTATTTTTTTAATCTATTCTATATGCTAATTGCACCTTTATGAAATGGAATCATAATATAATGCAGTCAAATAGATTTATTGTTTAAAAGCACACTGACCAAT
Organism: Heptranchias perlo; assembly: GCF_035084215.1. Lineage (NCBI taxonomy): Eukaryota > Metazoa > Chordata > Chondrichthyes > Hexanchiformes > Hexanchidae > Heptranchias > Heptranchias perlo. Next base: position 80,643,021 of record NC_090328.1, read on the forward strand.
AATCTACATTTGAGTTTAGTTAGAATACCTGACAATTTTCCTAGATTGGAAGGAGAATGGGAACTCCCAATGGGCATGGAACAGGTTCAAGATGTGATTTGAGATTTGATATTTTTAATTGTGCAATGAAATTAATGATGTGGTCTAACTATCCCTCTTACAGTTACTACATGGAGAAACCTGCTCAAGAGGCAGTGTAACCCCAACCTGTCAGACACTGAAAACACAGGAACTTCAGAGACTCTACACTGTGACTCAGAAGAAGAAACTGGTGACTCAATACAGAATTTTCCAAAATCCATTCTTGGTTTTGAATGTCAAGCAGCAATAAGATGAATGTGGTTTTTCGTAGCACTGTAAAATGTTTCTGTGGCTCTCTATCCAAAGGAGAGCGTGGCTATTTTGTGCAGGAAATAGTGATTAAAATTTACAGCAAGTGAAAAGGCCTTCCTTAACTGTCACCTTTTTTTAAAAAAAAGAAACACATTCAGATTCCTATCATCCCTAATTGAGATTAAACCTAATTTAATTGCATCTCATTTTTGAAGACTTGCCTGAAATCTAATTGGCTGAAGAATAATGTTAATTAAGCAATGATAAACATTAGGCAACCTTGAATAGTCTGGAAAAATTAATTTGAAAATGATGGATGGCTGAATGTTAATTCATTGCCCAGAAATTGATCTCCTCCTGAGGTTGACACTTGTAGTGATATTTTGCCCCAGTGCCGCTCCACTGGTCCATTTCAAAATAGTCCCAGAGATCAATCAGGCATATTTTGTACACTCCAGTTTTCCATCTTTCCTGATACTTTTTCCTGTGTGCAGCCTGCTGTAATAACTTCCATCAAAAATGATGGTTTATTCTGGGACAGAGCCCACCCAGAGACTTCCAAGTGAGGAAAAGTTTGAAGGCCAGTATTGCCAAGTCCTAGACAACTTTATCATAGAGCTGCTTATATATTCAGACCCACACACAAAATTGTGGTTGCTTATAGAATAATCGCATCCATTGTAAAACTATATAGTAACAATCCATCTTTTGCTATTTTGGAGTTACTTCACATTTTGAAATGGACCAGTGGAGAGCCACTGAGGCAACCTAATGCCTCCAGGGCAAAATATCACTACAAGTGGCCCCCCTCAGGAAATAATATTCAAAAATGGCCTCACCAACAGTCTATACAAAGTCAGAATAACTGGTCAAATGTCCTTGCAATGTATCTCATTATATTATAACACCTTCACATTGTGAATGGTGAGTAATTGCCCCCAAATCCTAATGGACATCTCTTCATTTTGTAAATGTTCAATTTATCGCTTTTTTATGTTAAATTTATCTGCTAGGCCTTAGCGCATCAGTTAATTGGTTCTGATTTCTTTGAATGTGTAAGTTATAAAATTTGCTGATGGCATTAAACTGTGTGGCCAGATGAGAAGTATAATACCAAAAAAAACCTTCTTCATCTCTGAATAGTTTGAACAGCAAAGGATCTAGCACAAACTTTGCAAAAATTCATTGTTCACTGCTTCTCAATCAAGATGTTTCCATTTATCATCACTTTCTATTTCTAAAACAGTTTTCAGTCCACTTGACTAATTTGTTGTTAATGCCCTGAATTAACTTCATTTAACCACTGATCAATCCAGTTGCAAACCCTATCAAGTTTACTTTGTAAGAACTTGACTGCTTCGTCTGGTTAGGATTTGCTTCAGCAGTGGTTTCAGGCAACCGAAATGCGAATAAAACACTCCACTAATAAAAGCAGAACCCAGCTTAAACCCTCAACCTAGCACATCTTTCTAACCAAGAAATGAAAACCGCAGAAATGTGAATTTGCTATGATATTTTCCTAAATAGCTTGGCTTCAGTTAGCCACTACAGAATCGCATAGAGAATGAAATTAGCTAAAAAAAGTTGCTAGTTTATTTTTACTTTGAAAAAAGCACTACTACAAATTCAGCTTTAAAAGCTGAAGGATCGAATTGAAAAATTGATTGCAATCATGCACAAATAGGCTTTCTAATTGTAATGCTGCAGCACAGTCAGAACAAACTAAGAAGTGTTTAGGGGCAAGGCAAGTGCTGTCTGCATAATCAACTCATGTCATAACTTGAGTGCTATATGTAACCTGTTGCCTGCCATTTTGGAATTGGGAAACAAATTTGAGTATTTCCAAATTGAGTAGTCAACAGGACTATAAACATTCTGTAGCTGTATGTTTTTTCAGTTTTCCACCCCATGATCTCGCGAGGGCCTACATTTAAGTAAAATACAGAAAAGTGATTCATTGTGATAGCACTGACTCTGTCAGTCTTTTAGCTTATCCTGAGTTTGGCAATACAGCACAAAATCTATTATTGAATTTCTATGTTTTTAATTTCATATCTGTCGTTCAGTACACTATTACTATAATACTATTTGGGAGTCATCAAATTATGACTTATAGCAAGGTACAGAGTGTAATATGAGTTCCATGATTATAGAATCATAGAAATTTTCTGTATAACTACTGCAGAGAATGCATTTGGCAGATTATCAGTGAGACTCCATGTGCAGTTTATAATACTTTAAGCTTGTACCCCTATCAGAGCAAACTATTCCAAACAGTTTAAGACCTCGGGATATGGCATGAACAGTCTCGTGCTGTGATAAATGTCTCCGCAAGTGAGAGTGACCAAGTGACTCGCGAGTGACGTGTGCCACAAGTTATAACCTGACTAGCCGCACAATACATCCCATTTATAATATTTATTCATTATCATTTCGATTTGAGAAGTCTCAAGTTTTTCATCCCAACTTTGGTTTAAATTTGACTTGCTTTATACAGGATCTAGGACATTAAATTGTACTCTCTACATACTGCACAGTGCTATAATCATAAACTAGTTTTATATTCACTTCTTATGCATGGGATCTGTCCAATGCAGTCAGGGTTTAGTACTTCATCTGTAGTGATCTTATTGGTTGGGCATATTGATACGTTCAGGGTAATCCAGCACTGGACCAATGGGGGTTGGGTGAGTTCTAAAAAAGTGTGTTTTATGGAATGGAATTGAACATGAGGAATGCAAACTTAATAAGCTATGTGCAAGAGTTGATGTATAATGAGTCATTCCTACCATCTTTAATGCTAACCTTATTTAAAATAGTAACTTCAACATGCATTGAATATAATCCAACTCACTTAATAACCTTCTCACTTATTGGAAAAGGTTTTGTATTAGAAATCTATTCTATTTTCAGGTTGGTGTGATCAATACATTGTTATGTTATTAGATATTATTGATGTTATATGTATGGAGACTGCTGACTCACTCAGACTCCAGACCATCTCTTCAGCTGACCAGCTGCTTCACTTTATACTGTAGCCTTTTAATCCCTATGTCGATCTATGTTGAGCAGACCTCATAGGTTGTGCAAGTTTATCGCAGGACAATTAATTGTGATCTAATGCAGTAAATCATCTATGAATCAGAGAATAAATGCAGAGGTTTTTATTAAAATTTGAGGCTCTGATGACTGAGAAAAACAAGGGAGGCATCATAGGTTCAGTTCATCAGAGGGATATGTGCACAGTTATGAAAGTCTTGTTGCAGCCCTAGCATGTTTACAGTGTATTTTGTCAGCTGAAGTTGTGCAAAATGATTCAACAGAAAAAGGAAATGAAGAATGGGCTGTACATAAACTGGATTTGTTTTTAATGGCCAGTTAATTATTTTACAATGATAATTTATCTTTTGCCTGGAGATAATAACACAGTACCCAAAAGTGATCAACTCTAAAACAAGTTATTTATATTTTTAAAAATTTGTAATACTGTCTCAATCACTCTGAGGTAATGGCCTCAAATGTCCAAGGGACAACTCTGGTGGCTTAAATGCCCAATGGGGAACTTCCGCTCCTAAGCCTGCTGATGTTTCCAGGGTCAGATAGCTGTGCACTAATTTCACAACCCTAATCCAGGAGTGTGCCTGCGATTATAGGTGTATCTTGGGCACCCACCAGAAGGGGAGTTGAAAATGTGGCACTGGGGCAGCCATTAGCCTCTTTCTTAACAAGGATTATTAGACCAAACTAACATTTTTGATGTGAGTCCAAAAGCACGACCCCCCCATCCCGGTGAGTCCCACTGACGCTGAGCTGAGGGTCAGTAGATCTGGTTGAGCCTGGTGTACCAGTTGCTCAACATAACCCAGTCCAGAGATGAGGGTATTGCCAGCCCTGACCCCTCTAATGTTGAATGGATCTTGGACCAAAATTCAGCCAAACTTCTGGCCCCTCCTCTCCACTCCCGACGGACAAATATCAAAGCAGATTTTTGACTCCCGGCATCTTTTGTCTCTGAGCAGTATAGACCAGTAAAGTCTCAGGTTCAGTCCTAGTCTGTGCTGAGTTAGCTGATCTCAGCCGGTATATCACCAGGGGTGCTATAATTGGCCATGTGCCCCTTGGCTAGGGAGGGGAATCAAGATTTCTACTTGTGACCCCTACGGATGTGCAAGTGTGTGGACATTAGATGAGACAGGATCAGGCTTGGTGAGATTTACTACACTGTTGTGTAGCCTGCCTAAGCTCACCATCTAGGATCATGTGAATAATTGCCAATCAGGTGAGATACTGGAAGGAGATCACCTATAGCACAGTGAGGGAGTCAAAGCATTCAGGAGAGAAGGGGAAGAGAAAAAAATTAGAGGGTAAAAAATAGAAAAGCATTAATACTATACAAACCCTTTTAGATTGCCCCCATTTCAGTGGGGGAATGCAATCTTTTCACACAATCTTTTCTGTTTTTAACCTTTAACATGTTTTGATGAGCATGTTTTTTTATTTTAAATGTTCTCTTGCTAAACTCCTCTAAAATGCCATTCTTATACCATGGGTTCCCTATCACTTTTTGCATTATTTCCAAAAATTATGATGTACTGAGCCTATCCTCAGTATCCTGCTATCAAAATACTGATTAACTGCCACTAACACACTATAATATAGTGTTTAATAATTCTTTGTGTTAAATGGAATAGATTGTCCAACAAATCCAGTATAGGCTTATGTGGGGTTGTAAAGCCAGCCCTGTTATGCTGAGGATGGTTTCATGAGCTGGCAAATACAGGAAAAATGCCTGTACTGTCTTGATACTGTTGCTCTCCTGTACCCAGTTCAGCCCCATGTGTGGAAAGGAGGTGATTATTTACCTTGCTGCAGAAGTATCAGACCAAAACAAAATGGTGTGCACTGTCTATTTTTGTCGTCACTGTTCCTTTTTCCTTCCTCCTTCAGCTAGAACCCTGCAATAAACAGTGCAGAGGAGAACAGCTGCAGAGAGGACAAGCTAGTAATTGAAGAGCAAGAGCAGTCCAAGACAGTTGTTGTTTCTGCATGCCACTCGTGTCCAAACATTCTCTAATTGGTCCAGGTTCAAGACCCAGGGCTGTGTTGGGTCTTGGGCCAATTCCAAGTTTGTGAAATGGACATTCACTTCTGATAACATCCTTTTTGAAAACAAAATGAGGTGTAAGTGAACCAGCCGCATCAAATGGCTGAAATAGTTTAATACCAATTTTTTTTATTTTTGCTGTTTTAACAAAAATCTTAGAAGCCCCTTAAAAGATTAACTTTTCATTTAACAATGTGAAGAAGGGAACCATTATTCTTGCTTTCATTACTTAAAACAAAGCTGTGATGTAACATGAGGTAATTGGTAATAATGGATACTGCCTGCTGATCTCTAGCTCCACTCACTTGATTTGTGAAAGCAGTAAACACTGCTTAAATATTGTAAAATCTTGATTATTATTTTAAGGATAGATTTGTGCTGTAAATAATTAAATGAATTTTATGCTGTAGAATATACTCTGAATTGCCTTTTTCATAAAAAGATGGACAGCCGTCTAAACATTTTTTGGGTTTCTTTGAAAACCTTATTTAGTTGCTACAATAGTTTATGAAGACTAGTTCGATACAAATGAATGTTAAATTCTTAATCTATAGATTTATACGGAGTAAACATGACTCAAATATTGCTGCTTTTAATTGATTATTTTTGAAAAATAAATGGAAAACATTTTGATTAAAGGAAACTACAGTGGGATTTTTTTTCTAAAGGTTATTAAACTTTGGGTGCTGAAGCTCACTTTGATAATAGTGTCTATTTAAAAAGGGGAAAAGAAAACTGATGCACGTTGTAAAAGTAGAGGTATTACAGGACTGATTTTGTTTAGTCATATCTGCTTGTTAATTTTGGCTTTTGAAATGTATGTAAATAAAGTGGCCTGACAGCTTACATATTGCAGTAGTTAGAGATGAGTCTAAGCTTGAGTTCCAGTACTGGCAACCAGTCAGACTCTTTAGTGTTTTATCAATTTTCTGTTCCTCTCCTTCTGCCAAGCAGGAGTGAGCATGCCATCTTATGGGAAGAAGATTGGTAGACTCCCAGTTACTCTTAAATAGTACCTCCGAAACACTAGAAATGTTTGATGATCAAACCAATCCAGGCTCATATTTAAATAAAGGTCCGACATGGGTTGTAGGACCCTTTTGTGAAATTGGGCTGCCTTAGTGTCTGACTTGCCTTGTGATAGTGTCGTGAGTTTAATAGGACCCTTCAGCAGTGCTATTTAAAGGGCTCATCCACTCCCTGCAGGATAGTTGCTGGTTTGTCCTTTTAGGTTGATTAACTTCCGGGCATTTTTTTGCTGATTTTCTATGATTAAGTGAACGGACAAAACTGTGGCAAATGGATTTCAGTGTAGGCAAGTGTGATGTCATCCACTTTGGACCTAAAAAGGATGGATCAGCGTACTTTCTAAATGGTAACGCTCGGAACAATGGAAGTCCAAAGAGTCCTAGGAGTCCATGTACATAGATCATTAAAATGTTATGGACAGATACAGAAAATAATCAAAAAGGCTAGTGGAAGGCTGGCCTTTATATCTAGAGGACTAGAATACAAGGGGATAGAAGTTATGCTACAGCTATACAAAGCCCTGGTTAGACTATACCTGGAGCACTGTGTTCAGTTCTGGGCATCGCACCTTAGGAAGGATATATTGGCCTTGGAAGGAGTGTAGTGTAGATTTACTTGAATGATACTGGACTCTAAGGGTAAAATTATGAGGAGAGATTACACAAACTAGGGTTGTATTCCCTGCAATTTAGAAGATTAAGGGCAGATTTGATCAAAGTTCAAGATATTAAGGGGAACTAATAGGGTAGATGGAGAGAAACTATTTCTGCTGATTGGGGATCTAGGACTAGGGGACATTCCTGAAAATCAGAACTAGGATTTTCAGGAATGAAGTTAGGAAACACTTCTACATGTTTCTGCCTTCTACAACTGATTTCTGACTTCTTAAAAGCAGTCCAGCATAGGCAAAAACTTCTGTCTGGTGGTAGAAGTTTGGAACTCTCTTGCAAACAGCAGTTGATGCTAGCTCAATTGTTAATTTTAAATCTGAGATTGGTAGATTTTTGTTAGCCCCACATCCCTTAATACCTTTGGTTAACAAAAATCTACCAATCTCAGATTTAAAATTAACAATTGAGCTAGCATCAACTGCTGTTTGCAAGAGAGTTCCAAACTTCTACCACCAGACAAAAGCAGTCCAGCACCAATAAAAACTTCTTAGAAGTCAGAAATCAATTGTAGAAGGCAGAAACATAGGAACTGGAGTAGGCCATTTAGCCCCTCGAGCCTGTTCTGCCATTCAGTGAGATCATGGCTGATCTGTGACCTAACTCCATATAACCACCTTAGCCCCACATCCCTTAATACCTTTGGTTAAGGTGGTTATATGGAGTTAGGTAACAGATCAGCCACGATCTCACTAAATGGCAGAACAGGCTCAAGGGGCTAAATAGCCTATCCAGTTCCTCTGTTTCTGCCTTCTACAACTGATTTCTGACTTCTAAGAAGTTTTTGCCCATGCTGGACTGCTTTTTTCTGCCATTACATCAGTTTTACTTCTGTCATGGGCGGCCTTTGGGGCTGGAGGACAAGGGGAGAGTAGCCAAGAGGACAGGAGACAGCAGAAGCAGCTGAGAGGAGGAGGAGAAGGATGGTACTGCGCAGGAGGCCATTAACTTCACTAGGGAGCAATGTCTCAGGTGCCTTTGCTTCACCAAGAAGGCTATCACCAAGGTATGTCACCCGCTGCAGCCAATACTCGAGCCTCAAACCAGGGACAGCACTGCCCGTGGCTGTCAAGGTCACAGTGGCCTGTAGTCAATTTGACTCTGTTCCATTGTTCTAGACTGACACCATATTGGTTAATAGCCATATGACTTCATTTATCACAAGCAAGAATCAATATAATTACAGTATTTAAGCAGTAATTTACAAAGCACAATCAAAAATTATATTATCCCGTTGTCCTTTGGGTAGAAGCCACAAACTCATTCCCCGTTCCTTCATTCGCGTACTCTTGTTCTTGTTCTTGTTTACCCACCTGGTGGTACTTTTCTGTCCTCTACACAAAGGCTCAGACCCCCCAGTTATACTCTAAAAACAGAACTGTGGCAAAATACATCCAATCAGGTATTTTCCCCAATGCTCCCCTTAATTTAATCAATCATATGGATAACACATACTTGTCCAGATGAGACAGTGGCTTGTGGCCTCCTTATTCTCAATAACAAGATTCTTAGCACAATGTTTTCCTGTCCCTGCAGTTGATGAATCACCCTATAGGCCTCGAAGATAATGGGAGTACTAGCTAGCTTCAGTATTCCAGTATGTTTGAAGGAGTGGGGTACTGTTAAGTTCCTCCCTTAGTTTGCAATAATAAGATTCTCAAGGCAGGCACTAATTTACAAGCAGTTCATGTTATGGTATAGTAGTTTCAGCTAAAGCCTTGATTGTTTAACCCTTTTGAGCCTAGTTCCCCTAAGTACCATTTAAACCTATATTTCCTATAGGCCCTTAACGTTTATGCTATGGGGTTGTTCCAGGCTGCAGCAGGTGACATCAGCGACATCTCAAAATTCACCATTGTATCAGGAGGTCACTGAGGCACTCTACACTAGGAGGAACAATTATATCACTTTCCCAATGATCAGAGCAAAGCAGGATAAGTGAGCACGAGGCTTCACTCATATTTCAGGCTTCCCCAGGGTCCAAGGTGCCATAGACGACATCCACATATGCTCCTCATCACCAGCCTAGTATCTTTCTCAATAGATGGGGATTCCACACTCTCGACGTCCAGCTTGTTTGCGACCACAGGCAGCGCATCATGCAGGTTTCTGGTTTCCTGGCAGCAATCATAATTCATTCATTCTGTGCCAGTCCTATGTCACCTTTATTCTTACCAGGCCATATGGTCACAGGCTGGCTACCAGGTGACAAGGGCTATCCCCTTCAAACAGGGCAAAACTGCAGAGTTGGCATACGAGAGCGATGGCACCAGAAACATCATTGAGCAGACCATCGACTTGTCATCTTGAGAGGACAGTGGGTGCCTCTCCCATGGAGCCAAGGCCACTCCTGGAGCTGCACATCAGCACTCCTATGACTCAGTGCAAGAGCAGGAGTGATGTGAAGCTCTGGAAGCCCCTGTCAACAGTAGCCCCCAGAGCCAAGATGGCAGCCGTCTGAGCTTCCATGGAAGCTGTCAGCAGAGGCTCCATCATGGTGGGCGCAACTGTCATTCATGGAGCTGACCACTCCCTCCATATTTGACAGAATGGTCTCCATGCTTTGCTTGAAGCCCCAACAAACTGGAACTGGACTCCTTCATGCTCTGTGCTATTGTGCAAAAGCTCACTGGCAGGCTGCCCAGTGCATCCAACATTTCCTGGTGTATGCCCCTGTGACCACTGACCAGGCACGTGCAGCATACGCCCACCGTCTGCGTGTCCATATCAACTTGTACCCACTTTTTAGGACATGATTTGCAGTAGTCTAGAAATTACCATTGACCTTAATAAAAGACAGACACCCAAACACATTTATGACATCCCTCTTTGTGCATAAACCCATTTAAAATGAATTCATAAAAGTTTGCATTTATGTAGTAGACAAAGGAAAGTCAAACAAACACATTAAACATTTGTCCACTAATATTGCCAAAAGTAATTTCTAGGATAATATGATTTAATGTTTTTAGTCATATGCCACTCACCTATCTCACTTTCTTTTCCTTTTCAATTCAGCCCCTATTATCATTTAGGAGGAGACATCTCCAGTGGTATCATCAGTGCCAGTCCTTGGTCAGCCAATCTTCTACCTTACCCTTCCCAAAGGAAACCAAACCAAAACTGTTGCAACTTGCTAGTGTTAGCACAGGTGTGAACATGACTGGAGACTAGAGTTCAAACCTGGGTCAGGAATTTCCACGTGTAAATAGCGTGTCTGCCAAACTTCTGGTGAAGTTACAGCGGTGGAGCACGAGCAGCTCCGAGGAAATTCTTGGCTATGGTCTCAGTCTAAAGTATGGCTCTCCACTGGTCTAATTGTCGAGCACGCAAGTCTCGTTAGTTTTTAAACTTGTTCTATTTCTGCTGTAGCAGCATCACCTTAGAAAGGAATCCAAACAGCAACAAACTCTTAGCTGGAAATATGATTTTTGTCAACTTTAAATGAACACACTGGGGCAGAAAATATTTAGCCCTTCCAGTACGGGAGTAAATTGGAAGGGCTGCAAATTAGACTTGGACCTGGATATGCCTTACATCAGAGATTCTTCAGGGTCTTATAAGGAGCTTCTGCCTGCCCCAAACAAGGTCAGTGTTGTAAGAACATAAGAAATAGGAGCAGGAGTAGGCCAATCGGCCCCTCGAGCCTGCTCCGCCATTCAATAAGATCATGGCTGATCTGATCCTAACCTCAAATCTAAATTCATGTCCAATTTCCTGCCCGCTCCCCGTAACCCCTAATTCCCTTTACTTCTAGGAAACTGTCTATTTCTGTTTTAAATTTATTTAATGATGTAGCTTCCACAGCTTCCGGGGGCAGCAAATTCCACAGACCTACTACCCTCTGAGTGAAGAAGTTTCTCCTCATCTCAGTTTTGAAAGAGCAACCCCTTATTCTAAGATTATGCCCCCTAGTTCTAGTTTCACCCATCCTTGGGAACATCCTTACCGCATCCACCCAATCAAGCCCCTTCACAATCTTATATGTTTCAATAAGATCGCCTCTCATTCTTCTGAACTCCAATGAGTAGAGTCCCAATCAACTCAACCTCTCCTCATATGTCCACCCCCTCATCCCCGGGATTAACCGAGTGAACCTTCTTTGTACTGCCTCGAGAGCAAGTATGTCTTTTCTTAAGTATGGAGACCAAAACTGTATGCAGTATTCCAGGTGCGGTCTCACCAATACCTTATATAACTGCAGCAATACCTCCCTGTTTTTATATTCTATCCCCCTAGCAATAAAAGCCAACATTCCGTTGGCCTTCTTGATCACCTGCTGCACCTGCATACTAACTTTTTGATTTTCTTGCACTAGGACCCCCAGATCCCTTTGTACTGCAGTACTTTCCAGTTTCTCGCCATTAAGATAATAACTTGTTCTCTGATTTTTCCTGCCAAAGTGCATAACCTCACATTTTCCAATATTGTATTGTCGGAGGGGCAAGTCCAGGAGTGGTGACTGCCAAAGTCAGGTGTTCCCACGTTCCCAGCCACACAGAGGATTCGGAGATCTTTGATGTTCGATATGCCTGGTGAAATTACCAGGCAAAAACCAGGCTGATGGACAGCAAATGTAGGGGGACTACCTTTTTGGCTCTGGGCACTTATTTAAGATTTTTGTTCGCTGGGGCCAATTGTCCAGGGAGAGGAGACCCAGCAACCCTTCCTCCCCTGCATTACAGCTTTTTGCTAACTATTATACCGCTAGTAATACAGACTGCCATAAAGTGTATTCCAATGTAGTTCATATTGCTATAACGTATTCTAACTGTAATAGGGGTTTGCTTCACTGTTTCATGTTGTATTATCTCCTTGATATGCAACAACTTTTAGTCTGATATCAAAACAAAAATGCAGGTTGAGAGAGGGGGAAGGTTTTTACAATGAAAAGCCTGTGATGGAGAGAGAGTGGTTGATTAAATGTGCCGCTTGAAAAAGAAAGGATGTTCCAAATGCTGCAGGAGCAATCATTTGAAGAGGATATATTAAGCGGCTGAGCTTGTTTGAAACATGCACAGTAGGAAGACTAAATTGAAAATGTTTCAGATTAATATGAATTCTATTCTGAGAATTGGAGGTTAACAGCAGCTGATATGCAGAGACTCAGAGGTTTCAACAACAGGTGTCAAAGCAAAATTACATAGATCTGTTAGTCTTATAAAATATCAAATGAAAGGTTGTTTGAGGAAATGGGCACAATCCCAGTAGAAAATTAGATCTGCAAATAGGTTGAGTTGGAATGGTCATCTGCTGAGCATGGTTAAGAAACCATTCTGTGCTACGTCCTTTGAATGGATGCCAGTTGGCAGGAGAGTGGGGTGTCTTTGCCTTACATAAAGAAGAATGAACATATTGGCTTGGTGACAAGATTGAGTTAGATGAAGGAATCTGATTGCAGCTTTATCTGCCACCAGACAAGAGGGGTGAGCGAAATTAACTCCTTACTAACAATACTAATCGATTATACTAAAGTTCTACTGTTTTAGTATTGTTGATTTTTAATGTTTCATTCTGTTCTTTAGTTTGTAAATAGTTACTTTAGCCTGCAACAGTTCTTGTTCTTTGATAATCACCCATATTAAGATGATTGAAATTATATGAGTAAAGATAAATTCCAGTAAGCAGATATCAACAATTGGGGTAATTGGTAGTCCAAGCCATATAACCTGTGCACGGCCAGATCTCCAACAAGGTACAGCCTCTGGAACATAGAGGACAATGTCTAATTACAGGAACCGCAAAGTATTGAAAGAGAAAACAGTTTTTTTTTAAAAAAGTCATGGGGAAAGATTTTAATCGCAAATCAGTTAGTAAAGAACAATTTAATTATATACAGTGCCCAGTGGAAACATCACCAATGGAGAATTAAGAGCGATCTGATCATACATGTATTTATTGGCTTCCTAGCATTTATATTTTTCTGAGAACATCACATTTTAGGCAGTAAATTTAAATTATTTTAGAGAAAATAATTTAGAGTGCTGATAATTTGTGTGCTGGGTATTGTGTGAAGAGTAATAGTTACAATTGTAGGGGAGGTTGGTAAGTCAGCCTAGGCATCTCTAGCATGAAATCCCAGCCATAACTGACATTCAGTCTTAGTAAGGAATGTCTGTCACAGTTCTCAGCTGGTCCAATACATGGTGCAGTCTTCGGCAGGGGAGGGGCAGGAGAAAAAATGGCATGATAATTCCTGCATTGCAGAAAGAGTCCACTTGTTGGTTGATTTTGCGGAATCCTGTTGACTAGCACTATGGAAAAGTTTGTGACCTAGAATAAAAGACAATGGAGGGAGGACAGCAGTAAGGACATTCAAGGTAAACATTTGAATGAGGAATATATAAATAAAAATTAGGCACATTGGTGATCAAAAGTCACAAAACTAAGGCTTTTGTCTGTAGATGTATTAGTTAAATTTAATATATCCCATTCTCCATGACATTACTTCAAAATATCTTCACCAAAATCAATATACTTACTTCAGAATATTTAGCCTCTCTTCAGTTCTGGCTGTTCTGAGCATCTAGTGGCTCGAGGGCTGACCATTCAGTATGTTCACAACACAACCCAAAGTTCCAGCTCATTTCAATTCAGACTATTTTCCCTTCAGTGATCAGGCTTGGATCTAATTTTGTAAAGCAGTTATGGTTGCCAAGGGAATCAACACCTTGACCAATCTTAGATTGACCCTGCTAATGTTTTCAAGTGACTTCAGCTAAGAAGGGCAAGTATGGTGGGAGCTGCTTGTGTGATAGAGAATCCAACCATGACCTCTGCCCATCTATGTCCAGTGGAATGTGAATAAATCATTCAAACTGAAACTAAACTGATTTGAATCTGCATGTCTCTGCACAGCTTGAACTTTCATTTATATTTTAATTGTTATTTATAGTAGAACTATTTAGATTTGTGAATTTATTGTAATCAATTATGGATCTTTGGGTCTCTTTGATAAAGGTTAAAAATGAAGGCCCAGGCAGTGAAATGGGGACGTCTGAAAATTAAAACTATTTGCAGGCATTTAAGTTCCAAAATTTTGAGTTTGGTTAAAACCTTTATAGCTTTTGAAAATTATCACACATATCCACAGCCTTTAATATTTTTTTCCATCGATTTAGCAGATTTTCAGATACAGATGATTGGTTCATGTAATTTAAAGTGCACCTTGTTCATTATTCAGGTTTATACTGTGTTTGAATTTTACTGAGGCTGTATTTCTGAATACCTTATCCATATATATACATTTAGCATAGGTACACATTTCAATTTGTATGGTGCCAGATGAGTATAACAGGGGGTCATTAGTTGTCTGATCTATTTGCCTACTGTAAGGCAATGAATATATAAATAGTTAAAAGCCTATTATATTCATTGAAGCTGGTTTCTACCCTGAACTCTTTAAAAATCCGTTTTAGTTTTCAAAAATACCAACTTTTTCCATATTATGGCATGCAAACATTTTCTATAATCTTTGAAGACCAGGTTGTAATGTGAAATTTTATGGGTTGTTTGACTTATAGCATTCTGAAAATACAAACTTGATGTGATTGCTTTGGTGTTTTGCACAGGTTTAAATCTATATGTATCTAGGTTTTAGGTGGAGTGTAAAATAACAGAAAACGAAATCTGAAGAAAATTATGATAAGTGGAGCAGACATGCATCACAACCAAGTATGGTCACTAGTGTGTTGAAAGTGACTTCAAATTTACCATGAAATTGAAGCACAGGCTGAATCATGAAACTGCCACTTGTTTCAGAAGATTGTCCTATATTTGCTCATTTCCTTCACTTTCCACAGCCATAGCAATCACATGAAACCAGACTGATCAAAACCATGACAGTGTTTTCTAACTTGCTTATCTAGGTACTGAAGGAGCGATATTTCTAACAGTTTTTGCAGGCAGCAGGAACCATTTTTCAGTAAATTCATAAATTATGATTTAAAAATATATAAATAATATATATTACTTTGGTGCTACACCAAATGCAAGCTGGGATGACCTAGTTCTATGGAATTCTGATTTAAAATAGGGTCTAATAATAGTCGGGATAGACAATCATTTTTTAAAAAATCATTTCAAAAAAGTTCGGTATTTAAAGTCATGTTTTAAAATGAATTGTACAGGCAGAGTCCAAACACCAAATCACAAATGTTTAAGTGATTTAAATGAGTTACATTTTACACGTGAGAAACATCAATAAGTTTTTTTTAAATGGAGTTACTAGACCAGGGTACACTGGGATGATTTTGAGCCCAGCTATGAAGCTAAGGGAGCCTGCCATTCCCAGCTTGGATTCATTGGTTTAAAAAACATCTTACAGTTGCGTACCACCTTTAATGTAATGAAACATCTCAATGCACCTCACAAAAGGTGGAGGTGAGACAGGAAGGAAGAGGTTTTGGGGTGGCGACTGAAGGCGTGGTCAAAAAGGTAAGTTTTGTGGAAGTTTTCAAAGGTGAGGAGAGAGGTAGCAAGGCAGAGTCATGATGGCTGACTGATGTACTGCTGATAGTGGAGCAGAGGGAGGAGAATTATACAGAAGCCCAGTCTCAGAAGAACTGGAACATTCACTGTGAAAGTCGCAGAGGTAGGATGGGCTAGGCAATGGAGTAAGTATTTGTAAATGAGGATGAGCATTTTGAATTCATTGAGCTCAGAGTGAAGAGGCAGTGGAGGTCAGTGAGGACTGGAGTGATGGGTGAGCAGGACTTAGTATGAGATAGGATGCAGGTGGTGACGTTCTGGATGAGTTGTAGTTTGTGTAGGGTGGAGCTCGGAAGTTCAGCTTCAAAGGTTTTGGAAAACTTGAGCCTGGAAGCGACAAAATCATGTATGAAGGGTTTCAGTAGCCATGAGAATGAGTGGATGAATAGGCAGATAATATTTTGGAAATGAAAATTCTTGTTGATGGACTTGATGCGGAGCTTGAAGATCAGCTGAGGGAGAAGTAGGGCACTGAGGTTGCAGACTTTCGGGTTCAACCTAAATGACCAGATGAGAAGCTATTGCGAGAGACTAGTAAGAATGGAACCACGAAAGGGTAGTGCCACAGAGAACAGGTGATCGAGGAAGATGGAGTAATTAGCCATATTGAGAAGTCATAATGAGAACAAGGAGGGATAATGTGCAATGGTCACAGTCACATGATACCACTGGTGTCTATGACCAGAAAGGTTTCAGTATTGTGGGCGATAGAGGGGAAAGGAAGGGTGGGAATGGGGCAGCAATTGGAGAGGACAAAGACTGATTTTGAAGGCTGTGGGCAATGCAGTTTTGAAGGTGGAGGGAGCAGTGCCAGAGAAAAGGGAGCAGGGAATGAAGTCAGTGATCATTGGAGCTAGGATCGTTGAGTGGTCAATTAGTGGTGACATAAACAACCAGAACCGCAAACATAGATGAAAAGCATCAAATGAGGGTTAGATTTGGCCTGAAATGCATCCTTGATTTGCTACTATAAATCTCCTGAATTCTGAGTTCCTTTCAGCACCAGTTCCTCAGGAATAACACTTCTCCCTCAATGATAATTCAAATACTAGAAAATTCCTGCTAGGATAATCAAGCAACAGGAGTTGTTGATAAGCACCGCATCCCACTTCCCGTTACCACTCCTGCCTCTCTCATACCATTTGCTACTGTTAAAAAGTTCTGATATGTATACAACATTTGGGCTTCAAATACTGAACCCAATTCATAACAGTGGGTTTTAGCATAAAGCTGCTACCAGAAAATGTGTCCACTTTGGTGCAGAGAAACCTGTAGTAGTGATCCATTATACTATGAGCATCCTCAGAAATACATAATGACGTCAGAACTTGACAAGTAGAAATACAATTAATTTCTGTTGTAATATCTTTTTCTTTGCGTTTATGATTATTTTACAGGTATTATTCCACTGACAAGTCTAACGGTTATTTACATGTATTTTTTCAGTGACGCTAAAAGAAACTACACAAGAAATGCTATTCTTACGTTCAAATATATTGCTACATGAACCTACAAAGCTAGTTCAAAGACTAGAGTGGTCACCTGCTTTAAAGAGAGAAGGGGTAATTTTGACTTTGTGCGATAGTGTAAAACAGGTGATAGCAAATTGGCAACCTTTTTTACATCTCTTCTGATTTTTATTTCCATCGACTTCAATGGAAATAAAAATCGGGAGAGATTTAAAACTGGCTGCCAATTCGCTATCACCTGTTTTACACTATCGCACAAATTCCAAATTACCCCAAGAGTGTCTTCGTGAAAAAGTATTTAACAAACTTTTTACTGTTCAGAGAGGAAAGCCAGAAGAGTTGCCCATCTTTGTTGTCATGGTGATGTGCAAGTGACATGACAATGTGTTTCAGCTTACTATGACCACCAAGGTAAGTGTGCAAATATTGAACATCCTAATAGATTGTTATGCTTAATGCTTTTCACTGTAAACGTGCAGTCCCATGAGGGAGTATGCAGGGAACTTTTCCAATTGCTGAACTTTGTAAATGCACAGACATGAATGAACTTGCATTTATATAGCACCTTCCACGACCTCGGGACATCTCAAAGAGCTTTACAGCCAATTAAGTACTTTTGAAGTGTAGTCACTGTTATATAGTAGGAAACGTGGCAGCTATTTTGCACACAGCAAGGTCCCGTGAACAGTAATGTGATAATGACCAGATAATCTGTTTTAGTGATGTTGGTTGAGGGATAAATATTGGCCAGGACACTAGGGGGATCACCCCTGCTCTTCGAATAGCGCTATGGGATCTTTTACATACACCTGAGAGGGCAGACAGGGCCTTGGTTTAACGTCTCCTCCGACAATGCAGTGCTCCTTCACTACTGAAATGTAAGCCTAGATTTTGTGTTCAACTCTCTGGAGTGGGGCTTGAACCGTTCTGACTCAGAGGCAAGAGTGCTACCAACTGAGCGACGGCTCACAAACATGTTAATTTTCTTCAGTTTCACTGTGTCGTGTTGCCATATCACACTGCTGTCCATTTTGGATATTAACTGGGTGGACTATCAAGCAGCAAGGACTATGCCAGGACAAGGTTCCCTACAGTTGCAGATTCACACACTCACATAAGGTGGTTGTTGTCCTGGACATCCCTCATCAGATAACTAAATTTTACTTAAAAAAATTCCCAAAATATGACTAGACGATGTATTTCTGTATGGGGAACCAGAGTGGTGCAGTCCTGACTATAAACTGCCGTGAGATGGCCAAGTGTATTACCTTGAAATGCTTCATCTCATAGCCCAGTTGAGAACCGGAAAAAAAAACCTTACCTGGAAAAGAGCCAACAAGTACAAACATCAGTCAAGTTTGGGATGTGAAGTCAGGTCCCCTGGTTCAGGAGTCAGGGACAATGTTCTAAAGAATTATGCCACCCATCCTCGTAGTTTTCTGCATCTTTATGGTTCTTGACTTGGCTTATGACAACAGTGCTTCAAAGCTCTTTGGCTTTGTTGATCTTCAGTGTTACTTCTCAGATAATAAGAGCGGTATTTAGAGGAAGGGTTTTACTGATGCAAAATAGCACAGCTCTATGCATTCAAACAACTCTGAAAATCTCTTACACTTTATTTAAAATTCTCAGGATCAAAGTCATAATTCTGAAACTTTCATCAAAAGAATAAATGTTTTACACACACAACATAACATTTTTGGTGTCCACTGAAAATACAGAAGTTCCAGACTAAGGCACTATTTCATTAATTGTTATGTTGCACCATGACAGGTTGTCCAGTAATATGTATTGTTATTGTTCTTGGTAGGAAATCTAGATCATTAAAGTTCTTACAATAGTTATGTGTTAAAAAAAGGATCTTGGTTGTTGGCTTTTACTTACACAAAGATCTCTGCTACAAAGCAAAATGAATAATCCAGGACTGTAGAATTATTCTAATCTCCAGTAGTGATGAAATGAATGTATTTGGAAACTGCATTCCATTTCTCAAAAATACCATCTTATAACATCAACTCTTTTGTAAATTTTGCAATGTAACTGTGACTAATATCCTGTAATGAGTATTTTTTTTACAATGGACCTCAGTTCTGCTGTGCTCATTTTTTGCTGATCTCAAAGGCAGGAACAAGCAAAACAACATCATTATGATTTGTAAACAGTAGAGGACCTCAGTCTCTGCTACTTTTGTGAAAAGGGTCTTGTTTCAAATACAATTTTTGGTGAGGAACAAGCTTTACAAATTGGCATTAAATCTGTCAAATTTAAGGTATCGTAGACTTGAATCAAAGGAGCATGTACATAGCTCATTGCACTGCTACTGACTGGAAATAGTCCCATAATTTATGATACATATTTATGATGAACTACAAATTCAGTAAACTGTGCGGTTGTCCTTTAAAAGTTCAAAATCAAAAATGAGCTCTTCTGACATTGACAAGGTTGCTGGTCCTTGTAGCAAAATGACAGCTGACCTTCATTAATCAGATACAAATCCTTTCTTGTGTATCTTATTCTCGGTTCTCCTTCTCACAGCTGTCCTGTAATAAGAATTTAAAAAGAAAGTGGTTAAGGTTCACTTCATAGTTAAGATAGTTGAGCTGTTGGAGGTTAAGACTGCAACAGATTCCACGTACTAAAAAGATCCAGTGGCATAGCTAATTAGTTTAACATGCTGTGTCACAAAGTGGTAATGCACAGACTGGTGCCTGGAAATTCCCATCATGGTGGTTTTCTAATCTTGTCTGTGATATTAGGGAAACTTGCTTCATCATAGCAAGTCAGTGAAAATTAGGAAATCGATCCAGGCTACTTTCATTCTAGCACCTAGCTCAAGCCTGGCACTGCTCTGAGAGTAGTTTCCTTATCTGCCCTCTGAAACAGGCAATATTTCATTCCTGGGGTGTGGGGGGGAAAAAGAGCTCGGGCTAAAAGAGCAGAAAAAATGAGCATATGTGGAAGGGGAGGAGTAATTGAGTAATAGTGCAATGGACCAAAGACTTTTGTGTGGTGGAGATCTGCCCGTCAGTCCGAAATTTGCCTTTTACTGCTTTGAACCTGTATTCCCTTGTCCTCCTCTTTCAATTAAGTTTAAAGTAATTTTCCAGATTTACCTTTGCCGTAGAGTTTACTGTCTTATATATCTCTATAAGATCATGGGCCTAAAGCTGGCGCTACAATAACCAATTTAGTAATGCAGAGGCCCGTACTCGATCAGCACGGAATATTGAAATGAGGTTCCTGCACTCATTTCAGACCCAGACACCTAAATTTGTTTCCCCTAGTTGGAGCTTGCAATGCGCAAATAGGAGTGCTCCTCCTCTTTCCACAAAAGAACTGCGGCCCGCTACTGACTCACCCTTGCCCCCTTCCTGATCGCCACCCCTTGTCCTGGCATGGCCAAAATTCATAAGGCCCCGAGAGGTGAGCTGCGTCGGGGCTCCTCATTGGCAATCCACAGCTCGCCTGATTTAATTGCCTGACACAAGCCCATTCAACAAAACTACCCGTAAATTAGCATTATGTGCCATTGCATTAGTAATCTCATTTACGTGGACCACAATTATGGCTTATGCACAAAGTGGAGAATTCACATTAATGTCAGCATATTTTCTAAATGTGTGGAAATTTGCACTGAAAGCCCAAGTGCCTTAAAAAATAGATACTGTGTTCATCTACTGCACAATATAATGGTGGGCTGAGGCTCAGAATTTCTCAACAATGAGTTCTTACTCTGTTATGTTTTCTGGGGAAACTGCAAGACATTGGAAGCTAGCAAGATAGTGAAACTCAAAGTGACTTCAAGCCACAGCACTCTGATACATCTCCTGGTGACTGACACAAGATCAATATTCTGTAGGAATAGATTGCTTAGGCTCGTGGACAAGGAGGGGCGTGTGATATTGGGCTAGTTAAGAATGTGAAGAAAAATAATTGCAAAAATGCAGGAAGGAATCATGTTAACAAATGCAGTTTTATATAAATAAAAGTATTTTAATTCTTAATTTTGAAGTGTTAGAATAGGATTATGGAGCCTGAAACATTGGAATTTAAAGCACGCCTGAAAACTGGGATTCTAACGTCATTGTGGCTCTAACGCTGGAACCTTGTGTAAGTAGCGAGGAACTCTTAAGAGAATAATTGACACACTTTGTGTGCTGCTTCTTCCTACCCATGACTTCATCCAAGCCTGCATCATTTGTTCATGGTCACCTATTGCCTTCCTCCACTTGGCCAATTCCTTCGACCACCTCTTTTGGGCAAGGGCATCTAAATCCAAAAAGTAGATAAAGTAAATTCTACAGCCATATCATTGAGTTATCTAATCTTACAATACTTGGAAATTAAAAACTAATATGGGTGGAGGATTGGTTATCTAACAGGAAGCAGAGAGTTGGGATAAATGGTTCATTCTCGGACTGGCAACCAGTAGCCAGTGGTGTTCCGCAGGGGTCGGTGCTGGGTCCCCAACCCTTTACAATCTATATTAACGATTTGGAGGAGGGGACCGAGTGTAACATATCAAAGTTTGCAGATGGGAGGGAAAGTGGAGAGTGAGGAGGACATAAAAAACCTACAGGGGGATATAGACAGGCTGGGTGAGTGGGCGGAGATTTGGCAGATGCAATACAATATTGGAAAATGTGAGGTTATGCACTTTGGCAGGAAAAATCAGAGAGCAAGTTATTATCTTAATGGCGAGAAACTGGAAAGTACTGCAGTACAAAGGGATCTGGGGGTCCTAGTGCAAGAAGATCAAAAAGTTAGTATGCAGGTGCAGCAGGTGATCAAGAAGGCCAACGGAATGTTGGCGTTTATTGCTAGGGGGATAGAATATAAAAACAGGGAGGTATTGCTGCAGTTATATAAGGTATTGGTGAGACCGCACCTGAAATACTACATACAGTTTTGGTCTCCATACTTAAGAAAAGACATACTTGCTCTCGAGGCAGTACAAAGAAGGTTCACTCGGTTAATCCCGGGGATGAGCGGGTGGACATATGAGGAGAGGTTGAGTAGATTGGGACTCTACTCATTGGAGTTCAGAAGAATGAGAGGCGATCTTATTGAAACATATAAGATTGTGAAGGGGCTTGATCGGGTGGATGCGGTAAGGATGTTCCCAAGGATGGGTGAAAGTAGAACGAGGGGGCATAATCTTAGAATAAGGGGCTACTCTTTCAAAACTGAGATGAGGAGAAACTTCTTCACTCAGAGGGTAGTAGGTCTGTGGAATTTGCTGCCCCAGGAAGCTGTGGAAGCTACATCATTAAATAAATTTAAAACAGAAATAGACAGTTTCCTAGAAGTAAAGGGAATTAGGGGTTACGGGGAGCGGGCAGGAAATTGGACATGAATTTAGATTTGAGATTAGGATCAGATCAGCCATGATCTTATTGAATGGCGGAGCAGGCTCAAGGGGCCGATTGGCCTACTCCTGCTCCTATTTCTTATGTTCTTATGGTCTTATTCAAATAAATCATCTTTGCATGTGTACTGTACTGTGTGAAACCAGTTGAGGGAGTTGAAATGAGGCCATGTGCATCTGCTTAAACTCAATGTTCCAATAGGAAACTAATCATTTAAACTATCCCACCAATTGTTTGTTGATCAGATGCTATATGGGAAGTGGGGGGAGGGGGGTGGGTGCTGAAAATATTTACACATTCCCAGAGACCCCATCTTAATTTCTTAATTTATCAGTGTTAAGTACTCAAAGGGAAATAGTGCTGTCACTGTGAAAAACCTTATTAGTCTACAGCAAGAGAAATAACACACCATTAACTTAAAAACAAATACAAAAAAAGGGCAAAATACAGAAACCAACAAATAGATGTCTTATTACCTTGTAGATCCCCTAAAATCCCTATGTGATCCCCCTAGCATCTGGGATCCCCATTTTGAAAACCTATGCACTAGATGCAGTGTCTTGGTACGCTAGAATGTTCCACCTTGGGGAACACAGCTGGTCAAGTAATCCATAAATTTAACTAGCTTTGATATAATGTTCTTGACCAAGCAACAATGTGCTCAATTCCACTCACACGTATGGTTCAACAGGAGGAATAAATTGGATTATTAAGATAAAGTGCACACACATTATATGCCAGATAATCTTATATAAAACTATTATAGAACAGAGTTGATTCAGGGTTTATACTGGAAAACATATCTTCAGTGACCCAATGTAAAAAAAAATTAGTGATGAGGAACAAGGAAACTTTTCATAACTTGAATATTTTAATAGTTTTTGAGGAATGCTTTTTCAAGGTTAATTCATAGAGAAGCTTTAACTATAGTGTAGTTTTTGAGGAATGCTTTTTCAAGGTTAATTCATAGAGAAGCTTTAACTATAGTGTACTTTGATTGAATGGGTATCCATGTGACTCCAGCAATAATATCTGCTCTTTCACTTTGGTTCTTTCCCCTCACATTTCATACCTTTTGTTTTTGTCCTTAAACCCTCAGCTTCGATAGTTGTCATGTAAACACAAGAAAGGTTAATTCCCTACATTGTCTAAGAGTGAACATTTCCCTCTAAGTTTATCAAAGAAAAAAGCCTAAATGTCATTTTTGTATATATTTTTGACAGTAAGAACCACGCCCTTCTGCTGAGGCCGTTTCCTTCATTCAAGAAATTCTTGTTGAACATTATCCACACAAAGTTCTGGCTACTTTGTGTTTTTTTTTTCTCTGACCAATTTTCTCCCCTCCTCTCCTTCAGGCATTAGGGATAATTTTCATCTTCATTGCCTGGGCCGTAATCTGGTGGGATGAAGATTTGTGGAACTGTCATTCAATAAAGATTAGAGCCTTCAGCAGAGGAGTGGAGAAAACAAAGGCCCTCTTCACTGGTCTCTCATCCTCCACCCTCCATAAATTCCAACTGGTCCAAAACACAGCACCCTTGCTCTAAGACTGGCTTGCCCATGACCCCACCTTTGCTAACCGACATTGGCACGCAGTCCCCAACACATTAAATTTAAAATCCTTGTCATCAAATCCCTCCATTTCCTCGCCTACCCTATCTCTGTAACCTCCTCCAGCTGCATATCTCCTCCCACATGCTTAAGTCCTCTCGAGTCTTCCCTTTTGTGCATTCCCTTCACCCCATTAGTTGCAGAGCCTTCAGCCTTGTAGCCCTACTCTCTGCAGCTCCTTCCCTAAACCTCTCTAGCATTAAATATCTTCTCAACATCCATCATTTCAATTAAGTTTTGGTCACCCCTCCTGATTGTTAAAATTGGATAGCCAGAGGATAGAATACTAGAGCCTGGTCTTTAGTTGTTTCCAAGCCTTTATTCACAGGGATTCCCCTTACACACACCACACCCTGGATAAGCTCTCCCATAAAAAGGATATAAGGGAGTCTCCAACTGTTATCCACCACCTGAATATAATTAACACTCATACAATTAACAGATTCCCTTCTCTCTTTAAATTTAAAAAAATAACTTTACATATACACAATATAAATAAAAATTTCAAAAAAATCAAAACTTCCATACTCTGTACAACTTATACTATACAAATCATTACATTGTGAGGCGACCCTTCTCCAGGACCCCTAATAATTTCTTCGTACATGTACTTTTAGTAAAACAATCCGACAGTCGATGGCTTGAATCCACCCATTTAATTTTAGAGATTTCCTTTCTCTCCCGCATTTGTTTCAAGCCAGCAAGGTCAATCCGTAATTTTTCTCACTCACATTTTTTGCAGAGTGTACATTATCCCACAATGAACATTTGTCTACATATCATTCGATGGGTATACTATCTTCAGTCCTCCCATTGTACAGGATGTCACTCAAAATATTTGCCAATTAGAATCCCATATCCACTGCGTCGACAAGAGCCGGTGTTTCAGCAGCCAGAGGACTTTTAACAATCCTTTTTATTTTCTTAGCTTCCTAAGCTAAAAGGACAACATTTCCCATTCTCACCCATAAGAAACATGATGAAACCAGCTGCACGAGAATACCCATCAGGAAGATTAGCATGTGAAGCATCACTAAAGATAACTAGCTTCATTTTGTTTGAGTCACCTCAGAATGGGAGCTTAAGTACTCATTTATCTATATTTAACTGTCGTGATGTTTTATTTGCCCTTAAAACATTCTCTACTGTGGGGTGTTTCATTGAAGTACTTAACTCCAACACATCAAAACTAGCATCTGGTCTAGTCTGAGTGCACTATCAGTTCAACTGACAATTAAGCTTCGTAATTGCTCTGCCTCTTCTTTAGATATAACATCACGTTTCTGTGATGACCTAGTACAGTTCACTGGGATGGGAGTAACACTCTCTAAATAGAACTATTGATTTAAAGTTATACCAGACCCACTCTGCTTAATATCTAAACCAATTTATTTAAAAGCCCCTCAGGCCTAACTCCCAATTTTAAATTCTACTGTAATCTTATTAATGACGAATCTCAAATTCCGCAGTATCACCTTATAAGAAATCATCAACATGCATCATGAAGGTGCCTGAAAATTTTCCGTTATGGTACCAATAAAACATCGCAGGATCTGCTTTTAGTTGAACACAACCTATTTTCAGCAAAACAGATTTCACCGAAAAATACCATACCCTGGAAGCGTGATTCAGGCCATAGATGCATTTGTTTAGTTTCCATAGTTTTCCTTCTGCATCTGCTGCCTCTTTAGGCGGTTTCAGAAACACTGCTCTCTGAAAACTATCGTCCTGCTGAAAAGCGGCTTTTATGTCAATTGACCTACATTCCCATGAAAATGTTCCCAAAGAGCGAAAAAGATTTTTAAGATTGCCTTTCCAGCAGTGGGAGAATCCACACGAACATCTGATTCACCCAGTTTCTCTGCTAAACCCCTAGCTACCAACCTCACTTTAGCCTTATAAGTCCCATCTGTAAGGACTTTTTCCAGTACAAACCCAACCAATGCAACAAAGCTGGTTGACCTTTATCTGTTACCTCAGAATAAACTCCAAATTCTTTCCAACTATCTAACTCTCTTACTCGTTTATCCTCAAGTTTATTGGCAGCCACCAAAACTTCACGATCATGAGGACTTCTGCTTCCAGTTCTGTTACGTGACTGTTCAGTGGTCTTTGCTTCATTGTCTGACCTAGTCAAGCTACATCCTCTACTTTCACTTCTATGTCTGTAGGGACTACTATTGCGAGATCTCCCTCTTTCATCTCTAGTTCAAGATAGTTTTCTGATGCGAGATTCATTTCCAGGCTCCCTATCACCACCTGTACTCTTTCGTACTCTTCACTCTTTTATCCCATTCTGCCAGTCCATGGACCTTGCTTCATGGCCATCATCCTGAACATTCAACCAAAATTTAAACCTACCAGTAGCTTTGCCTGCACGTCCCAAAATTGTTGCATTCCTCCATTCATTAGTTCCTTCTCGAACTTATGTCACCCATGTACCTACTTTAGGTAATTGTTCTGTGGATGTGATAGCTCTGTCATGTGTTTCTTGATCACTGACATTACCACTGTCCAGCCCTTTGTTGGCCAGGGGCTGCAGAAAGTAACCTGAGATTCCCCAGCTGCTGATACACAGGCAAGAACAACTTTTGAACTGAAGTAACCTGAGTTCAGTCGCTGGCCTGAGCTGGCTGGAACTGGTTTGAATTAGCTAAGTTTTGTGAAAGACAAAGGCGATGTGATAAGACACAAGTCCTTATTTAGAAAAGGAGTAATGAGGTAATGCTACCAAAGTCCTTGGGACAGAGCCAATGAGGAGAAGACACAGGCAAAAGCGAGCAAGCCTAAACCAACGAAAGAGAGAGACAACACAGCTTGAAGAGATAAGATTCGGAATAAGAATGAAGGATCTGGGGCGTGGAGCCAGAGCGAAGACTCCGGAGACCAACCATCGCGGAAGTGGAAGACCCTACGTCAGGGATGTAGAGAAGACGTCGAAAGAGAGAGAGAACGGAACACCTGGCCAGCGTCAGCTCTCCTTTTAGGGTATTATCCTTTATATTCTGTGACCACTCGGAGTGTCAGAGAAACCTAGTGGGTGTGCGTTTAGTTTGGGTATAAAACTGTGTAACCTGGTGCAAACTGCATGTCTATATCTAACCAGACGTATAAGCTATATGTATATGATCTAACGGCGTGAATAAAGTG
Organism: Heptranchias perlo; assembly: GCF_035084215.1. NCBI lineage: Eukaryota > Metazoa > Chordata > Chondrichthyes > Hexanchiformes > Hexanchidae > Heptranchias > Heptranchias perlo. The sequence goes on from NC_090328.1 coordinate 80,670,244, forward strand.
AATTGAGAGTTAAGAGAGAATTGACTCTTCCCCTCTTTGTACTAAGCCAGTAACTGTAACTGGTGACCTCCGGTCAACACCTTGATCTACCTCAGTCTGTTCCTCAGGAACCTCTTCAAAAAAATCACTAATATCTGAGGCGCTAGGTGCCTCGTTTACTTCTATCAACTGCTCAGAGTCCGAGATTTTATAATTAATTCCAAAATTCCAATTAATCGTGAGGATTGAACCTTAACAGTTTGATTGCCATGTTGGACTTACCATCACGACCTATTATCTTACCAGGGCCTTTCCATTCCCTATGATCCTCTCATTTACAGTATATCAAATCTCCTGAATTGAACTCTGTCTCAGATGGTCTAATACGATGCCTTAGTGTTCTATGAATTTTCTCTGATACCTCAGCCTTGATAAAAGCCTGTCTCCCTGCGAGCATAGCATTTAAATGCTCAGGAAAAAATGCCGCTAATTGTAGTACCTTCTAGAGCAGGAGGATTATCACAAAGAACAGAAGGTAATTTGGGATTGAACCCATAGACTAGTTGGTAAGGGCTATATCCTCCAACCACCTGAAGAGAATTCTTTGCATGAACTGCCCATGCCAGGGTGATCGACAATTTACACTCGTCCGATCAGCCAAAATTTTATGCACCGTGTTATCGATCACAGCATGATTCCTTTCACAAAGACCTATGCTGAAAGGGCTCTCAGCTGCTGTATTTATGACAATTATATTCATATTCTCACACATATTTCTGAACTCCACGTGGAGTTCAAAACCCCTTTAACAAAAGACATTTGAAGGAAAGGGTTAACTGTATCCCTTTTAAACAAAGACATTTGAAAACCTCCAAACACAGTAATGTAGTGAACTGTGTTCTTGCAAATCCTGTTCTCCCTCAATGACGCTGATGGCATTGGAGAAGTATGAGTTTTGGGATCGAAGACATTGTACTGCGGATAGATATCTAGATTATTAAATAAAGAAACTAGGTGGATAATATTGAGCTTGAAGTGTTGTCAGGCTTTCAAAACACATAGGCTTTTGGAAACGCAAGCTTTTCAACACAGCAGGGGGTAATTTTTTTTTATTCGTTCGTGAGATGTGGGCATCACTGGCAACGCCAGCATTTATTGCCCATCCCTAATTGCCCTTGAGAAGGTGGTGGTGAGCCGCCTTCTTGAACCGCTGCTGTCTGTGTGATGAAGGTTCTCCCACAGTGCTGTTAGGAAGGGAGTTCCAGGATTTTGACCCAGCGATGATGAAGGAACGGCGATATATTTCCAAGTTGGGATGGTGTGTGACTTGGAGGGGAACGTGCAGGTGGGTGTTGTTCCCATGTGCCTGCTGCCCTTGTCCTTCTAGGTGGTAGAGGTTGCGGGTTTGGGAGGTTCTGTCAAAGAAGCCTTGGCGAGTTGCTGCAGTGCATCCTGTGGATGGTACACACTGCAGCCACGGTGCGCCAGTGGTGAGGAGAGTGACTGTTTAGGGTGGTGGTTGGGGTGCCAATAAAGCGGGCTGCTTTGTCCTGAATTGTGTTGAGCTTCTTGAGTGTTGTTGGAGCTGCACTCATCCAGGCAAGTGGAGAGTATTCCATCACACTCCTGACCTGTGCCTTGTAGATGGTGGAAAGGCTTTAGGGAGTCAGGAGATGAGTCACTCGCCGCAGAATACCCAGCCTCTGACCTGCTCTTGTAGCTGCAGTATTTATGTGGCTGGTCCAGTTAAGTTTCAGGTCAATGGTGTCCCCCAGGATGTTGATGGTGGGAGATTCGGTGATAGTAATGCCATTGAATATCAAGGGGAGGTGATTAGACTCTCTCTTGTTGGAGATGGTCATTGCCTGGCACTTGTCTGGCGCGAATGTTACTTGCCACTTATCAGCCCAAACTTGGATGTTGTCCAGGTCTTGCTGCATGCGGGCACAGACAGAATGTAAGAAAAGGCAACAAGGGCATACATCAAAGGCTTTGGATCGGGAAAGCAATGATAGGCGTGAAGTGTCTGCAGTGTGTACCATCCACAGGATGCACTGCAGCAACTCGCCAAGGCTTCTTCAACAGCACCTCCCAAACCTGCGACTTCTACCACCTAGAAGGACAAGAGCAGCAGGCACATGGGAACAACACCACCTGCACGTTCCCCTCCAAGTCACACACCATCCCGACTTGGAAATATATCGCCGTTCCTTCATCATCGCTGGGTCAAAATCCTGGAACTCCCTACCTAACAGCACTGTGGGAGAACCTTCACCACACGGACTGCAGCGGTTCAAGGCGGCGGCTCACCACCACCTTCTCAAGGTTAATTAGGGATGGGCAATAAATGCTGGCCTCACCAGCGACGCTCACATCCCATGAACGAATAAAAAAAAAGGCATGTGCCTCTCATTCCTAACTGGTAATCTGTTCAAAGAACAGGAATTTATAAAACATCAAATATTATTGCACCGAACATATGATCAAATGGTGTAAGGAATGGATTTGAAGCCACTGAAGCAATCAAAATTGGAGACGTCAGGACCATTAAGAATGTCTGTGCATAGAAATGTAAGGGGCTATCTCTACATGAAAGACCATAAACAGAGATAGTAAAGGGGCCTTTTACATTCTATGGTCCAAGCACGTGGTCTTTTCTACATAAAAAGGGTCTCCAGTTACATGATCATACCCAAACTTTCAATCATTGAAGTATGTTAATGATTGAGGCATAGCAACAGGGAGCGATTGGACAAAAAGAATCCTATGTCCTATTGGTAAAAAACAATATAAAAAGATGACTTTGAAAGAAGAACAGCCTCTTCAACACTCGGCAGTCACAAGGAACGCACACTGCAGTTGAACATCGTGCAAGAAGAAGACCTCGAGGACTGAAGAGCTGATCAACCCTCAGACACGATGAGCAAATTCCTTGGTTTAAAGCTTGTATATGTATTAATGATTTGTCTGATGTATGTATGAATTATTAAGTCATTACATAATAACATTACGAATTATTAACTGTATAGCAGGATTTTATAAAGGAAAGTCATACATATGGTTTGATTTTGCTTCATGAATGCTCGTATGAATGACATTATTAAATAATTACTTTTGATTAATGAAGTTACCGTGAGTTAGGGTGACTTTCTTTGCTTGACTATTCATCCAGTGTCCTGAATTACAGGAAATAAGGAATTCCCTACATAGTTAGTGATTTCACCTTTATTATCAGTTAAAAACATTGCTGGTGTTGCAAGTCCAGTCCCTATCCATTTTTCCATAATTTTATCTATAATAACCACCTTCTCCTTACTATATATTAGTGCAGAAATACTAAATCTCGTAGCCAGGTCAATAAAATGTAAGATGAAAACATTTGTCTTTCTCCCATACCTTTAGATCCATGGCAACTACCTCATTAAAGTCACGTGCCAATGGAACACTTACAATAGGACGTGGGGGCGTCTGTCTAAACTACTTACAGATTTCACAGTTCTCACTAATCTCTTCTATGAGCCTCGTATATTCCTCATCAACTACCCCTGCATCTTTTAGCAGGATCTTTAAACATTGACAAGTAGGGTGGGCAAATTGTCCATGTAATTTTAAGACAATTTGTTTTTTTACTCTCATCTTTATCGTCTGACGCCATTACTACTTGCCTAACATGCTGATGAGAAACATCAAGTTTCATTAAGGAGATACAATGATGCCCTGTCTAGGTAAACTGCCAATCAACTAATTTCCTAAAAACGATTGCCTTATCGTATTCCCTGTCAAGTTGCATTTTTGCCTTTTTCATGGACGGTTTACCCAAAAGCAGAGGTATCTCACTAGAGATTACATCCGTACGTATAAAAATGGCTTACTCCAGCTATCTTACATGAAATTACTGCTCTCGAGTAACCTCAAGGTGTTGTCATCTCCAAACGTAAAACATATAGAACTTTTATCTTCCTTAACCTTGCGTCGATCCTCACTACTTGGTGAATCAAGATAACATTTTAACCAATCTACCCCACATACTGTTGAAGTACATGCACTAATACCGGACAATTAAAGGAATCCACGACTAATACATTCAGCACAGGATTAAAACACCTTGTGACCAGTGCAATCTGTTCATGTTCATTATCTTCATCCTCTTCCTCAGAAATACTTTCTTCATGTCATTTCAAAGACCCTGTGTCTTCGCTCTGGGCAATTCACCTCATTATGATACTTAGAGTCACATCTAAAGCATCTGCTGATTTTTCCTTGAGCATTCCTGGGAGTCATTCGCCCGTTATTACTGTCTCAATTTTGTCTTCTGTTGATATAACTGGATTTGCTGTACCTGCTTTCATCACCAATCTGGCTGTTTTTAATCCTTCTGTCATATTGACGCCTACATCTGGTCTTTTGAAACCTGGTCTGATGCCTGGTTTAGTATCGGAAATATTTCAAAACCCGGTAACCATCGAATCTTCTATTGTGTCACAGCGGAAGGCCTCATTTGTTCCACGAAGGCTGAAAGGAATGATAGTTTCCCCAGGATTTTTCTTTTTAAGGAAGCTGACATTTGATCCAATAAAGCCTCCTTTTCCGAGAACTGGATGCCAGTTAGGACCAGATGCCTGTCCATATGAGCCACCTTAGCACAGTCTAGTAATTTAAACACTAGTACTGATCCAGGGATTCCCATTTTGAACTTTGTCAACCTTTTGTACAATTTGTTAAAGTCCACAATATATTCCTTTATTGAATGACAATTAGATTTCCGAAATCTATCAAATGCTGACCAGGCCTCATAGGCACTTAGCAAGTCATCTTTCTTGTAGATTTGATTCATAAATTCTATTAGAACGGTAAAACCTCCATCAGTATCCAAAAGATCTGTATCCATCTCAGAAAATACCTTACTTCTGATTTTACTTCATTCAGAAAGTGACAACGCCAAGGACATGCCTTGTTTTCTCTTTGGTAGAGTAGTAACCTGTGTCCTCATATCAACCTCATTCTTCCACTGGCCATACAGTTTAAAGTCCGAGAACATCGGAGGGAAATCATACCGCGACAATTTAAACTTACTTTCTGCCATTTTCCACAATGGCCACTAGGCTTTCAAGTCCAAAAAAAATCATAGTTTCCAACCTTCACTTTTAGGCAACCATCCTCTGCTACCATGTTAAAATTGGATAGCCAAATGGTGAAGGATAGAATACTAGAACCTGGACATCAGTTGTTTCCAAGCCTTTATTCACAGAGATTCCCCTTACACACACACCACAGCCTGGATAAGCTCTCCTATAAAAAGGATACAAGAGAGTCTCCAATTGATACCCACCACCTGAATACAATTAACACTCATTGATATAAATCATACAATTAACACTAATCTCTCCCTTCATGGCTGGGCTTCTGTTACTTATCCCTACTTTTTTTTCCCCACTCTGTAAAGAGCCTTGGGACATTTTCTGCACTAAAAGTGCTAAATAAATTCAAGTTGTTGTTGCATTGCTTACCTTCAACTACAAGGAATACTTTTGACTTTGCTTTTCCTTTTTTGGATGTAACATGACACTGATACTGCGTGTCAGTTGTTACTGTGTCCTTCAGCCAGCTGATAACATGGATTCTCCCATCTTTTAATGGCTGAGTTTGGTGCTTAATGGAATTGGTCACCCTTTGACCGTTCTTCTCCCAAATGAAGTGCAAATCTTTGGGTCCTGTGGAAAGTAATAGTTTTGTAAATTACCACGTTCTTTTATTTGTTTCTCTATCCATGTTGCTCCCTTTTTAGATTCTCATTACCATATCGCCTAATTAGGAGAGACTACCATGAGTGCAGATTTGAGACTGGCTGGCAGGAATCATTGAAATTTACACCATAAAAGGAGGCCATTCAGCCTATTATGTCTGTGAAGGCCAAAAATGAGCTATCCAGCATAATCTCTCTTTCCAGCTCTTGGAGAGTAGCCTTGTAGGTTACATCACTTCAAGTGCATATCCAAGTACTTTTTAAATGCGATGAGGGTTTCTGCCTCTACCACCCTTTCAGGCAGTGAGCTCCAGAACCCCACCATCCTCTGGGTGAAAAAAATTCTCCTCAACTCTCCTCTAATCCTTCTACCAATTACTTTAAATCTATGCCCCCTGGTTATTGACCTCTCTGCTAAGGGAAATAGGTCCTTCCTATCCACTCTATCTAGGCCCCTCATAATTTTATACACCTCAATTAAATCTCCCCTCAGCTTCCTCTGTTCCAAAGAGAACAACTCCAGCCTATCCAATCTTTCCTGATAGCTAAAATTCTCCAGTCCTGGCAACATCCTCGCAAATCTCCCCTGTACCCTCTCCAGTGCAATCACATCTTTCCTGTAATATGGTGACCAGAACTGTACGCAGTGCTCTAGCTGTGGCCTAACTAGTGTTTTATACAGTTCTAGCGTAACCTCCCTGCTCTTGTATTCAATGCCTCGGCTAATAAAGGAAAGTATCCCGGATGCCTTCTTAACCACCTTATCTACCTGTCCTGCTACCTTCAGGGATCTGTGGACATGCACTCTAAGGTCCCTCTATTCCTCTACAATTCTCAGTACCCTCCCATTTATTGTGTATTCCTTTGCCTGGTTTTCCCTCCCCAAATGTATTACCTCACACTTCACTGGATTGAATTCCATTTGCCACTGTTATGCCCACCTGACCAGTCATTGATATCTTCCTGCCGTCTACAGCTTTCCTCCTCACTATCAACCACAGGGCCAATTTTTGTATCATCTGCAAACTTCTTAATCATGCCCCCTACATTTAAGTCCAAATCATTGATATATACCATAAAAAGCAAGGGACCTAGTACTGAGCCTTGCAGAACCCCACTGGAAATAGCCTTCATAGAAAGGTCACAGCACAGAAGGAGGCCATTCAGCCCATCAAGTCCAGGCCGACTCTATGCACGAGCAATCCAGCTAGTCCCTCTCCCCCGCCCCCTGCCCTAATCCCATAGCACTGCAGATTTTTTTCATTTCAAGTACTTATCCAGTTCCCTTTTGAAGGCCATGATTGAATCTGCCTCCACCACTCTCTCAGGCAGTGCTTTCCAGATCCGAACCACTGTAAAGTTTTTCCTCATGTCACCTTTGGTTCTTTTGCCAATCACCTTAAATCTATGCCCTCTGGATCTTGATCCTTCCGCCAATGGGAACAGTTTCTCTCTATCTACCCGGTCTAGACCCTTCATGATTTTGAATACCTCTATCAAATCTCCTCTCAACCGTCTCTGTTCCAAGGAAAACAATCCCAGCTTCTCCAGTCATGTAATTTAAGTCCCTCATCTCTGGAATCATTCTAGTAAATCTCCTTCACATCCTTCCTAAAGTGCAGTGTCCAGAACTGGACACAATACTCTAGTTGTGGTCGAACCAGTGCTTTATAAAGGTTCATCATGACTTCCTTGCTTTTGTACTCTATGCCTCTATTTATAAAGCTCAGGACCCCGTATGCCTTTTTAACCACTTTTTCAACCTGCCTTGCCACCTTCAATGATTTGTGCACATACATTGTGCACTGTACACTCAAGTCCAAGTCATTAATACGTATCAAGAAAAGCAGTGGTCCTAGTACTAACCCCTGGGGAACACCACTGCACAACTCCCTCCAGTCCAAAAAACAACCGGTCACCACTATTCTCTGTTTCCTGCCATTTAGCCAATTCTGTATCCATGTTGCTAATGCCCCCTTTATTCCATGGATCGCAATCTTAATAGCAAGCCTACCATGTGGCACTTTATCAAACGCTTTTTGGAATTCTATATACACATCAACTGCATTGCCCTCATCTACCCTTTCTGTTACCTCATCAAAAAACTCTATCAGGTTAGTTAAACACGATTTGCCTTTAACAAATCCACGCTGGCTTTTCCTAATCAATCCACACTTGTTCAAGTGACTGTTAATTCTGACCTGGATTATCGTTTCCAAAAGTTTCCCCACCACTGAGGTTAAACTGACTAGCCTATAGTATCCTTACACCCTTTTTTGAACAAGGGTGTAACATTTGGAAGATTATGGCCAGTACCTTTGCAATTTCCCCCCTCAGCATCCTAGGATGCATCCCATCCGGACAACCGACTATTACCCTTTGCTTCCTACCACTGACCCAATTTTGGATCCAACTTGCCACTTTCCCTTGAATCCCATGGGCTTTTACTTTTTTGACCAGTCTGCCATGTGGGACCTTGTCAAAAGCCTTGCTAAAATCCATGTAGACTACATCAAACGCGCTATCCTCATCGAATTTTTTGAGGAGGTAACAAGGAGGGTCAATCATGTTAAGTCAGACACGACCTTCCCTTAATAAATCCTTGCTGACAGTCCACAATTGAAGCAGATTGAGCTGAACAGTGTTAGTGGGGTAGAGTACCGGACTCCCATATGATGCTCCATCCTGAAAGTAAATGAAAATTAACTGAGGCAAGTGAGCTCAAGTGATAGCATTTGAAACAAACCTATGATCAAACACCTGGAGATACCATGGAACTCACTGGATTCTTCCTTAAGTGATGACATCTATGGCCAGTAAACATATTGAATTACAGTATATATTAAGTACTACAGCTTTCAAGTAAGGTGCTTTTCCTTTCCCATGATGTTCTTCCCAAGTATGTTGCATCAAACGTTAATGCTTAACATTAGAATGTTGATCTCGCTACATAATTTGAATAACTCCAAAATTGGCAACTTTATTAAGATTTTTTCATTATTACCACAGATTTTTAGCTGTTCTTCCCTTTGCTGTACTTTAATTCCAGAATATTTGAAAAAGCTACAGCTAGCAACAGTCCATATCAAAATCAAAGTATTATTACCCTCATTGTAAGAGTCACAAAAATACTGTTATAAAGCCACAAGATCTTGGCTCCTGATACATTAGATCTTAATACTCACTATAACACAGATTATAACATGCAAAAGGTTTACCTCCCAAGGGTTATGCCTCAATGAGTGTGGACTATATCTGCATTTTAACCATAGGTTCCCACATGACCTATACTCATTTATATTTTGAAGGTATTTATTTTATTTCTTTTATCTTTTTTCTGCCATCTTGTGGGCCATGCACCATCCCTGGCCAAAGATGAAATGGGCAACCTTCTCTCAGGCTGATCAATAAAAGTGCCCCACAGTAGGAAGACAGTGCAACATGTCAAAGCCCCACTGTGCTGGGGCATTATATTACTTCCATCTGCCGTTAGTGCAGTTAATACAGCCCCTCCAGCTCACGTACATTTTACATATGACATTCACAAACCAAAGCTTCCTCTTAGATTGAAAGTTCCATCATTGTTTTGATCATCATTGTCCATGGAATTTAGTCCCCCTCTTCCACATCATCTTAAACCTGTTACTCTAATCACAGATTTGCTTGCCTGTACAAGGATCTTCATTCCTTATAAAGTATAAAAGGATTGGCGATGGGAGGCCAATGCACACTTATAATAAACATCTGTTAGTCAGTGTTTGGGTTGGCACCAGGCATTGTTACGCTCCTACTTCATCAAACATCAACGTCGAATGCTGCAGAACTCTTAAAATGAGCACAGGACCAGTGCAATGTCTTCATTCATCTGCTAAATGCAGTGACAATTGAAGAATTAAAAATATCTGGCCAAGGTAAAATTACATTTCATTCTTTTCTAAACTGAAGAAAATGTCAGATCTAATGAGCAGACTTGTACACACAACTTAGGTGAACTTTGTTTAGAAGACTATTCCTTTAAATTCTTGTGCCTCTATCTATTTTTAAAAATTTACCCAAAAAAGGCTTTTTGCGAAGACAAAAAAAAGCTAGGCAACAGAAGTTTTAAAAATGATCCCAGTTATTTTATAATACTGGGAAGTGGAAATGAAGACGTGCCCTGACTGTTTTTATTCATACGGAACATGCTGGAAATATATAGCAGGTCCAACTGAACCTGAATAGAAAGAAAGGTTAATGATTTGGCTGGAGACCCTTCATCAGAACCCAAAATGGTAACTTAGCTTTTTATATTTTCACAAGATTCATTTACATGAAGGCGGCCCTTCAAGCCCATTTAATTTTAACTTTCCAAAGCACCTCCTCCACTGACTTCCCTTTACAGTGTCTCAGACTTCAGATGTACTCTGTACTTCCAGCATTTTCGGCTTTCATTTTAGATTGCCGGCATACTCAGTTTTTTCTCTTTTTATTCACCTGTCTGTGCTTTTTCTGCCTAGCAACCAGATTGTATTCTGTTAACAAATAAATTTTTAATGCACAAATTAACTATTCAGTAGTGTCAAACTCCACTTCCCTGCTGGCTCCTGTACTGAACTCCATTCCATTGTACTATACCTTCATCCAACTCCATTATCCTCACCCTCAAAAGCTGGGGGTGGAGGAACTGTGCTCTGAGCTCCTTCACAAATTTACTCTCAAACCCCCTACTCCTTTTCCTCTGGCCCTCCACACATCATGCCACCTCCTCAACAATGCCTTCACCTCCATTTTTTGATGTCCTTGTGTTATTCTGTGTCATGTTAGTTGTTCATGCCTTTAGCCTCAATAAACCAATCCAAATATGAAAACAAAACTAAAAGTGGCTTGTGCAACATTCTGTACAGCATCTGAGTTATGTTATTTAGTTCTTTCACCAACACATACAGTACTATGTTTAGCTTTGAACAAAAATTCTTCTTGCCGCGTTATATCAGCGTCAAAGCTACTGAAGTGATAAGTAAGTGCGCAAATACAGAATGTTGGTAGATGCACATCTGCTTTCGAAAGGAACCTGAGTGATTGAGAGGGGAAACCATTTGTCTTGTTTCATGAAAGTCCAAAAACATTGTACATTTGTGTTATTTAAGGGCTTTAACTTCCTGCATACATGCAATTGGGATGCTTGAGTAGTTCAGAACAATAAAGTAACCTTTGTTGATAAGCTCTTATTTATAGAGAAACCAAAGTGAAAGGCTAAGGCCTAAAGTTTAGGCCACCAAGATTGAACAGAGTAAAACAAAAGACAAGGTAAATGACTTGGATGAAAGAAGAGAGTTGCATATCCAAGTTTGCAGATGACACTAAGTTAGGAGGAACAGTAAATTGTGTTGATGGGAGCAGGAAGTTACAAAGGGACATAGACAGATTAAGTGAGTGGGTAAAACTGTGGCAGATGGAGTTCAATGTGGGGAAGTGTGAGGTCATCCACTTTGGATCCAAGAAAGACAAATTGGAATATCTTCTTAATGGCAAGAGACTAGGAGCTGTGGTGGATCAAAGAGATTTAGGTGTCTACGTACACAAATTACCAGGTACAAAAAGTAATCAAAAGGCTAATGGAATATTGACCTTCATCTCAAGGGGGTTGGAATTCAAAAGTGAGGAAGTAACGCTTCAGTTGTACATAGCCTTGGTCAGACCACATCTAATGTACTGTGTTCAGTTTTGGGCACCGAATCTCAGGAAAGATACATTGGCCTTGGAAGGGGTACAGCATAGATTCACCAAAATGATACCAGGGCTTAATGGGTTATATTATGAGGATAGGTTGCATAAACTTGGCTTGTATTTCCTTAAGCTTAGAAAGTTGAGGGGTGATCTAATTGAGGTTTAAAATGATAAAGGAATTTGGTAGAGTAGGTACAGAGAAACTATTAACTCTAGTAGGAAAATCTGGAACAGGAGAGCTTAATCTTAATATTGGAGCTAGGCCATTCAGGAGCGAAATCAGGAAGCCCTTTTTCACAAAAAAGGGTAGTGGAAATCTGGAACTTGCTCCTGAAAAAGGCTGTGGATGCTGGGTCAATTGAAATTTTCAAGACTGAGATCAAAAAACAAAGGTGAGTAAATGAATGTAAGGACTTGCACAACACCAGGTTATAGTCCAACAGTTTTATTTTAAATCACAAGCTTTCGGAGCTTTCCTCCATCGTCAGGTGACTAAGGAGGTAAGCTCCGAAAGCTTGTGATTTAAAATAAAACTGTTGGACTATAACCTGGTGTTGTGCAAGTCTTTACATTTGTCCACCCCAGTCCATCACCGGCATCTCCACATTGTGAGTAAATGAAGTTGAGGTACAGATCAGTCATGAATGGTGGAACAGCCTCAAGGGTCTGAATGGTGTACTCAAGACACACTTCGTGTGGCCTATGTTCCTAAATCAAGAAGTGATGATTATGTCACACTAAGCTTGGGTTTTAAAAGCCTGGATTGTATTAGGAAGGAAAGGCTGAGGTAAGGATTTCTACAGTTTTGAGGACTTGGGAAAGAATTAGGAGATTGTACCATGAATCATGATTTCAAAATAGTGGGGATGTGAGGAGGGGGATATGCATGTGGGATGAGTTTTTGGACTTTAAAAGGAACTAGAGAGGAAAGTGTATAGGAGCACTGACCATAATAGTGTTGATAAAATAAAGACAAGAAAGGTTGTGAGGGAGAGGTGGGAGGTTGGAGGCTAGAGGTAAGAGTATGCCTGTCACACTTTTCCTGCATCCTGTCCAGGAGTGTGAGAGTGCAGCCAGGAAAGCCTCCCCAGAAATGGAAGAATTATACCAGTCTTGGACAGACTTGGGCTCTATAGAAAGTTAAGAACTGGTGAGGGAACAAAATGGAAACCAAGCTTCTTGGAAAGAACTTTAGCAGTGGAGGAGAAATGCAAAGTTCAATTTGAAGTCATAAAAAATATTGAGGCCAAAAATGCCTATGACAAAGGACTAAGGATTTAGGAATCAAATGTAGCTATTGGTTGGACTTGAGAGTTATGAAGAAGCTATGTCTTTGAAGAATTGAAAGGAACAAGATTTTCCTTGCTCATTAAAGGGTATTTAGAACAAAGTTATAAAATTGCACAAACCAATGAAGTATTTTAGTCATTGAAGAGACATTGCGTCATACAGACGTATATTCAGTACAGACATTTCCAAGTGTCTGTTTATAAAAAAGATTAACTCTGATGTAGGGAAGTCACATGACTTTTGGCTAGACTCCATTTATGTGTTGCAGTTATCTAGGTGAAAAGTTGATGTTCACATACAGATTGCATCAGAATCTAAGCGCCTTTGCCTTCTGTTCAGTTGAGGTTTAAAAATATAAATAAATGTGCGTCTCTGATGGATCAGTGAGGAAAAGCAGCACCTGGTAGTGTACTGAGCTCTACAGACCAGTGAGGTCCCAGGTTCAATATTCCAACTATGTTGAGTTAGTCGATCTCAATCATAATAGTGGTATGGTACTAAATTTGTCCTCAATGTCCCCAAGCTAGGAAAGGGTGAAAAAATATCATCAGCCAGGGTTCCAGGACTAGGTTCTGTGCTGAAAAGTGTACATGTTATACTCATTGAGTATAAAGTTGAGTGGAGTCAGAAAGATATGGGTGAAAGGGTGATAAGTCTGACACTGATGTCCAATCTGCGAATCACAAGCCAGCTAATGTACTATTTTTCCAATTTTCTTCCCCCCACCTCACTCCAGTTGAATAGCCTGCCAGCACTTATCGTTAAGGTGTGCAAAGGGCTGTTGAAATCTGTGGAAGTGTAGGGATAAATTTGCAATGCGCACTCTCAGTGGGTAAGGCTCTCTGCCTGAAGCACAAAGTCGCTAAACTACTCCTTATGTTCCAGCCTTCAGGAGAGGAGGCGGGAAAGAAAATTGAAAAAATAGTACATGAGCTGATATACAGATTGGACATCACAAGATTTATTACCTTTCACCCATGTCTCACTGACTCTACCCAAACATTTTCAACATGCCTGCTACAAAGCAGAAAGCAAGCATTTTAAAAATATATATATATATATGTATATATCCAGCATGTATTAAATAAAATAAATACCTGGCATGCATTAAAAGTTGTAATTGAATGTTGACATTCATAAAATGCGGGAGCATTCCTAAAGGGTGAATTATAGCCAAGGGTATTCATTCTTGGGTATATTTTCTATATAAAACAATAAACATACACTGAAGCAATAGCTAAACAGTAAGAATGGCCACGCAAACATTTATGTAGTTTTCAAAACATTTCAGGAAGTTCTTGTATGTAAATCAAACAGAAACTGGTTTGCATGAAGAGAAAGAACCATACGGCTTTCATTATGATTGTTGAAAGGTCTCTTTTTCTGGTTCAATATGACTATGCGTTGTCTCGATATCAAAGAGAGAAATGAGGCCAGGTTCAGTCACATAGTGAAACCTTTCATTCAGTTAAAACTGTTCCCATGAAAATGACATTTGCATCCATAAAATCAAACATTTGATTAGTTGCCTCAGATACTGAAACCAATTATATTATATTATATTATATTATCTCAGTTGCTAGCATTCCGAGAAGATCTTGGGTTTAAGTTCCACTCCAATACATAATCTAGGCTGACATTTCAGAGCAGCATCTTTTGGATGAGACATTTAGGTAAGAGATCCCAAAGGCACTATTCACAGTGAGGAGCAGAATGTTTTTCTGATGTCCTGAGCAACATTTTTTCCTCAACAATCATCGCCAAAAACTGATGAATTGGTTATTTACCTCATTAGTATTTGTCTTATTGAATAACAATTCGCTGCTGCATTTGCCATCATATCAACAGCACTTAAAAAGTAATTAATTGGTTGTAAAGTGTTTTGGGACATTTAGAGGACGTGAAAGGTGCTAAATAGTTCTTTCTTTACTGCATATAGGGTGAGATGAAGGTGGGAGGAGGCTCGTGTGAAGCATAAACGCCAGCACAGACCAACTGGGCTGAATGGCCTGTTTCTGTGCTTGTTGGGGTCGTACTCTGAGTATTTTATAATAAAAGATTTTGCCCAGGTGGATTGGAATCAAAAATTGGTTGGTAAAATAGTAACTGAACAATACGAGGCCTTCAAGGAGGAGTTGGTTCGGGTACAGAGTAGACACATTCCTATGAAGGGCATCCAAAGCTAGAGTTCCCTGGATGACTAAAGATATAGAGATTAAAATGAAACAGAAAAAGGAGGCTTATGACTAATGTAAGGTTCATACTACAGTAGAGAACCAGACTGAATACAGAAAGTACAGAGAAGATCTGAAAAAGAGAATAAAAGAGGCAAAGAGAGAGTGTAAGAATAGATTAGCAGCTAACATAAAAGGGAACCCAAAAGTCTTTTGTAAATAGTAAAAAGGTAGTCAAAGGAAGGGTGGGATCGGTTAGGGACAAAAAAAATCCTCTTGTGGAGGCAGAGGGTAGGGCTGTGGCACTAAATGAATACTTCGCATCCATCTTCACTAGAGAAGAGGATGCTGCCATTGTCGCAGTAAAGGAGGAGGTAGTAGTGATATTGGATAGGATAAAAATAGATAAAGGGGAGGTACTTAAAAGATTGGCAGTACTCAAAGTAAAAAAAGTCACCCGGTCCGGATGGGATGCATCCTAGGTTACTGAGGGAAGTAAGGGTGGAAATTGCGGAGGCTCTGGCTACAATCTTCCAATCCTCCATAGATATGGGACGGTACTGGAGGATTGCAAATGTTACACCCCTGTTCAAAAAAGGGGCGAGGGATAAACCCGGCAATTACAGACCAGTCAGCCCAACATTGGTTGTGGGGAAACTTTTACAGATAATAATTCGGGACAAAATAAATTGGTACTTGGAAAAGTATGGGCTAATAAATGAAAGTCAGCACAGATTTGTTAAAGGAAAATCGTGTTTGACTAACCTGATTGAGTTCTTTGATGAAGTAATGGAGAGGGTTGATGAGGGTAATACGGTTGATGTGTAAATGGATTTTCAAAAGGCATTTGATAAAGTACCACATATTAGACTTGTTAGCAAAATTAAAGCTCATGGGATTAAAGGGACAGTGGCAGCGTAGATACAAAATTGGCTAGGGGACAGAAAGCAGAGAGTAGTGGTGAACGGTTGTTTATCAGACTGGAGGGAAGTATACAGTGGTGTTCCCTAGGGGTCAGTATTAGGACCACTGCTCTTTTTGATATATATTAATGACCTGGACTTGGGTATACAGGGTATAATTTCAAAGCTTGCAGATAACACAAAACTCGGAAATGTAGTAAACAATGTGGAGGATAGTAACAGACTTCAGGAGGACAAACAGAAATTGTACAATTTTAAAGGGGGTGCAGGAACAGAGACCTGGGGGTGCACATATACAAATCTTTGAAGATGGCAGGACAAGTTGCGAAGGCTGTTTAAAAAATGCTATGGGATCCTGGGCTTTATTAATAGAGGCAGAGTACAAAAGCAAGGAAGTTATGCTAAACCTTTATAAAACAGGCCTCAGCTGGAGTATTGTGTCCAATTCTGGGCACCACACTTTAGGAAGGATGTCAAGGCCTTAGAGAGGGTGCAGAAGAGATTTACTAGAATGGTTCCAAGGATGAGGGACATCAGTTACATGGAGAGACTGGAGAAACTGGAGTTTTTCTCCTTAGAACAGAGAAGGTTAAGGGGAGATTTGATAGAGGTGTTCAAAATCATGAACGGTCTGTTTTGATAGAGTAAATAAGGAGAAATCGTTTCCAGTGGCAAAAGAGTCGGTAACCAGAGGACACAGATTTTAGGTGATTGGTGAAAGAGCCAGAGGCATGATGAGGAAACATTTTTTAAACGCAGTGAGTTGTACTAATCTGGAATGCACTACCTGAAAGGGTGGTGGAAGCAGATTCAATAGTAACTTTCAAAAGGGAATTAGATAAATACTTGAAGGGGAAAAATTTACAGGGCTATGGGGAAAGAGCGAGGGAATGGGACAATTTAGATGGCTCTTTCAAAGAGTCGACACAGGCATGATGGGATGAATGGCTCCCTCCTGTGCTGTACCTACTATGATACTATGACATTAAAACTACATTATTCCAGCATATGGGGGATAACTGACTGGGTGCAAAATGATTCCATTAGTCTTTATTCTTCAGTAATTTTACAGTTCATGTTTTCCCATAGATGGTGGAGCAGATTTTTTTTGCTACATAACGTTGGGAGAACCAAATCAGAAGTCTTTTACTATGCTTATCACTGGCATATGGAGATGCAGATCAGTTCCTTGGAGACAGCAACATTTACAGATTGCCTAACCCATTCTCCAGCTTGTTGATTCAAGGGCATTGATGAAAGCCTTAGTATTTCATTCTGAATAAAACACCATCTAACTAATCTGTCGCTACAATTTAAACAAAACTCCTGATCACAATAAGATCACAAGTAACAGCACTGCAGGTAATTATTTATATAGCTATTGGACATTTTGGGATGACCCTAAAGCCAGAGTAGAAAGCAGATATTATTGGGACATATTCAGAAAGATCCAGGTCACTTTGTATTCTTTTTGGATTTGTGAAAATGACATGTTTTGCTGATTTTGTTTCCCTATGTGAATGCTTTGGAAAGGGCAATGCAAACTGTTATTAGATCATTGAATCACATGGAGTCAGTTGGTCCTATGTGACAGGTTTGAGGTGTACAGTCCCTTATGGTCTGATGTTCTGCTGTAAATAAGTGATATTGCTATGACCTACATCCAAAATCTCTGTAGCAGTGCACACAGTGTTGTATTGTGATCCTCATTAGCATCAGCAGAAGATTTTCATGGTTTGTTGCTATGGACAGGGCAAGGTTAGACAAATCTCCATTAAAGCAGCAACAAAATGTTTTTCAGTAGTGCATCGGCTCAGCCCAAAACAAAGCCACTGTTTGTTCCCTTTGAAAAAGAATATATCTCCAGGTCCTTGATCTTTGACAAGAGAAAAATTATGAATGCCTATTGTATTATTTGGAGAAATTCCTTTAGTTTGCAAACTTGTGGCCTACAATTGAAATTAACGTTAAAAATTTCATTTGCTCCAAAAAGTATCTTTATATTAGTCATCATTCCTCACTGATACGTTGGCCAGGTGACAACAATCTAATCACACTATGTGGTTTACTCTTAATACCTGCGGAGTTGGAAGGCCCAGAGCCGCCTTCAATGGGCAAATAGGGATGAGCAATAAATGTGTATCACCCACATCCTGATCAGAAACATATTATTTTAAAACTTGGATAAGGTACTGGTGTGTAGATGTTATATTTAGAATTCTTTAGTGGTTGGATACTATGACTATGGTAACAATATTTTATTCATAAAACAAGAATAATAGCTATGTTCCTTCCTCTTTAAATAACTGCACAAAAACTAGACTGGTTACATGGCTGTATCTCCTTTTTATTAATCAAGAATTATCAAAAATTCACCGGAATCATGCACACTTGAGACCTAACCTGGCTCCTTAACATGCTATCTGGAACATGGTTCATTCAAACTCATCCTGTAAACAGCACCAGATCAACACCAAAGCACAACGGTTTTGGACCACATCTAATAATAGTACCATTGATATCCAAATGCTTTAAATAACAAGTACCTTGGCCATTCCCTGTTTATTGAAGATATACAAGTAGAGCTCTTATCTTCATGTCCTTTTGGACTGTCTAGCAGTAATAAAGCTGTGGAAATAAGGTACCATCACTGCCACACGATCATGGGGATCACCATTCAAATCAACATATTCTGCCATTGCTTTCGAGATTAGTTGGATAGTTTGTAACAACCGGCTTCAAAACACAATAATGATTGTGGAATCATTATGCACCCCTGTTCTCCCAGTATCTTTCACACAGCATTAGCAATGCAGTCCTCACATTTCTTTAAGTGATCCAAATCTGAGGCACCCTCCCTGACGCATGAACAAACTGTATGGGAAAGCAACCATATATTGTTTTCTGACCATTATAAACTCCTTCGGTTATATTTTTCAAGTAGTAAGTTCTCAAACAAGTACTTACTGTACTCGTGCCAAAATCCTTTGTGCATTATTTTTATATGAGCAACCCATTTATACATTTTTAAAAATGTGTGCAGAAGGATTTCATATGAATGTGCTAAGCATTCTCACAGGAATAGTACGGTCAGAAAATATCACAGAAGGTAATCAGACAAATAGTGACACCAAGCCAAAAAGGGAGATATTTGGATGAGAGATTAAAAGCTTGGTTAAAGAGGTAGGTTTTAAGGTGGATCTTAAAGGAAGAGAGAGGTGAAGGGGTTTAGTGACGGAATTCCAGAGCTTAAGGCCTTTACGGCTGAAGGCACGGGTGCCAATGCTGAGGCAAGGGCCCAAAGTTGGAGATGGAGGAGGTTACAGAGAAAGAGAGGGGCGAGGCCATGGAGGAATTTGAACGTGTGGATGAAAATTTTAAAATCAAGGCATTGATGGACTGGGAGCAAATGTAGGTCAGTGACCACAGGGGTGATGGGTGAGTGGGACTTGGTGCAGCTTAGATACAGGCAACAGAGTTTAGGATGAGCTCAAATTTATAGTGGGTGGGAGATGGGAGGCCAGCCAGGAGAGCATTGGAATAGTCAAATCTGGAGGTAACAAAAGCATGGATGAGGCTTTCAGCAGCAGATAATCTCAAGCAGGAGAGGAGACGGGTGATGGAATGCAGGAGTAAGTAGGCAGTGATGGACAGATATGTCGTTAGAAGCTCAGGTCAGGCTCAAATAGGACACCGAGGTTGCCAACCGTCTGGTTCAGCCTGAGACAGTAACCAGGGAGGGGGATGGAATCGGTGGTGAGGGAACGGAGTTTGTGGTGGGGACCGAAGTCAATGGTTTCAAGTCTTCTAAATGTTTCATTGGAGGATAAAAGCAACTCATCTGGGACTGGATGTCAGGCAAGTAGTCTGACAACATAGAGATAGTGGAGGAGTGGAGAGAGGTGGTGGTGGGGTAGAGCTGACTGTCGTCAGTGTACATTTGGAATCTCACGTCATGTCTTTGGACAATGTCGCCAAGGGGCAGCATGTAGATGAGAAATAGGAGGAGGCCAAGGATAGATCCTTGGGGTCTCCAGAAGTAATGGTGCAGGGGCAGGAGGAGAAGCCATTGCAGGAGTTTCTCTGACTACGACCGGATAGCTAGGAGTGAAACCAGCCAAGGGCAGTTCCACTCAGCTGGACAATGGAGGAGCCACGCTGAGGTGTGGTTAACTGTGTCAAAGGCTTCAGAAAGGGACGAGGAGGGAGCGTGCACCATGGTTGCAGTCACAGAGGATTTCATTTGTGACTTTGATTAGGAACCATTTCAATGTTGTGATGGGACGGAAACCTCATTAGAGAGCTTCAAACATGGAGTTGCGGGAAAGATGGGCATGGATTTGGGAGGTGACAATACGTTCAAGGACTTGGGAGAGGAAAGGGAGGTTGGAGATGTGGTGGTAATTTGCAAGGACAGAGGGGTCAAGGTTAAGTTTTTTTTGAGGAGGGTGTGATGATGGCAGATATGAAAGGGGGAGGGACAGTACCTGTGGAATTCTTGAGACAAAAGAGACATTTGGGAACAAGAGCTTTAATTCACCTTAAACATGAGCACTCAACAATTTCCATTGCAATATTGGTGATAGCGATTTTTCTGAAGAATTGCAAACACCTATTGGCAGTCACAGGGAAGCCATTCATGCCAGGGACTGAGGGGAAGGTCCATCTACTTGAAGCAGAATCTCGTCATGCTATCCCCACAAACATCCCATTGTTTCAACTTCCTAAGTTGCTCACCTGTACAAAAAGCAAATAAATTGTCATCCAACAAGTCCTCTGAGGCCAAAGATTTTCTGCAAAAGGTCCAATGCAAGGAAATGACCACACCTTAACCTTGAACATATTCCATTGTGAAAAGTTTTCATTCATTCCATAACCAATATACAAACTAACCAGAACACACTGCATATCTGACAATAGTCTGGGTACATTCTTTTCCTGCACTTGTTCCTGACATTTTTGGTTTCTCATTAATAGGCTCAACGGATGACGAGATGTGTTTTTGAGGAGAAATAAGTTGAGACCAACGAAAAAGGAGCAGCTTTGTTGGGTCAAATGGTCTTTTCTATTTACTTCCATCAGCTGTACTACTGAGAGTTCTGTACATCAGCGCTTCAATGTATTGAAAGGTGATGCTTGGTGACGGACTCAATTTCGAACAATTCCTGGGATATTACTGACAATTTTTTTTATTCGTTAATGGGATGTGGGCGTCGCTGACAAGGCCGGCATTTATTGCCCATCCCGAATTGCCCTTGAGAAGGTGGTGGTGAGCCGCCTTCTTGAACTGCTGCAGTCCGTGTGGCGAAGGTTCTCCCACAGTGCTGTTAGGAAGGGAGTTCCAGAATTGTGATCCAGCGATGATGAAGGAATGGCGATATATTTCCAAGTCAGGATGGTGTGTGACTTGGAGGGGAACGTGCAGGTGGTGTTGTTCCCACGTGCCTGCTGCTCTTGTCCTTCCAGGTGGTAGAGGTCACGGGTTTGGGAGGTGCTGTCGAAGAAGCCTTGGCGAGTTGCTGCAGTGCATCCTGTGGATGGTACACACTGCAGCCACTATGCGCCGGTGGTGAAGGGAGTGAATGTTTAGGGTGGTGGATGGGGTGCCAATCAAGCGGGCTGCTTTGTCCTGGATGGTGTCGAGCTTCTTGAATGTTGTTGGAGCTGCACTCATCCAGGCAAGTGGAGAGTATTCCATCACACTCCTGATGGTAGAAAGGCTTTGGGGAGTCAGGAAGTGAGTCACTCGCCGCAGAATACCCAGCCTCTGACCTGCTCTTGTAGCCACAGTATGTATATGGCTGGTCCAGTTAAGTTTCTGGTCAATGGTGACCCCCAGGACGTTGATGGTGGGGGATTCAGCGATGGTAATGCCGTTGAATGTCAAGGGGAGGTGGTTAGACTCTCTCTTGTTGGAGATGGTCATTGCCTGGCACTTGTCTGGCATGAATGTTACTTGCCACTTATGAGCCCAAGCCTGGATATTGTCCAGGTCTTGCTGCATGCGGGCTCGGACTGCTTCATTATTTGAGGGGTTGCGAATGGAACTGAACACTGTGCAATCATCAGCGAACATCCCCATTTCTGACCTTATGATGGAGGGAACGTCATTGATGAAGCAGCTGCAGATGGTTGGGCCTAGGACACTGCCCTGAGGAACTCCTGCAGCAATGCCCTGTGGCTGAGATGATTGGCCTCCAACAACCACTACCATCTTCCTTTGTGCTAGGTCTGACTCTGGACAGTTTTCCCCCTGATTCCCATTGACTTCAATTTTACTAGGGCTCCTTGGTGCCACACTCGGTCAAATGCTGCCTTGATGTCAAGGGCACTCACTCTCACCTCACCTCTGGAATTCAGCTCTTTTGTCCATGTTTGGACCAAGGCTGTAATGAGGTCTGGAGCCGAGTGGAACCCAAACTGAGCATCAGTGAGCAGGTTATTGGTGAGTAAGTGCCGCTTGATAGCACTGTCGACGACGCCTTCCATCACTTTGCTGATGATTGAGAGTAGACGGATGGGGTGGTAATTGGCCGGATTGGATTTGTCCTGCGTTTTGTGGACAGGACATACCTGGGCAATTTTCCACATTGTCGGGTAGATGCCAGTGTTGCAGCTGTACTGGAACAGCTTGGCTAGAGGTGCAGTAAGTTCTGGAGCACAAGTCTTCAGCACTACAGCTGGGATGTTGTCGGGGCCCACAGCCTTTGCTGTATCCAGTGCACTCAGCCGTTTCTTGATATCACGTGGAGTGAATCGAATTGGCTGAAGACTGGCTTCTGTGATGGTGGGGATATCGGGAGGAGGCCGAGATGGATCATCTACTTGGCACGTCTGGCTGAAGATGGTTGCAAATGCTTCAGCCTTGTCTTTTGCACTCACGTGCTGGACTCCGCCATCATTGAGGATGGGGATGTTTGCAGAGCCTCCTCCTCCCATTAGTTGTTTAATTGTCCACCACCATTCACGACTGGATGTGGCAGGACTGCAGAGCTTTGATCTAATCCGTTGGTTGTGGAATCGCTTAGCTCTGTCTATAGTATGTTGCTTCCGCTGTTTAGCATGCATGTAGTCCTAAGTTGTAGCTTCACCAGGTTGGCACCTCATTTTTAGGTACGCCTGGTGCTGCTCCTGGCATGCTCTTCTACATTCCTCATTGAACCAGGGTTGATCCCCTGGCTTGTTGGTAATGGTAGAGTGAGGGATATGCCGGGCCATGAGGTTACAGATTGTGGTGGAATACAATTCTGCTGCTGCTGATGGCCCACAGTGCCTCATGGATGCCCAGTTTTGAGCTGTTCTGAATCTATCCCATTTAGCACAGTGGTAGTGCCACACAACACGTTGGATGGTGTCCTCTGTGCGAAGACGGGACTTCGTCTCCACGAGGACTCTCTCTCTCATATATGTGTGTGTGTATGCTTATTCTTTCATTGTGCAAACACACCATGGAGCCACACATAGCCAACATAATTGCTGCTGATTGTAACATCTGCCTCTATTTCCATTTCTCTGCTAAGTGAACAACTACTTGCTTTTCACTTTTGACATAACATGTTCGAACACATTTCATATAAGATTGTTACCATATCATCAAACACATCTCATATGGTTACTGTGGTATCAGAAATTGGTCCTCTGTGCCATAGCCAATGAAAGTGGTACTGAAGAAAAGTTGATAGTTTAGTGCTCCATAATATCGATGCTGGTCAATGTGCCAAGGTCATTTAAGCTAGGCAACTGGCAGCTAAACTGAATTCTCTCAAGAAATGTATCCCCATGTGCCTGCATACTTTGCCCTATGGATGGATTTCATAAAAAAGTCTCGAACACATTTCTAACCAACTGAACAAGCATTTTGATTTCATTAATAAAGGCAGAAGCATGTTTTTGCCACATTATCGGTTCCTTGGTTTAAAGCTTCTGGAGATCCAGGTAGGTAATGGTATTCAATATGGTACCCTCAATGTTGGAATGTGGGGATTAAGTACTCTGGGAAGCAAGTTGATGCATCAATTCTGTCATATTCAGACCGATCTGACCTGGCTGGAGAAGTAACAGAGGCCCTTCATTCTGAAGTGGAATCTGAAGCTGTGTTGTGGAATACAGCTTGATTACTGGGAAGTCACGGAAAGGGACGGAGTGGAATGCAGGAGCTCAGCCTAAGGTGGAATTTGGCAATTTGAAGAATGCAGAATTGCCAACATCAAGACCCAGTGAGAGCGCTGGAAAAATTACCTTCAGTCGGAGCATCTGGATGCAAGGCTACTGTTGTAATATGCCAACTCGAACTAGCTGAGAAGCCTGAGTGACTAATCCAGTATCAGCTCAGCTATAAGTCTTCCTTACATGTATTATTCTTCTAAGAGCAGAATGCCACTGAATGTAACAACTAAAAAAATATTTTTTTATCTCATTAGTCTAACAAAGGCTTTGAAAATGCAGCTACCAACTTTGCAAGCAGGGAGTGTGTTGTATCTTTGCCAGTAGAAGTAATGGTAAGAGCAGTGCAGCTGCAATAGAGAATAACCACAACACAGGGTGTACAGCACCAAAGTCCATGTGGTGGGTTTTTATGTATGTAAGCTGTGTATATAATTTATTTGGACGGTGGTGCAGTTATACTCAACATTAACAAATTTTGGCTTCCGAGTCACTGAATCCATTTGTGGTAGTTCAGGTGTTTTTGCACCCTCTATAACACAATTGCTCCAAATTCATCCTCAGCCTTTTTAACCAAGTCTCAGTGGAAAAAACTGACAGTACTCTGGTTATTGATCTATTGCCTTTACACTGGCCAATTTCCAGAACCAATAACATTTGTTGTTAGTTACTTTCTTGTCTCAAACATTCAGCACCAAGTATGGTAATTTGGGCTACTGGTTATTATAGTCTAACAAGGACAGAACTAGCTTCTTGCACTTTGCAAGCAAAATCAACAGCTCCTTAATATTGGCCAACTGCTCTTCATTTCCAATCAAAAAACAATCTATCTGGATATAAAGTATACCATTTCCTTCCTGAAAAAATGTGAAAAATATTTAGCGTGGTTTTAAAAGCAAGATTTTTATATGATAAAACTCAACAAATACAGTCATATCAGTTGTGAAATGGTTTCCTGGGTTCAGCTAGGGCTTGTACATTATTAAACAAACTAAACGGAGTTTATTTAAAAATGTTATATCTTTAGAACAAAACCAAATATTTTGGATGTCAGTGTTGGTCAAGCCCAAGATTCAAATTTGCATTTCCCAAGAATTACTTTTGTGTAGTGGCTACTGACTTTTAACAAACTGCGCTCTTGGAATGCAGCCCTGCTATCAGGGATTAGTGCCCTGTGTTAGCCAGCCAATCAAAAGGTGTAAAATACAAAAGGGGTGAATTTCTTTGGGGCTTCTCCCACTCTGCCGCCATAATTCCAGCTGAAACCCTGTTGACACGTGTAAACAGATTTCTGCTGAAGTTCAGCCAAGGTTATGGTGGCAGAGTGGGAGAAGCCCCGAGGAAATTCACCCCATAATATATTGACTGAGTAATACTAAATTTGTTGTAACTCAAGCAACTTGAGGTATACAATGAACAGTACCATTCAAGAATGTGTACTAAAAACATTCAACACCATCACATAAAATTTGCATCATTTTGCACCATGCTCACTGCACGTACGCATTACTTTGCGAGTGTAAATCTAATAAAGTACAATGGATTTTTGCATTCTGAGTTTTATTGTGCAATTCTGTTTAAAAAGAAACTATTTCAGCTTATAATCAAAAGTAACCAATGCACATATACAGTTAACCAAATATTGTGCAGTACCACATATCACAAACCATTAGCCAGGGTGAAGGATATAAAAACAAGAAAATCTTTCTAGGTCCTTGATAAACTCTGTTTACATTATTGTACAGAAAAAAGATTCTAACAGAAGCTCAGGGACTGGCTCAGGATTTCAAAACTTTATAAAATGTCAAACTTACATGCTCATATGTACTACATTTAAAACACTCTTCCTTGGTAAGGAGAAGGAAAGTAGTTTCACAATACTAAAAAGGACAATTTTTTCTCTTTCCCTCCCCCACCTAATACACAAAAAATTAATTACTCCTGGTAGCAGATGCTCACTCACCAATAGCTTGACAGAAGAAGAGGTGAACAGATCCAGGGTTACACACACTGTGTGTCTGGTCGCTCAGCAGTGGCGGTAACAGCTGGACCACTGTACTGTCTGCACTGGACCATTCATGAGAAGACCCTTCAGATGGGGTAATAACAAGGGAAGGAAGTGGATCAGGCCCAAAAGGTGAAGAGGAGGGACCGATAGGAGTGAAAGGTAAAACAGGAGAAGCTGTGAGACAGAAAGGCACAAACAGAATAGAGTTCTAAAGATACAATATTAAGAAAGTTTGGTCATGCATTAAAGGACAAAAGAGGTAAATGGACTGAGTCAGGCAGAAGTTGCAGAAGTAGTGGTATTTAAAGACTGCATAAATTCTGGTGTGACAAGGCAGATTGAAAAAACACACGAGGCTCAATCAAATTTTCAGTAGTCTAAAATGCTGCTTCGATACTTTTGCAGCCTTTAACTTCTATTTACACAATTAAAAAAATAAAAAATATGCAATTTTCTATACAATTGAACATTTAAACCACTAAATATACCACATAAAACACCAATTTCCCTAGAAGTTAGCTCTACATAAAACCTTTTGAGACTTTTTTTTGAATAAAACAATTTCAAAAGGAACCTGTTTTTTGTGTATATATATACATACACACACAGTAGCAAATAAAGATGCCAGAAACCAAAATTAAATGACTTGTTACACATAAACTTAAAATATAAAATGTATAGTGCTGCCATACCAGTGAGAGATTAAAAAGCTGGTTAATTGCACCACTTGCTCTTATTATCAATAGCAGTTCAGTGGGTTACTAAAACAATTGAACATCTTTAGCAGCAAAACACAGGCTCCAATGCTCTTTTCTCAGTCCTCTAAAGTCCATCAGATCAGGCGTTTACAAAATCCGGAGAGAAACCTCAACAACTTTGCAGCCTGTAAAAATCTGCTCGTTTAAAGGATGCAGCAGACCGATTTTTTTCATTTGTGTCCGTGGTATACGATTTGTCCCGTTACCACACCGGTTAGAAAAATCCATCTCAGTGGCTATAAGTGGTACAGTGCTCAGCTGAGTATCGAAGGTCTTCCACAGGTACGAAAAGTCTTTGAAACTAGGCCCAATGCCGTGGCCATGGCTCAGTAACAGCATTTTAGCAATGTACACTCAAACTTACAGTTTGATGCATTTTTCCTTTTAATATGCATTACTTCTTTAAATCACAGTTCTGTGGACCCCATGTTTCACTGTAACACACACATTATAATCTAAAGCTACCTGAAGTCCATATAACATAGACAAGTTAAAAAAAACACACAAACCTACTATTCATTGTCTGATCCCTGAGGTGCTGTACAATGTTAGCATAAACAAAGGCATCAACCTACATTAGATACAGCAATAAGCTACAATTATTTCTAACAGAATATTACTCAAATTTTCAGTGCAATATAAAATACTACATATACAGTATATGCAAAAAAAATTATGCTCCAATTTGGACAGCACTTTGAGATTTACCAATTTGATAAATTAATAATTTCCAATTTGGAATGAAACTCAAATCATCTGTATACTGAGCATATGAAAACTATTCTGAGATTGCTGAATATAATGCAGGTTGAACATGTGAGATTGATATTCGCTTTTAATTAAATTTTCTAAGAATCTCTTATATCTACTGCAAACCTTTTATAGCATTTCATGATCTCCACTGTTTTTTTAACTCTGTTCCCACACTAGCAAACAGCTTATCTATATACAACTGTAAGCAATACTGAAAATGCTAGCAAAGACTCTGGGCTTCCTCATCAATGAATTTAATATCTGCATCTTTCTCTGGATCAGTAGAATCAATGGAATGGTTTTCTTGGATTTGCTTGAGCTCTTGGGGTTTCTCTGTATTAGGAATTTTGCCATTCCCACAGTCCGATTCAGTTTCATAACCCTTGTCACCAGCAGCAATCTGCTCACTACCTTGATTATCTGAATTGATTTTCACTGCCTGTTGTTTTACCAGCTCCTCAGACACATTGTCATAATCAAATTCTGGCTTCTTCCCATCACCGACTATATACAAGCGTAATTTCAGGCAAGGACCTGGCAAGTATTTCATGTAACAATTGTAAACAACTAGCATCAGGAAAAGAAGTGTAATCACCACAAAGAAAAATAACAGAATGCTATCATTTCTTTCAGCCCTTGACGGCTCACTGACAGTTTTAGTATCTACCAGTGAATGATAATTATCTGTAGTTAAAAACATAGGGATTGAGAATGTGGAAGCTGAAGTGTGCAACACAGTTGAAGTGGACACATCAGTTTGAATCTGGGGTGTGATAGTGTGAGGAGGCCTTCCTTCTTTATCTGAGCTTGTCTGAGCTGTTGCAGAATTACCTTCCATCTTAGTAAATGATGTGGTTGGGGAAGTTGTTACAACTTTAGATGGACCCTCTACGATCAGAGAATACCTTTCCACCAGCTGTTCATATAGGTCTCCCTTCACAGTTTCTGCTGTCCAGCAATCATAGATACCGGAATCTTCTTCAGTAAGAGGGAAAATCAGCAAATTGTCTTGAACAATTCGATATTTTGAATTCTCACTTAGAATTTTGTTATTTAACTTCCACGTAACTTTAGCTAGTCTAGACGTAGGTAGGCACTTCAGTTCTTTAAATCCTCCACGTTCCACTTTGTGCTCTTCAGATGACACAGATTCCACTAGGAAATAAAATATAAAAATAAATCAGGTAACGTTTTTTTTCATCCTCGACAATTCTGCCAACCTGCTATGCCTGAATTGCAAGCTCATAGTAGGGCCACCGGGGGCTATCTGAATATTCAATATTTATGTAGAGCTCATCTCTAAGATTTCCAGATGCTTCATTATAAATAAAAATGAACAATTCTGAATTATTTATACTTCAATCCACTAAATTCTGTGTTACAACTGAATTCAAACTAAAATACAATTACAATACAATATTAATATTTTTAAGCACATTTAAAAATGAAAATATGAAGGGTTGTAAACCTTTTATACTTGTAGTAGGTTTTAGAAACTTAGGTGTTATGTTTGGGGAATAGAAATTCTATATAAAGAGGAGTGAATTATATGGTCTGATGCATTAGAAGTTCACACTTAAGTCAGACAAATACTTATAACATAAGAAATAGAAGCAGGAGTAGGCCATACAGCTGCTCGAGCCTGTTCCGGCATTCAATATTATGGCTGACCTTCGACCTCAACTCCACTTTCCCGCCCGATCCCCATATCCATTGATTCCCCTAGAGTCCAAAAATCTATTGATCTCAGTCTTGAATATACTCAACGACTGAGCATCCACAGCCCTCTGGGGTAGAGAATTCCAAAGATTCATAACCCTCTGGGTGAAGAAATTCCTCCTCATCTCAGACCTAAATGTCCGACCCCTTATCCTGAGCCTATGCCCCTAGTTCTAGACTCTCCAGCCAGGGGAAACCACCTCTCAGCAGCTACCCTGTCAAACCCTCTCAGAATCTTATGTGTTTCAATAGATTACCTCTCATTCTTCTAAACTCCAGAGAGTACAGGCCCATTCTACTAAATCTTTCCACACAGGACAACCCTCTCATCCTAGGAATCAATCTAGTGAACCTTTGTTGCAGCGCCTCTAAGGCAAGTATATCCTTTAGATAAGGAGACCACTACTGTACACAGTATTCCAGGGTGTGGGCTCACCAAAGACCTGCTTACTCTTGTACTCCAACCCCAAGGCCAACATGCCATTTGCCTTCATAATATGATAGAATTTCACATTGAGGTAAGCAAGCAATAATTGCTTGCTGTACCTGCATGCTAACTTTCTGTGTTTCTTGCACAAGGACACCCAAATCCCTCTGAACACCAACATTTAATAGTTTCTCACCACTTAAAAAATATTCTGTTTTTCTATTCTTCCATTCTTCCTACCAAAGTGAATAACCTCACATTTCCCTACATTATACTCCATCTGCTACCTTCTTGCCCACTCACTTAACCTGTCTATAACCCTTTGCACACTCTTTGGGCACGATTTTAAAATGCCGGTGGGATGGCAGCCGGGGGGGGAAAATCAATGGGCACGCGGGTAACCCGAGAATCAAAACTTTACCGTTCCCCACGCAATTGCGACTTAATTGATGGCCCTTAACGTTATTTCCGGGTTTGGCATCCGAAAGCTGCGCAGCGGACAGACTGCGCACCCACTTGACCTGCTGTCAGCTGAGTGTCTGGATCTAAAGGGCCATTGTGTATCAATGGCTTTTGCTGCACAAATGACCAACCACACAATCTGCCATCTTCTTGCCCACTCACTCACTTAACCTGTCTACATCCCTCCGTGTCCTCCTCACAGCTTACTTTCCCACCTAGCTTTGTATCGTTGGCAAACTTGGATATATTACACTCAGTCCCTTCATCCTAGTCATTAATATAGATTGTAAATAGCTGAGGCCCAAGCACTGATCCTTGCTGCACCCCACTTGTTACAGCCTGCCAACCTGAGAATGACCCGTTTATCCCTACTCTCTGTTTTCTGTCAGTTAACCAATCCTCAATCCATGCTGATATATTACCGCCAATCCCGTGAGCCCTCATCTTGCGTAACAACTTTTTACGGGGCACCTTACCGAATGTTCCTCACTCTCATTAGCTCCTTGGTTCCCCACTATTTCTGATATGCTTTTTGTATCTTCTACTGTGAAGACAGATACAAAATATTTGTTTAATATCTGACATTTCCTTATTTCCCATTATAATTTCTCCTGTCTCAGCCTCTAAGAGACCAATGTTTACTTTTGCTACTCTCTTCCTTTTCACATACTTGTAGAAGCTCTTACAATCTGTTTTTATATTTCTTGCTATTTTACTCTCATTCTATTTTCTCCATTTTCATCAATTTTTATCAATTTTTATCAATTTTTTCATCATCCTTTGCTGGTTTCTAAAACTCTCTGAATCCTCAGGCTTACCATTATTCTTCACAACATTCTTCTTTTAATCTAATACTATCTTTAACTTCTTTAGTTAGCCATGGATGAATCACTTTTCCAGTGGAGTTTTTAATTTCTCAATGGAATGTATATACGTTGAGAATGTTGAAATATTTCTTTAAATGTTTGCCATTGCTTATCTACTGTCATACCTTTTAATCTAATTTTCCAATCTACCTTAGCCAACTTGCCTCTCATACCTATGTAATTGACTTTATTTAAGTTTAAGTTTAAGACTCTAGTTTCGGACTTAAGTATGTCACTCTCAAACTCAATGTGAAATTCTATCAAATCATGATCACTCTTCCCCAGAGGAACTTTTACTATGAGATTACTAATTAACCCTGTCTCATTATACAATACAAGATCTAAAATAGCCTGTTCCCTGATTCGTTCCACAACGTATTGTTCTAGGAAACTGTCTTAAATGCATTTCTTGAACTCGTCCTCCAGACTACCTTTACCAATTTGATTTGTCTAGTCTGTATGAAGATTAAAGTCCCCCACGATTATTGCATTAACTTTGTTATAAGCTCCTCTTAGTTCTTGATTAATACTCTGTCCAATTATTATTTCTTATCTCCACCCATACTGATTCTACCTCCTGATCTTCTGAGCCAAGATCCTTTCTCACTATTGTCCTTATGTCATCTTTTATTACCAGGGCTACCCCCTCCCCCTGTCCTCCTTTTCCATTTTGTCTGTCTTTTTGAAACGTCAAGTACCCTGGAATATTTAGTTCCCAACCTTGGTTACCTTGCAACCACATCTCTGTAATGGCTATTAGATCAAACCCATTTATCTCTATTTGTGCCACTAATTCATTTATCTTGTTACGAATGCTTCGTGCATTCAGATAAAGAGCCTATAATTTTAACTTTTTAACCATTTTTCCCTGCTTTGACCTTATTCACTGATGCACTATCACCATTAAACTCTCCGTCCCCACCTGTCACACTCTGTTTATCTTTACCCAAATCGCTACACTGCTCGGGGGCCTTGCCTTATCTGGAGTCAACTGCAGTTGTCAACTATATTTACCTTTTTCCAAGGGTAATTATTCATCATCACACATAAAATGCCCAGTATTGCATATTAACCCAGTAAAACACCACATGAAGGTAAAAAGGATTGCAAACACAATACTTTTTTCAATCAGCTGTCAGGTTTCATTTACCAAGTAGTTCCTACTCTACAGCTATGCCACTCTCCTCAGTCAGGAGGTTTGGAATGACCCTGTCTTCAGGCTTCCCCACAAATCTAATCAATGTCACTTTTTATATAATTCAACAGAAGGTGCATTTGAACATAATGTGAAATGACTCATCACACACAAAAATAGTTTCCTCTCTTCTCTCCACCTCCCCTCGTGGTAACCCAGGCAAAATCGTCCTCTGGGCTTTTCAGCACGTGAAGGTCAGTCAAGACTGGTATTAAACACTCAGATTTCACAGTCAATTCAATGTTCATGGATTAAAGCAACTGGACCAATCTGTGTACATTTGCTATTGTATCACTGATTTATTGACCAAACTGTGACATGAATAGACAACTTTAAATATCTAATTGTGACAATTCTGATTTATAGGTTCCATACTTGTACACGTCATAAGAGATGCTCTCTGTTTAGACTATTCCAGCTGTAGTTTAAGCCTACTAAAGGCTACATATGTATGATATTTCTGTTCAAAAAATCCCACGTTTAAATTCTTCTTCAAAGCAGTTTTGCCATTTGATCTACTTTCTGTTTTACCAGCTGTGCTGCCATGATTTATTTTTTAAAGGAAAAGGTGATTTTAGGGGTAAATAAATTATGAGCACGTCTCTTTAAGTTCCTCTTTTGTCTGAGATAATTTTTCATTTTTTTTTTAATTTTCAGGGGGAGATTCCATCTTAACCCCCGCCCCCCACACCATCCCAGCCCAAATTCCAGGTGTTCCTATGCTATACACCAACTGTAACCAGATGGGCAATTTAATCCAGAGTCTTCACCAATTATCACTCTGAAACTGACCAGTAGGAGGAGAGAGCAGCCAGGGCATGAGTTTACTTCCAATTTTTCCTTCCTCCTATCAGGAAACTAATTAGCCCACATGCAGCTCAGGCCAAGATTTGGAACTCAGTGTGGGGATTCTGGATGGAAACATACATGCCACATACTGATGCCCCAAAGTGCTGTGTCACTGCAGCTTCCCCAGTTTTTGTTCATTATTTAAATATAATTTTCACTTACAGAGCTCCTCCATATTTGATTAGGTTTGTGGCAGTCAATGCAGATGTGGATTATCAGGGAGTTCAAGTTTCTTAATGCACAAGAACACTGATATAAGACGATTAATAACCATGATGTCAATACTATATCTTTATTAATATTAACTT
The DNA here is from genome assembly GCF_035084215.1 of Heptranchias perlo. Taxonomy (NCBI): domain Eukaryota; kingdom Metazoa; phylum Chordata; class Chondrichthyes; order Hexanchiformes; family Hexanchidae; genus Heptranchias; species Heptranchias perlo. The sequence continues at coordinate 80,703,567 of NC_090328.1, forward strand.
TTTAAAACAGAATTGTAGTACCTAAGATCAATCCATCAGATACCAAATCTAGATTTCTAGAACACTGTGTTAAATTCATAGTGAAAAGCAAACTTGACCGAGGGATTACTTCCTGATTTGTAGAGCTGGTGACAATTAAAAGACATGCCGTTAATGATGAGCATCAGCATTTATCCACATACCATCTTCAGTTCTGCAGGGAGCTGCATTTCCACTCAGATTCTGCATCAAATTGCTGTGGAAAGAAAACAATTCAAATACACAGTTAACAATTAGAAACAACTATTGTATTTGGTTAAAAACATTTAGGGAAGAAAACAGTACAATATACCTATACAATTAAAAGTCTTGCATCTAGTGTGTCGCGTGCCAAAACTGTCCACCCCCAGGTTGCATGTGTACATTGAGCAAAAAAAGTAAGAAAGAAAGACTTGCATTTATATAGCATCTTTCACGACCTCGGGACGTCCCAAAGCGCTTTACAGCTAATGAAGTAACTACAATGAAGTGTAGCTACTGTTATAATGTAGGAAATGCGAAAGCCAATTTGTGCACAGCAAGCTCCCACAAACAGCAATGTGATAATGACCAAATAATCTGTTTTAGCGATGTTAGTTGAGGGATAAATGTTGGCCCGGTCCCCGTGAGAACTCCCCTGCTCTTCTTCAAATACTGCTATGGGATCTTTTACGTCCACATGAGAGCGTAGACGGGTTCTCGGTTTAACGTCTCCTTCGAAAGACAGCACCTCAGACAGTGCAGCACTCCCTCAGTACTGCACTGAAGTGTCAGTCTAGATTATGCACTCAAGTCTCTGATGTGGGACTTGAACTCATAACTGTCTGACTGAGAGGCAAAAGTGCTTCCAACTGAGCCACGGCTGACACATAATCATAAACATGAAAAAAATCATAATTGGCTAAAGTAACAAGTGCATGAAGTAGTTTTCACCACACAGGCCTGCCCTTCTACTTGGAGCTGGAAGCTAGATATGGAAATTTCACCCGGGACTGGGAATTTCTAGCTGTTCTTGACTAATTTAGGCACAAGAGAGTTGCATCGTGAGATTTGGGGTTTTCACCCTGCTCCTCTGGAACCATAGCACCTGGACTGCACAACAAAGACAACCAGGTAGAAAAGTACTGAGGAGCTCCAGCTCCTGTTAAGGGTTGGGGGGGCGGGGGGAAGAGAAGAGGGATAACACAGACAGACAGATATTGATGGTGATCACACTGCTCCTGTGGAATTTCAGTATCCAAAGTACACTGTGATAAACCAGGGAGAAAAATCTACAAATGGTGCAGAAGAGAGTAAAATTATCTTGTTTTTTTCAGCATATTATACAGGTTACGGCATTAAATAAATTTTTTGATAAAATGGTAATGGACATCTGTTTTTTTGCTGACATGGGCTAATATACGCACAAGGGCCAAAGGGGATGTCTACGAAACACTTTGACATTGACCTCAAACACTGCAGCCACTACCAATCAGCGAGCCAGGCCTGGACCATGGCTAATGGCCATTTGTTCAGGTGTTGGCCACTGGAAATTCAACAGTGGGTAAAACATCCCTCAGCAGTGATACACCAACGACAGCTTCAGCAAGAACTACAAATCCACTGTAGGAAGTAAGGGGGTGATATATCTTTCATAATCGTGTAAAAAAACTGTGAAAAAAGGATATTTTTGAGGAGAGAAGAAAAATTGAAGTAATTCCATCTTAAGCAAATACCAGAAATCCACTATGTATAAGAAAAACCATTGTATAATGTGCAATTTACTCTTAATTCAAAGTCGCTTAATTCAAGTGATTTTTTTTGCATTAAAGTCTCACTTTGCTGTGTTATTTAAATTGCTTAATTCGAATTATTGGATATTTGATTTTTTTTAAACACAAAAAAAAACTTTGGTCAGTCACACAATATATTGCTTCAATAAATTTGCTGCATGAAAGTGATGTCATAGTTAGGATGTACAGCAGGACTGCAGTAAACATTGTAAACCGCGTTCCAACACCTAGCCTACTCACGAGAAGCCCCACAGGATGACTGCATATAGTGACACCACTATTCCTGGCCAGAATGGAGATGATTGGGTAATTCCCCGTCAATCATGCCTGGAAACCGCACTGTTCTAAATGACTGGGATTGATTTTATGCACATAATTTGTATGTATGTGGGTCTTGCCATAAGACCCGCCCCACCTCCAACTCATTGGCTGACGTGGTATCAATAGACACTCTGCCACAGGATAGCTACTAACAGCTATATAAATTTAAAGTCATTTTGTGTTAAATGCACATACCTCTTATTGGTATCATCTTTCGTAATCCAGACGCAGTTTTTGTTTAGTGGGTTCCAGGCACAATAGGGATCTCTTGCCAAAATGCAATCCGTGCAGGTTTTGTATTTTTCACAAAAAGCAACAGGGGCTTGAACAACTCCAGAATGAGACCCTGCATAGAGATACTTTTTGTCCTACAAGTGGAAAGGTCAAAGATCAATTGATATGAATAAACATATTAATTTAAACCACTGTGTCGTTGAGCTGTAGAAAGATTCTGAATACCATCAAATACAATTCAGTTACATTAAACGATGCTAACAGAGAATCAAAGTCGCATGGAACGTTAAAATTACTCAAAATCAAAAACACTCGTCCCACCAAAGTTGCCAGTTCTGAAGATATCTCTGTGCTGGGGAGATAGTGGGAGGATAGAAGATTGGGAAGTCTTCAAAAGACAGCAAAAAGTAACAAAAGGATTGATTAAGAAAGGGAAGATAGATTATGAAAATAAATTAGCAAAAAATATAAAAACAGATAGCAAGAGTTTCTACAGTTATATAAAAAGAAAAAGGGTGGCTAAGGCAAACGTAGGTCCCTTAGAGGATGAGACCAGGAAATTAATGGTGGGAAACATGGAGATGGCAAAAATGCTGAACAAATATTTTGTTTCAGTCTTTACAGTAGAGGACACCAAGAATATCCCAACACTGGACAAACAGGGGACTCTAGGGGGGGAGGAGCTAAATACGATTAAAATCACTAAGGAATTGGTACTCAGTAAATTAATGGGACTCAAGGCGGATAAATCCCCTGGACCTGATGGCTTACATCCCAGGGTCTTGAGGGAAGTGGCAGTAGGGATTGTGGATGCTTTGGTAATAATTTTCCAAAATTCTCTGGACTCGGCAAAGGTCCCGGCAGATTGGAAAACTGCTAATGTAACACCGTTATTTAAAAAGGGGAGTAGGCAGAAGGCTGGAAATTATAGACCAGTTAGCCTAACATCTGTGGTGGGTAAAATTTTGGAGTCTATTATTAAGGAGACAGTAGCAGAACATTTGGATAAACATAATTTAATAGGACAAAGTCAGCATGGCTTTACGAAGGGGAAGTCATGTCTGACAAATTTGCTTGATTTCATTGAGGATATAACGTACAGAGTGGATAAAGGGGAACCAGTGGATGTAGTGTATTTAGACTTCCAGAAGGCATTCGACAAGGTGCCACATAAAAGATTATTGCTCAAGATAAAGAATCACTGGATTGGGGGTAATATTCTGGCATGGGTGGAGGATTGGTTATCTAACAGGAAGCAGAGAGTTGGGATAAATGGTTCATTCTCGGACTGGCAACCAGTAGCCAGTGGTGTTCCGCAGGGGTCGGTGCTGGGTCCCCAACTCTTTACAATCTATATTAACGATTTGGAGGAGGGGACCGAGTGTAACATATCAAAGTTTGCAGATGATACAAAGATGGGAGGGAAAGTAGAGAGTGAGGAGGACATAAAAAACCTACAAGGGGATATAGACAGGCTGGGTGAGTGGGCGGAGATTTGGCAGATGCAATACAATGTTGGAAAATGTGAGGTTATGCACTTTGGCAGGAAAAATCAGAGAGCAAGTTATTATCTAAATGGCGAGAAACTGGAAAGTACTGCAGTACAAAGGAATCTGGGGGTCCTAGTGCAAGAAAATCAAAAGGTTAGTATGCAGGTGCAGCAGGTGATCAAGAAGGCCAACGGAATGTTGGCTTTTATTGCTAGGGGGATAGAATATAAAAACAGGGAGGTATTGCTGCAGTTATATAAGGTATTGGTGAGACCGCACCTGGAATACTGCATACAGTTTTGGTGTCCATACTTAAGAAAAGACATACTTGCTCTCGAGGCAGTACAAAGAAGGTTCACTCGGTTAATCCCGGGGATGAGGGGGCGGACATATGAGGAGAGGTTGAGTAGATTGGCACTCTACTCATTGGAGTTCAGAAGAATGAGAGGCGATCTTATTGAAACATATAAGATTGTGAAGGGGCTTGATCGGGTAGATGCGGTGAGGATGTTCCCAAGGATGGGTGAAACTAGAACTAGGGGGCATAATCTTAGAATAAGGGGCTGCTCTTTCAAAACTGAGATGAGGAGAAACTTCTTCACTCAGAGGGTAGTAGGTCTGTGGAATTTGCTGCCCCAGGAAGCTGTGGAAGCTACATCATTAAATAAATTTAAAACAGAAATAGACAGTTTCCTAGAAGTAAAGGGAATTAGGGGTTACGGGGAGCGGGCAGGAAATTGGACATGATTTTAGATTTGAGGTTAGGACCAGATCAACCATGATCTTATTGAATGGTGGAGCAGGCTCGAGGAGCCGATTGGCCTACTCCTGCTCCTATTTCTTATGTTCTTATGTTCTTATACTTTTCTATCTACCATTAGTTTGGGATCTTTTGAGACTTAACAATTTTGATCATAATTACAATTGCTTTTGAAATGGATTGGTAGTGTGATTGAGGATGACATTCTCTCTGACTTGGATTGGCTGTGCTTCTGTTTAGATTTGCACTCCAGAACCGATTCATGGTTCAACACAGTTGCATCGAGTGGAGCCATTGTCATCGAGTGAAAAAAATCCATGAAAGAACAGGCAAAATGTGATGGCCAGAGGACATTCAATATGGGGGGAAATGTGCTCCAATGCATCAAAGCTAACATTTCTTTGAATGAGTCAAGATGAGGACAATGGAAAAGCTTCACAAGTTGTAATGAACAATTCTATAACCAAAATAAATGTTAAGAATTTTTCCTACTGGAACAGCAATAGCTATAACGTTGCTGTCAGTGATACAGAAAAAAGAACTGAGGACCAGTTTTTTGTGCAATATGTGATTCAGAGATCTCAACATGGGTACAGTAGCCAAGTGATTGTGGTACTGAACTAGCAACCTAGAGGTCCCGAGTTCAAATCCCACCATGACAAGTTGTGAAACTGAGTTCAAAAACTCTTGTAAGGAGTCGCACAACACCAGGTTATAGTCCAACAGCTTTATTTGAAATCACAAGCTATTGGAGATTTGCTCCTTCATCAGGTGAAGTGAAGAGTTGCATAAAGGCACAGCATATATAGTCAGAGAACAATGCCTGGTGATTACAGATAATCTTTCTAACTGCCCTTTATCACACCTCAGCAGAGAGATAATCATAGCAATCAAAGGAATGTTCAAACAGGTTAGTCAGGGAAACATTACATCCAAGAATACTGAAGTGGGGTCACCAGGGGTCAAATGTAGCAGATGCTGGGGTTTGTATTAAAAACAGTTAACTTTTTTTTGCTGGAAATCGCAGCAGGTCCGGCAGCATCTGTGTATGGAGAACAAGCCAACTACGACTTGAGTCTGGATGACTCTACGTCAGGTGGGGTTACGTGTAGCGTGACACGAACCCAAGATCCCGGTTGAGGCCGTCCTCATGGGTACGGAACTTGGCTATCAATTTCTGCTCGACGATTTTGCCATGCCGTGTGTCTCGAAGGCCCCCTTGGAGAATGCTTACCCGAAGGCGGCCTTCGAGACACACAACAATGCAAAATCGTCGAGCAGAAATTGATAGCCAAGTTCCGCACCCATGAGGACGGCCTCAACCGGGATCTTGGGTTCATATCACGCTAAATGTTACCCCACCTGACGTAGAGTCAACCAGACTCAAGTCGTAGTTGGCTTGTTCGCCATACACAGATGCTGCCAGACCTGCTGCGATTTCCAGCAAAAAAAGTTATCTGTTTTTAATACAAACCCCAGCATCTGCTACATTTGACCCCAGGTGACCCCACCTCAGTATTCTTGGATGTAATGTTTCCCTGACTAACCTGTTTGAACACTCCTTTGATTGCTGTGATTATCTCTCTGCTGAGGTGTGATAAAGGGCAGTTAGAAAGATTATCTGTAATCACCAGGCATTGTTCTCTGACTATATATGCTGTGCCTTTACGCAACTCTTCACTTCACCTGACGAAGGAGCAAAGCTCCGAAAGCTTGTGATTTCAAACAATTGTCCACCCCAGTCCATCTGGTCATTTGTAGCATCAAGAAATAAAATGAGCAGCCAAACTGTTACAAAAACCCAACTGGTTCATTAATGTCCTTCAGAGAAGAGAACCTGCCATCCCTACCTGTTCTGGTCTACATGTGACTTCAGTCTCTCAGTATGCAGGTTACTCTTAATGCCCCAGGGCAACTAGGAATGTACAATAAATGCTACCTTGCCAATGTCACCCACATCCCAAAAATAAATATGAAAAAAAAGAGCCAGGAGAGAAGTTAAAACTGAAAAAGGAGCTCTACTCCAGTGACATTTTCCTGGCTGGTCCTAAGGTTAGTCAGAATTATTGGCAATTCCTAGCTCGCAACAGCCTTGCAGTCTCCTCAGGACCATCATATGTCCCATGTGCTCTTCTTCCAGCACTGAAAGTAAGTAGACTTCAGTTTCTCCAGCACAACCAATAGCCTTCTCACACTATTGTGAAGCTTCAATCTCAAGTTTTTCCTGATAGCGGTCATAACATGGCAGAATCTTATCGTCTATCTTTTATAATAGAAAGATGGGACATCCCAATAGCTGTGTGAGTAAATGCATTGCATAGTACTGGACTGATCAATACAGACCTGTAAAGTCCCAGGTTTGACCATGAGACTGTACTGAATTAGTTGGTCTCATCTGAGGCAGTGATGAGAACACAACAGATGTCCTCAATATACTGGAGCTGTGGAGAATAGATTTGGGTTTGGCTGTGATACTTCCACGAACAAATAGTCTGTCAATACTCACAGTCTAGATACATGCATGAAGAAAGGCTATTTCGGCAAAGTATTGAACGGGTATCAGCAAAGTGCTCATAAAATCACACCCCAATATGAGTCACCACCTTTTGAAAGGCAGAGAATTGGGAGAAAAAAAGTGCAAGAAGAAAAAGGAGCATAGCCTTAAAATTAGAGCTAGGCCTTTCAGGGGTGATGTCAGGAAGCACTTCTTCACACAAAGGATAGCGGAAGTCTGGAATTCTCTCCCCCAAAAAGCTGTTGATGCCAAGTCAATTGAAAATTTCAAAACTGAGATGGGTAGATTTTTGCTCGACAAGGGTATTAAGGGATATGGAATCAAAGTGGGTAAATGGAGTTAAGATACAGATCAGCCATGATCTAACTGAATGGTGGAACAAGCTCGAGGGGCTGAATGGCCTACTCCTGTTCCTAAAGACTCTCCCCTTTGCTGCATATCAAATCTGTATAAAGTTGCATGGTTGTGCAGCTTTAATTCTGCATTATTTTGTTAAATAACCTAACAAAAATAACAAAAAAAATCACCGTTCCAAAATTCTACTGCTAGTATCTATTTCAACTTAAAAATGTTAATATATTACAACAACAACTTGCATTTATATAGTGCCTTTAACATAGTAAAACGTCCCAAGGCGTGTCACAGGAGCGTTATCAGACAAAATTTGACACCAAGCCACAGAAGATGATATTCGGATAGGTGAAAAGGTTTTAAGGAGCGTTTTAAAGAAGGAGTGAGATGTAGCAAGGTGGAGAGGTTTAGGGCCTAGACAAATGAAGGCACGGCCGCCAACTGTGGGGTGAAGGAAACCAGGAATGCACAAGAGGCCAGAATTGGAGGAGCACAGAGTTTTTGGAGGGTTGTAGAGCTGGAGGAGGTTATAGGGAGTTATATGACAAATATATGTTGCACAAAAGTTTAATCAAAAAAATCATCCCTGCCTTTAAATCTGACAGTCAATGAAACTTTAAGTTCTTTACTTTTGCTGAGTTTCATATGAAATGACTGACCAGCAGTCTAAAAGAACTTTGCAGACAGCTCTTGTAACCTAGGCACAGTGGTCTTATTCACAAAAGTAACATGTAAATAATTTTTTTTCTGAGCACCACCACCCAAATTACAGACAAGTTTCTTTCCCATTTATTTCAGGCACAGCTGAATTTATTAGCGACTTTCCAGTTGAATGCAACCGATGATTTTGCTCCTCCATTAGCTACTAGAAAAACTGAAACACTTACTTAATGCAATGGAACTATTCATACTACGTCCATCACTTGCAATATTAAATACTTGCAGGAGATATCCAATTCATCTCAGTAGCCCTAGTGCTACGTTACAAGATAGTATCGGTAGAAAGTATAGGAATAATGCTCTTAAAGGGAGAGAACCAAGATGTTAACATGGCAACTCAGGTTCCTGTGCTAGATTATCTTCATTATTACAATCATTTTGAGATAAGCATACCATAAATTAAGGTAGTTTACATTTACCTTTTTGGATAAGAGTAATGTCTGCACAGGCTCAGAGCCAGGGAAAACCTGTAGTTCTTCAATTATATGCATCTCATTATCATAGTTGATTGCTTTGTGCAATAATCCTTTATCTGAAAAAACAAAATGCACATTTTAGAATATATCCACTTTCACTATCTGTAAACTAAACCTTGTATTTTAAATGTTTGGGCATCAGAACTTGTATATTGTCTCTACTTTTGCACCTCTGGCTTTGTATCAGTTTAACATCTGCAGTTTGTTTAGCCCATGTCTGTTTAGGACTGGGGGCCAATATTAACATTTGAGCTAATGGTAGTTTCAAGAAATTCTACTCTCCTTGGGTTGGCATTTTGTCCAGATTATGGTTGGGCAAACACCAGAAGGTGGAGGGCCTTTTCCAGCAAGCACAACATTCACCCAACCCCAAGCCAAAGAGATCCCAGTGCCAATTGCTGAATGGGCATATCCTAGATGATATCATCTTCTCCTTAAAGGGACCCTCCCCAGCTCCTTCCACAAACCCCAAGTACCCTGGCTCTAATCCAATCAACTAGTGACCACACCCAAAAGTACAAAACAGTATAAAGCCCTTAATATATACTTTTGCTTCATGTATTCTGATTCTATGTACCATGATTTAAGAAAGCATGTTTTAAAAAAAAATCAAAGTTTGCACACTTTGATGATGGAAAATCTCCTATTACAATCCTCCTCACAATTCAGGAGTAGCTTTAAATTGTAATAATACATCACAATATTCAGCTAAAATCTTATAAGATTTAAAATGTTGCTGTTGCTCTCCCTTTTTCATCTATTCTTGTTTCCATTTTTTACTAATTCAGTGGTAATTTTACATTACATTGAAGAAATATTTTAGATTTTAACTTTAATTTTACATTTTTCCTTTCTTTATATTTTAAACTGTATTATTGCTTGTACTACAAAGGCTGCTTGTTTCAGCAATTAAGTGCACGAACACTCAGGTCTGACCTGATCCTCCTGTGCTGCTTGTCTACAAAACATAGTGTGAAGTGTAACTGGAGAGCAATAAGTATCTGCTTTCTCTGGGGGTCACATCATTGGAGCAACTAAGCCAAACCTAGGCTGTTTGGCATTGAGTTATCTTATTGGCGAACCTGGGAGCTGCACAGTGCCAGTACCCTGTCAGTAGCACGGCGAGGATAAAAAAAAACAATATAACCCCTCATTGCTTACAATCCCTAGTTACCTCACCCAAGTTTGGTAACAGTGTCACAAGACAGAATGGGAAAATTGGAGGGAAGTATCTCATTGTCATTTCCAAATAGCAAATTCCTGATTGTGTCCATTTTATGAGGTAGGGCCTTCTGAACAGACAGGCAGAAAACATTAGAGTATTCTCCACAGAAGCCTTTCATAGACTTGATTTGAAAGTGGGTAGCCTGTTCCCCCATCCAGCTGGGAAATGATACGTGGCACAGATGGACTTAGGAGGAGAGGACAAATACATTCCAAAATATAACGAGATGGGAGAGGGAGAGAAAATGAATATAGGATTTGTAGGCAGATAAATGAGAGGGTCTATGGTGAAGGTCTATCACAAATAGCTAGATACATGCAGTTTCTTTGTGTGATTTTTAAAAATTGTTATAATCTTAATTAAATGCGTGTGTAAAAGGCTCTTCTGCAGAGCCTTGTATCCCTCTTGTCTCTTGCAGCCGGTGCAGAGACAGCCACCAGATTCACTTTCACTACATCCACTCGACAGAACAGGGATCTCCGAGTTCCTGGGTCCATATGTGAAATGTTAACTTGTCTTTCTCACCACAGATGCTAACTGACCTGCTGACTGTTTCCAGCGTTTTCTTTTGCTAGGGATCTCTCTGACAGTTTCAAAGCTCAGCCCCATTGGAGATTTTCTGTTTGTTTTCAAATTTTTGCCAAGTGTTAGTGTTAGTGAAGCTTTTCTTTTACTGATAGAGGAAGCCCAAGGGCAAATACTTATTTATGCAATCTCCTTATTCTTGTAAGTGCTCAGCTATTTCCTTAACCTTTTATTTTATTAAGCCACCATTAACAGCCGTGTCTTTGCTGCTTAGGCCCCAAGCTCTGGAATTTCCTCCCTAAATCTCCCTGCTTCTCTCTCCTCCTTTAAGACGCTCCTTAAAACCTACCTCTTAGACCAGTCCTAATATCCCTTTATGTGGCTCGGTGTCAAATGCTATCTGATAATACTTCTATGAAGCGCCTTGGGAAGTTTTACTACATTAAAGGCGCTATATAAATGTAAACTGTTTTTGTTTATTAAGTCGCTGTCCTCAATCCAACATGCAATGGCTATACATGCCCACCATCAAATTAATACTTAAATTTCCAACGTGCATAACATCGCAAAAACTCACCTGTACCAACAAACATGACATCATAGAGGTTGTTATCAAGTGCTCTAACTCTGTCCACAACAATCTGTATATAGTTCACATTTTTCTTAACCAATCTAGGTCCATTTCCAATGGAGTTCACTGGGTCAGCCATCAGAGGGTGATCCTTAACAAACTGAAGAGTTTTGTCAGGTAACATGAGCGAGCTGTTCACATTCATAGCTCTCGCCTCATTGTTTATACACTGATAAAGGAAAAAAGGAATCAGATGATGAAAACCATGTTTGAACATCAACCACTTACACCCATAACTAAATAGACCAAATGAGAACAAGTTACTTTTCAATCAGTGCAGAACTGATGTTACATTGAATCATAATAGCCTATCATTGCTCTGGGCTTCCAGGTAATGAAATGGTAAAAAATATATTTGTTTTAAAATTACAACATTTTATTTCTTGATTATTGTATTCTAAAATTTTTAGTACAGCCTACATTTTAAATATACACCTGTATCAGTGACTGAATGACATCAGAGTACCCAATAAATTATCTGCACGTAGTCTTGAATTATTTACACTGCTGACTCCTGCAGCTCAGGAATAATGGAGCTCCACAAGCACGTACACCTTTTAGTTGGTCCTTTGCCAAGTGCAAATATGAGTGGACATCCGGAGAAATTTTTTCTGAAGTTCCACATCTGCACAAGCTGCGTCGTACAAATCGCTGTTAAACTCTATTAAAAACGTTTAAACTGACGAGTTGCAAAGTCATAATTACACAGCTGTGTCACATTACTTTGTTTCATCATTGCCAGAGTAGCAAAAGTGGCACTCTCCAGCTGTCATAAAGCTGGCAGAACTTGTATTTCATTTAAAATAACCAAAAGACTAGAACAGAACAGTTATGAATACTCACTGAGCCAGGACGAGGCGTTGGAACTTGCCCACTGTATCTAACCCATTTTACATGAGACTGATCAAAGGTAGCACTTTGCATGTACTTCCCTTTAGAGAAAACATCCTCCACGTTGGACATGTTAAACGCGCAGACTGCGGATACTTCCAAATTACTCCTGACAAGGTCATAAAAACACATTTCATTATAAGATTATACCTATACACTCTATTTTAGATATAGTTTTGAGATCTAGTCATCATACTTCAGGTGCACTCATGCAAATTTATAGGTCACACTTTTTTTTTAGAAAACCAGGAATCTCCTGCTCATTTCTTCCGATCTGTAACTGGTACAAGGATCTATTTAAGGGTAATTTTTCTTTAACTGGCCTTGGAAAGGTTTGACAATTGGACTTTGTGGCCAAATGGCCTCCTTCTCCACTATAAGATTCTATGAAGGGTCACTGTGGGTTACATGGAATCAAGCTCCTTATAAAATGGCATATCCTCCGACTTGTGGGCAACAACACAGGAGACCCATTAGTTGTACAAAGTACTTGTAGTAAGATAGTGACACCGAAATACTATTGAAATTACATGAGAAAGACATTTCAGTCACTCATTAATACACATACATTAATAATGATTGGGGGGGGGGGGGGGGGGGGGAGTTATTTCTTATTCTTAGATACACCAATTTGAAAAAATACCCACCATATATTTTGGGGGTGGGCAGCATTTAAAAACAGCTGAATTCGTTACCATTAACCTGATAATGTGCGTATAACTACCCTATGTGCAAAGTAATCTATAATTAACCTTAAGATAACTCCGTAACACTATTGGCATGTGAGCACCAGACTACTGTTTTTACATTTCCCATTGGGAATACAGAGATAACACAGTTTAACAGGGAGTGAATCAAACTGTACCAGTTCTCTCTATCCCACCCAGTCGAAGCACTTGTTTCGGCACGTACTGGCTGGAGGAAAACTGGAAAAAGCTCTCAAGTAAACCAATCTGAGTGCCTGGCAGCCCTTGGACCCAGTTGCCACATTCTTTATGGGAATCAAACATCTAATCCTTTAGCTACTGAGCCTCTTTTTTCAATTATTTTTCTTTAATTTTAGCTTTGAATCTTCATCTATCTAATCCTGATCAATGTCATAGTCCATTTATAATGATAGCTGAGAAGGGAGTTATAATAAAGGGGATCTGAGTATTTACATTCACCTAATGCGACACTGCCCTGGGCTAAGCATGACTCTACTCTGCTTATTTACCAAAATTTTATTCATTTTCCACTGTTGATGTACATGAACAAGAAAGAGTCTAACTGTACACAGGATTCACTAGTATAGTCAGTATGTGAACTTAAGAAAAAATGTGACATTTTTCAACTACACTAAGGTAAGGAAAATGGCAAATTATATCTTTAGTGCAAACGTGTTGAGTGCTGAAAACAAAACTTTCCACACAAACTCAGAGTGAGCGAGAATGTGAAGAAACTGATGAAGGACTAACGATGAGGGTGAGACACATTGGTGTAACCTGCAAATTGATGAATTGCTTTACTTTTCAAGCTCAGCAGCTCTGGCTGAAATATGCAGAGAGTCCCCTGTCTCTTCATTAAACTCTATCCAAAGCACAACTGTTGAGAGGCCAGGCAGGCCTATTAACTGATATAGGATGAAATTACTGATGTTCAGAGAAGAAACTTCACCACAACACCAAAGATAGTATTTCTCTAAAAGAAAAGGGTATTTTACTTTGAATTTTGAAAACCATGGCGACATTGTAAAGTTACTTACCACTGTGATGTAAATACACCATAAAAGACTGCTTCCTTCCAATTTGGAGTTTTCAAAATAAAAACATCCTGAATGACATTGAAGACAAAATTGGATTCAGGCAGAGCGCAAACCAGCTTAGCTTTAAGAAATGATGTCCACCTCTTCTGCAAAATTCTTGATCCTCCTTGATCACCCTAAAAATAAGCCAAATAAATATCAGTATTTAAAGTTTACTGCACATTTGCAACTGACTTAATAATACATGCAGATGTCTAATACCTGTAAAAGATGCTCCCTTGATCAATTTAGCCACATGGATTAAATTAATCTCAGTGACAAGTAAAAATGTTCTAAATTCACCCTCCCCAACACTATGCACACAAGGTCCAGGCTGTTCTTTTTTATTTTCTCACCAGTTTTCTCCCTTCTCCAAAGCATTGATATGTTGCTGGGGTACAGTTTCATGTGTACCACTCACCCTTCAGTACCTCACCCCAGTGGCCATTATTCACGTGTGAGCCTTCACATTAAGTGTCAGCAGGCTATTTTACCACATTGGGCATCACAGCTTCCAGCAAGACTCATCAAATAGTGATCAGGAACTAATTTTTTCCCTCCTTAACCCAGGGCCCGAAGGTCATATGGCTATATTAGTCAAGATCAGCTAATTCAGCACAGAATGGAGAGTGAAACTAAGACTGGTCTGTGTAGCTTAGCCACCAGTTGGATGAAGTTGCTGAGATATTGGAGGAGCCATATTTGCTTTTAAACAGCAATAACTGCAGCAGCTAAAGCCAGTCCACAGACTTATATTTTTCGTTTAAAGCAAATTTTAATTTTGAATAGTCTCAAGAATGTGATTTTTAACATTGAAGTCTTGCCACTGAAAACTTTCACACAAATGCATTGATAAATATGTCAGCAGCATATTCAGATGTTCACTCTTCATAGGATCCTACCCAAGAACCCGGCAAGAAGCAACAATCCCATATCCTTTAAAAAGGCAAAGATTCAACAATCCGCAATTCCTATAAACTAATTTCATGAAGGAACTGTTGCTTAAAAAATACCAACCAAAATATTATAACTGAAGTTCAATGCCCTGATACACAATTTGCTCCAAACTGAATGTGAAAGTCAATATAGGAATGTTCATTCCCTTGTGAAAACTGTCCATGAAGCAAAGTGAGCATCTGAGCTCAATGATAATCTCACGAGGCACATAATGCATTTGATAGAGTGAATGGGCAATACCTGAGGCAATGGGATTTAGATCAGTGTTTACGATTGTTAATAGATGATGTCACCAAACTCTGGCCTCAGCTGTTGTACAGGGAAGAGACATCCACTGTCCTCATTACTATCACTCCAGCCATTAAACCACTGGCCATGGCTACCCAGCCCTCCCTAAGAATTACAGAAATCGAAGTAGGGCTAAAAGAACTAACTCTTGCAATAACTCCATAACCAAATACAACATGAACGATTCCAAAACAAACATTATGTTGCTGAACAGGCATCTCCCTCCCTTTACCCGGGACACTTGCTCATTCAGGTCCGCAACCAAATACTTCCAAGTACTTCTGCATTAACACAATCCCAAACCTTCCTAGCCTATTTAATGCAAATTACACTGGCATATTAAGAGACTGCAAGGGCAATCTGGACTCATTTTCCTGTTGCCTTTCTTTGGAGTTATGACTATCCTCCGAAGAGTATGTCTCTTTTAGATGATATCAATACCTATCCCACAATCCATATTTCAGGAGGCATTCAAACGCATCACCCACAGTAGCCAAGGGCAGCAGATTAGGCTCAAGCAACTGAGATTACCCAGAAAGAGAAGCATCCCAGTACCCAGAAAGGAAAAAAGGAGGACAATGGGCGAGATGTACTATCAAGGAATATGACAGCAGAAGGAACAGATTCATTCACAAATGTAATGGTGATAATTTTTTTAATATAGAATATAGTACGTTCTGGACTGTATGGTATATGTATTTAAACATGAATGAAAATGGACTGCTATGCATTTTAACTCGTTACATGCAAACCAAAAATTAGGGGAAAAAACAGCACTCAGTCTGCCAGTGTCATTCTCTTCTAAACAAGCTACTTTACATTGCATCAATGATCCTTGGCAACAAGAATTGATTACTTGCATGCATGGCTTTCCTGATGACAGAAGAGGTCTAACCATTAGCATTTATTAAAAAAAACTGACGGGGAGGAATTAATTAGCTACTATTGACCAGATCTTACCTTGCATACTCGAGCTATTCTTGGCACCAGAAGTTTGCTATTGAATTCATATTCGACAGACACTTCAGTAAAGAAAAAATAGACCTTATCACCACCATCAAAATTATTTTCACTTTCTCTTATCACATCTGAGTAGACAAAACTTGGCTCTGTGGAAAAGAATCACAAACAGAAATTTGGTAACTGGAAAACCATGGACACTTTGAATATTCTACAACTAACAATCCCTGACAGGAACACATGTCTTCAATACACTTCACCTAACAAAAATGGACCCGTCTCCAGGAAACATTGTTGATACATTCAATTGGTCAGCTGAGTATCTGGCATGCACTGAAATACATCACCATTTTTAAGAATCTCTGAACCAAGTTATTGAGAAATCAACACAAAGAATTCCTTTTTTTCCCCGTTGGAGTGCTCACTTTCTACGAATAGGGACACACTCCACTCACTCAAGATGAGAGAGTCTGGATGTACAATCACAAAACCAAGGCTTAAGGACACCAACGTGTCCCCAGGGGTACTTCTGAAATTTAACCAGTTAAAACCATGCAGCTTACCAGTACAAAGCTCTGATAAATTACTAGTTGCTTGTCCAGCTAGGACCACACTACCAGTTAGGGCAGAGGCTTATAGAGTAACCTGGAGCTGAGTGGGAAGAATCCCAGTCCCCGTTGAAAGATCTACCACCAGGTTCTACTATTGAGTTAAAGTAGCTGATCGATTATCAGTGTCCTGGTTTAGGTATCAGATTACCAAGTCTGCCACAAAGGGTTGACTTTGTTCCGAATTTCCATCACCAGGCATGTAATGTTCGAGCTACCTCAACCCCAATGAGACTGCACTTACTTCCTCCCCAGGAGGACAATCACTAATTGTTTGGTAGACAACTGACAAGCGTAGGTTTAAACTCTCACTAAGTGAACAGTGGGTAACAAAGGCTCCTAATGAGCAGCATGCTGAGCAACAGTACTGACTATGAAATGCTCACACATTCAAGATGTGACAACTTGGCTCAGTTGATAGCACCTTTGCCTCCAAGTCAGTAGACTATGGGTTAGGTCCGTACGCTCCCAAGACTCGATTGAATAAGCTACGCCAATAAGCTACTGCTGTACTGAGGGGCTGCTGAATTGTCCGAGATGCTATTCTACGAATGAGAAGAGATATTAAATAAACCAAGGTCCCAGTTACCTGTTCATTAAAGACCACATTCAAAAAGCAGGCAGTTCTGGCCAACATTCCTCTTTCAGCTAATACTGCACAAAGGAAAAAGCAGATGAACTGTTCAATCACCTGACTGCTAGTTCAGAAATGCTGCTGGTGTGGAATGGCCGTCACATTTCCCTACATTCACTGCACTTCAAAAGTAGCTCACTCCAAGAAGTGGTTTGAAATGTTTTGACACTCCATATGAATCAAGTATTACTTGAGTTATGCAATATCACCTTCACAAAAGTAGTCAGTAAGGTAGTCAAAGTTTATACAGATTCACTGCTACCTTAACTGACTAAACTATGTCAATAATGCACTCTCAGATTACATAGAACTTACAGCACAGAAACAGGCCATGCGGCCCGAATGGTCTGTGGTGTTTATGCTCCACACAAGCCTCCGCCCACCCTACTTCATCTAACTCTATCTGCATATCCTTATATTCCTTTATCCCTCATGTACTTATCCAGCTTCCCCTTAAAGGCATCTACGCTATTCACCTCAACTTCTCCACACATTCTAACCACTCTCTGGGTAAAGAAGTTTCTCCTGAATTCTTTATTGGATTTATTAGTGACTATCTTATATTTATGGCCCCTCATTTTGGACTCCCCCACAAGTGGAAACATCTTCTCTATCCCTATCAAACCCCTTCATAATTTTAAAGACCTCTAATAGGTCACCCCTCAGCCTTCTCTTTTCTAGAGAAAAGAACCGCAACCTATTCAGTCTTTCCTGATAGATATAACCTCTCAGTTTTGGTATCTTGTTCACATCTTCTCCAGTGCCTTGTAAATCTTGTTTGCATCTTCTCCAGTGCCTTGATATTTTTTTTGTAATATGGAGACCAGAACTGTACACAGTACTCTAAGTGCAGTCTAACCAAAGTTCTGTACAAGTTTAACATACCTTGCCTGATTTTCAATTCTATTCCTCTAGAAATTAACCCCAGTGCTTTAACTCTTGGAAAGAAAGCACCAAAATATGTTCATATCAATCATGTCTTCAGTGTCATTTAAAAGTAGTTTATAACCTGTTCTTCCATCGCTATATGTATGTTTTGCTCAGATAATAGGACTGCATCATTAAATTAACAATGTTTTTTAAGGCCTCTGATAGCCCTATTTATTGTACATTCAGTTTAGCAGCCATGGAATGGATATTGCAAATTATATCAATTTTACATCACCTCTATTATAAAATAAGACTGTTAAGAGGGATCATTTAATTCTATCTATGGCCATACTAAAATTGGATCCCGATATGAAAATATCTTTGTTTTACAGTTACTATACTTTCAGGTACTAGAATTTTTTGTTTCATTATTCTTCTAAGTTGGCATTTATTTGGATTTTAACAGCACTGATTTGTTTTAACAAAAGAAAAAGAATGAAACAAACTGCATTCATATGGTGCCTTTCACAACCTCAGGATGTCTCCAAGTGCTTCAAAGCCAATGAAGTACTTTTGAAGTGTAGTCACTGTTGCAATGTAGGAAACGCCACAGCCAATTTGCACGCAGCAAAGTCCCACAGACAACAACGAATTAAATAACCAGATCAACTATTTTTTTGTGTTGGTTGTGGGATAAATGTTGGCCAGGACAGTGTAGCACTCCCTCAGAACTGCATTGAACTGCCAGCCTAGAATTTGTGCTCAAGTCTCTGGAGTGGGATTTAAATCCACAACCTTCTGACTCAGAGGCAAGAATACTACCACTGAGCCAAGACCGACACCTGAAAAGATGATCCAAAACACAGATTGGGATCTAGAATTGTAATACACTTACCATTTAACCAGGGTATTGCATACTCTGTCCTTAAATGGCTCCGTAGAATGACTGTCTCACTTCCCAGGAAATTGAATACTGTCCCTGAGTAAAGCTCACCATCTGAAATAGTATGATAAAATGGCCCTCTTACTATAAAACGGCTAAACATTTCAATTGTACATGCTCAGTCAACATATATAGATGCAAATATGTTTAACATCTTTTATCATCAATTAACTTGAAGAGCTCTGTGTTTCACTTCAAACTATAGGGCACCCATTCACACCTGCAATTCCCTTCATTGTGCTCTCATTCTCAACTGAGCTATAATGGGGAATGTGGAGATGCCAAGTAGTGAAGAACCACCTCCCCACATGGATGGGGAGGAGAATATGAACAAAAACTGGAGGTTGTCAACTTGAATTTTCTTTAAGTTTTTCTTTTCTCTTCAATTGACATATTTCTGTTCATGAGGGTGAAATAGGTCAGTGCTTTTGATCCCATTTTTGCATGTTTGGCAATCATCAAGGACTCCCTAATTAAAAGTAAAACTCCCTTCACCCTGCCTCAGCAATTCGTCTTACTCTGCACCTCAGAAGAGCATCTCCAACTGCAGCACTGTGAATCCATGTCTCACACCGGCCAGCCTTCCCTTATAGTCTCTTGGTGTACAACTGACAATTTGGTTGAATTGTGGGTAGCTTTGAGCTGGAGCTCAGCAGGAAAGTGGTTGAGATTACCAAATGCACTTCACTTGGAAGCTTTACAGTCAGCAGGGAGGGAAGGCTTGAGTTTTTTTTAACCTCCCCTCAGGAATTAGCATTACTATCGCAGCATAAGATTGCATAGGATGTGCCTGGATGGTAGTGATGGTCTTTCCTCACCTTTCTTCTCATATGTTGAAATGACTTTGATGTCATCAGTCTGACTAGATTCAAACCACGTTCCATGGGGAAAAGCTCATTGTGCTAACTTACTGAGGCACCCAGTCCTCATTGAAATAAATTATTTTAAAAGGAAATGCAAAAGATTTAATGTAGACTATAATACTTCATTATTGAGTGACAAGCAAGGAATCTACAACTGTTTACTTACCAACCATTACTGAAGTGTATCTTTGAGCAGGGTCAAATGGACACTTCCCTTTACCGTCTTCATTTTTGCCTTGCAGAGTAAAATCCTTAATTAACTGAGTGGAAAATAAATGGGCAAATAAGTTGTTTAGTTTAATTCAGTAAAGCAGATTGAAAAATATTTTACCAATGTTAAAAATCCATACTTACAAGGTAATCACAAGTTGGTTGAAATGCAAAAGTCCCACACACGTAGAGATTTTCATCATCAAATTCATGCAAGATGCGTATGTAGTTCAGGCATTCAGTCTATAGCAAAATAATAAACGCATTGAAATAAATGCAACCTATAAACCCATTCATATAACAAGGTCAGATTTGTATGATTTACAGTCGACACGTTTATAGTTACTAGTCCTGAAGTTCAACAGGGGTTCTCCTGGTCTCCAGAACTTTACCGGGAGACCAGGCAGAACCCCAGGAAAACCGCATGAACAGCTAACACGGGCCATTTATGTCCTTTCTCTGCGGGTTCTGCCAGAATCACTTCATTGTAACAATAAATGAGGTTTAGAATCTGGTAAAATCAACATTTACCTCTTGGGATTTTCCTTTAGCTGCACATTGCCGTTGTTTTTTTTCTGAGACTTTCCAGTACACCTGAAAGATGATCAGACAGATGTTGAAAATAAATGCTTTGCCGTGAATACAACATGAACAGCAGCAGTGATGTGCATATGATTCCAGACAATTATAGTGGGAAGTACAAGTGGTAACAGGACAACGTGTAAATATATAGATGCTGGGACAAGGGCACAGTTACATATTCATCTTAAGCACAATTCATGTTAAAGAAGAATTTAGAGCTACGGACATGTGGTCTCCCTCATTAGAATGGGACTGAGAGTATACTGAAATATATACTAATTAACATCTAAAGAAATGTCTGTGGCATACACTTACCAATACTTGGCACAGTTATGCTGTGCACAAAGCATGTACACTTCATAAAAAGTGTTGTGGCAAAAATGTGTATTCTTCTTCCCCACCCACCCCCCCCAGTGAATTAATTCCTGGTCAATTTGTGGACAGGTCAAGTGCTGTACTACCTTCTGGCCATTTGTAAACGAAGAGGTAATGAAATGTGCATCCTTACTTACAATGACTTTGGCATTCAGAATATTATAAATTGACTGTCAGCAGAAGGAAGACCAGATAGTTGAAAATACATATGGCACTAACGGATACAGATGCTGACTATAAAGCTGGGAGTCAACATAACAAATATGGGAATGTAAAACAATTTGCAGAGAAAACTAGACTAAAACTGGGATAATGAGCTAAAAGTAGCATATTAGGCACCTCCACTTGTGTTGTAAGGCAGTAGTATATTGAACTCCCCAGAAGGTCATTAGCTACTAGAACTATCAGATTAAAGGTAGAAAAGTCACCAGGCCCACATGGTATGCACGGCAGAACTGAAGGAGGCTGGACAGGAGAAAGCAGAGTGCAAACCATAATTTTCCCAAAATCTTTGGAAACAGTAACTGCCAGACAACTGGAGAATGGCGAATATTATACCCTTGTTCAAAAAGGGGGGAGAAAAAGATATAAACAAGGAAATTAAAGGCTAATTAGTCTTACCTCCATTGTGGGCAAACTTCTAAATCCATAATGTGAGATTAAATTAGTGAATGATTCGAAATGGATGGGCCAATCGGGGACAGCAAGCATGGATTTGTAAAAGGTCATGATTGACTAATTTAATTAGGTTTTTTGAGTAAATTACAGAGTGTATAGATAAAGGATACATACAGATTTTTAGAAGAAGTTTGCTACAGTGCCACATAAGATATTTGCTATGTAAGTCAAGGCATATAGAATTAAAGGAAACGTAGCCACGTGGATAGAAGGCAAAGAATGGGGTTAGATGTGTGATTTTAGGTCTGGCAAGATGTGGATGATCATGTGCCTAGGGTTCTGTGCTGGAATTTCTTTTGTTTTCCATTCATATTAGTGATTTGGACATAGGCACAAGAGGAACATCAAGTTTACTGATGATATCAAATTAAGGAGCCTGGCAAACTGAAGAATGCAGGAGATTGCAGGAGAATATCAACTGGTTAACAGGGTGGGCAGATCGGTGACAGATGGGAGTGAATACAGAGGAATGTGTAGTTGTACATTCTGGGAAAAAGAACAATGAAAGTATACCCAAACAGTAATTCTCTTAACAGGGTGGAAGAACAAGAGATCTAGGGGTGTAGCTACATAGATCTTTAAAAGTGGAAGTGCAGATAGAAGAAGCACACAAGTAATCCCCAGATAAACCTGCTGAGTCAACGGCAAGCATCTTTTTTATTGCTCTTTAAACAAGTGAGTTGTATTTTCAGAAGTACTAGCTTGGAAAGTTTATCAATTATGAAGTGTTAGAGAGCCGATTGAATACCAATTGATACACTGATATTTCACGGCACTTCAGCTAAAGGTGGGTAAAATTAGTTCAGTTCCTTCCTAACACTGGGTTCTGTAACACCTCTTAACAATTCTCACAATATCATCAGCACTAACTATTTAAACAAATTTAGAAAAAAACACAAGTGTCAGGTGAGCTTCCAGATTGCACAGAAGATAAATGGACTACCTGGTGTGGGACTGAGCCAGAGAGACCAGAATGACCCGAGGTTTGATCCCCAACTCAGCTGAGGTGGCAGTGGTGGAACTAGATGGTCTCAATGACCCTTGGTTAAGGAGGAAAGGAAAATAGCTCCTAATTTCTATTCAGAGACTTCTGGTGCAATGTATAAATGTACGTGAACATCAGTTGAGAACAGGCATTTATGAAGCTGACAATCATTGTTAAAACTCACTGGTGATATACCTGAGTACTGCTGACTTGCATGGAACTGTACCCATGTGTCACTACATTCAGAAGAGAGCAGAAACATTAGGTTGGAGTCGGGGGAGAGGACAAACTAACGACAGGTATATGCATCAGCAGATATAATGGGTTTGCTGACTATCACTTAACAAAAATGTTTTAAGAAGTTACCTCATGTTTCTTATGTGAAATGTCTGACATGTTCACAGCAAAGATGGCTTCCTGGGCACCCACATACAGTACCCCTCTAACTTCATTCAGCAACAGCGTTGAATAGTTTGACACCCCAGTTTCAGAAAAGTTGGTCAAAGATACTTCTGTAAATGATAATCAAATTGAAAGTTAGTCAATCCTAAAAAAACACAACAGAAGGCTTTAAAATGAAAATCTAGCAACATGTTTGAATCTATTAGAGGACTGAGTGGTGCAATGGGTTAGTACATTATCCTTTTGCTTCTGGGGCCTGGGTTCAAATCCAATCCAGTCCAGAATGATCGGCTAAAAGTTTCTTTCCTTTCCCAGCTGCAAAGGTCCTAAATGAAGTGAGTTTGACCAGCCTCAGCCTGGTTCCTGCCCACTGATCAGCACAAGTTAACGACCTTACTTTAAAAAAGAGGACACAAGGATGATTGGTGTGGAAATGGAAAAATTCAGACTGTAGCATAAAATGATCCTTTAATGTGGCATTAATGTTTATTTTTGGAACACAACACACAGAGTTTTATTCTGCAATTGGCTATGCTATACTTGATCTGGGGAATTGTTCCATCCCCTGGCACAGATAAACCTTAAACATATCTGGAATATATTTTAAGTAAACCATGATTAAAATCAAAGTTAATCAAGTTTTTAAAAAAATGATTAAAAGTTTTAGAATGAATATATATTTCGATCTATAATCTCAATAGTTGATTTAGTAAACAGTGGTATTGGCCCTTTCCCGTTGTTGATTCTGGTGGTATTTGTTTCATATGTGGTGTTATTGGCCCATTCCCTTTGTTGATTCTGGTGGTAATGTAGTCGTTTAGTCACACCATCAAGCAGTTTCTCAGGGTACATTCTCACACTCTTTTTGGCGTCGCTGAGAACCAATTTCTGCTGTGCCACAATGCAAAAGGTGATGTGCAGATGGGGGTTGACGACAGATCGATTCAATCTCATCTCTAGACCCAACTGTGAAACTCCCAGGAACTGATGGTTTCAGACCAATGAATTTCTAGGCCAGTATCTTTGAGGAGCTGGCTTCTTCTTTTTCATGCAATTCAAAAAAAGAATTCAGGAAAATTAAATTACAGTTAAAAGGTGATGAAATTGTTTGTGACAGGCAGTTTGAAAACTTATACTCCACCCTGGATAATCCAGCAATTATTATGATCTTCCTTTCTGAATGAGCAAAGATATTGGTGTAATTGATGTGACATGTTGTGGATGCAGTCAAATTCTGATACGGTCACATCAATTGCATCAAGAATAACTTTACAATCAAATTTATGATTTGACACCAGCAGAAAAAAAAATTCCATTCTCTGGTTCTAATGCAATTTCTTGGTAATCCTCAGTTCCTTAGTTTGCAGTCTAAATGAGAACTACATCAACCTCGTTATGCAGCTCTGCATCTTTATACCATCCTCATTATACAGCACTGCGCCTACACACTGACCTAGTTACACAGCACTGCACCTACACACTGACCTTGTTATACAAACGCTGCACCTACACACCGACCTCTTTATACAAACGCTGCACCAACACACTGACCTCGTTATACAAACGCTGCACCCACACAATGACCTCGTTATACAAACGCTGCACCAACACACTGACCTCGTTATACAAACGCTGCACCCACACAATGACCTCGTTATACAAACGCTGCACCTACACACTGACCTCGTTATACAAACGCTGCACCCACACAATGACCTCGTTATACAAACTCTGCACCCACACAATGACCTCGTTATACAAACGCTGCACCGACACACTGACCTCATTATACAAACGCTGCACCTACACACTGACCTCGTTATACAAACACTGCACCCACACACTGACCTCGTTATACTGCACTGCACCTACACACTGACCTCGTTATACAAACGCTGCATCGACACACTGACCTCGTTATACAAACGCTGCAACTAAAAAACTGACCTCGTCATACTAACGCTGCACCGACACACTGACCTCGTTATACAAACGCTGCACCGACACACTGACCTCGTTATACAAACGCTGCACCGACACACCGACCTCTTTATACAAACGCTGCACCAACACACTGACCTCGTTATACAAACGCTGCAGCCACACAATGACCTCGTTATACAAACGCTGCACCGACACACCGACCTATTTATACAAACGCTGCACCGACACACTGACCTCGTTATACAAACGCTGCACCCACACAATGACCTCGTTATACAAACGCTGCACCGACACACCGACCTCTTTATACAAACGCTGCACCAACACACTGACCTCGTTATACAAACGCTGCACCCACACAATGACCTCGTTATACAAACGCTGCACCGACACACCGACCTCTTTATACAAACGCTGCACCGACACACTGACCTCGTTATACAAACGCTGCACCCACACAATGACCTCGTTATACAAACGCTGCACCCACACAATGACCTCGTTATACAAACGCTGCACCGACACACTGACCTCGTTATACAAACACTGCACCGACACACTGACCTCGTTATACAAACGCTGCATCTACACACTGACCTCGTTATACAAACGCTGCAACTAAAAAACTGACCTCGTTATACAAACGCTGCACCGACACACTGACCTCGTTATACAAACGCTGCACCGACACACTGACCTCGTTATACAAACGCTGCACCGACACACTGACCTCGTTATACAAATGCTGCACCGACACACCGTCCTCTTTATACAAACGCTGCACCAACACACCGACCTCTTTATACAAACGCTGCACCAACACACTGACCTCGTTATACAAACGCTGCACCGACACACTGACCTCGTTATACAAACGCTGCACCGACACACCGACCTCTTTATACAAACGCTGCACCGACACACTGACCTCGTTATACAAACGCTGCACCCACACAATGACCTCGTTATACAAACGCTGCACCGACACACTGACCTCATTATACAAACACTGCACCAACACACTGACCTCGTTATACTGCACTGCACCTACACATAGACCTCGTTATACAAACGCTGCACCGACACACTGACCTCGTTATACAAACGCTGCACCGACACACCGACCTCTTTATACAAACGCTGCACCGACACACTGACCTCGTTATACAAACGCTGCACCCACACAATGACCTCGTTATACAAACGCTGCACCGACACACTGACCTCATTATACAAACACTGCACCAACACACTGACCTCGTTATACTGCACTGCACCTACACATAGACCTCGTTATACAAACACTGCGCCGACACACTGACCTCGTTATACAAACGCTGCACCTAAAAAACTGCCCTCGTTATACAAACGCTGCAACTAAAAAACTGACCTCGTTATACAAATGCTGCACCGACACAATGACCTCGTTATACAAACGCTGCACCGACACAATGACCTCGTTATACAAACGCTGCACCGACAGTGACCTCCTTATACAAACGCTGCACCGACAGTGACCTCCTTATACAAACGCTGCACCAACACACTGACCTCGTTATACAAACGCTGCACCGACACACTGACCTCGTTATACAAACGCTGCACCTACACACTGACCTCGTTATACAAACACTGCACCCACACACTGACCTCGTTATACTGCACTGCACCTACACACTGACCTCGTTATACAAACGCTGCACCTACACACTGACCTCGTTATACAAACGCTGCACCTACACACTGACCTCGTTATACAAACGCTGCACCTACACAATGACCTTGTTATACAGACGCTGCACCTACACACTGACCTCGTTATACAAACACTGCGCCTACACACTGACCTCGTTATAATGCACTGCACCTACACACTGACCTCGTTATACAAACGCTGCACCGACACACTGACCTCGTTAAACAAACGCTGCACCTACACAGTGACCTCGTTACACAGCATTGCACCGACACACTGACCGCGTTATACAACCGCTGCACCGACACACTGACCTAGTTATACAACCGCTGCACCGACACACTGACCTCGTTATACAAACACTGCGCCTACACAGTGACCTCGTTACACAGCATTGCACCAACACACTGACCTCGTTATACAAACACTGCACCGACACAATGACCTCGTTATACAAACGCTGCACCTACACACTAACCTAGTTATACAAACGCTGCACCGACAGTGACCTCCTTACACAAACGCTGCACCGACAGTGACCTCCTTATACAAACGCTGCACCTACACACTGACCGCGTTATACAAACGCTGCACCTACACAATGACCTCGTTATACAGACGCTGCACCGACACACTGACCTCGTTATACAAACACTGCGCCTACACACTGACCTCGTTATACTGCACTGCACCTACACACAGACCTCGTTATACAAACACTGCACCTACACAATGACCTCGTTATACAAACGCGGCACCTACACAATGACCTCGTTATACAAACGCTGCACCTACACAATGACCTCGTTATACAAACACTGCACCGACACAATGACCTCGTTATACAAACGCTGCACCGACACAATGACCTCGTTATACAAACGCTGCACCTTCACACTGACCTCGTTATACAAACACTGCACCCACACACTGACCTCGTTATACTGCACTGCACCTACACATAGACCTCGTTATACAAACGCTGCACCGACACAATGACCTCGTTATACAAACGCTGCACCTAAAAAACTGCCCTCGTTATACAAACGCTGCAACTAAAAAACTGACCTCGTTATACAAACGCTGCACCGACACAATGACCTCGTTATACAAACGCTGCACCGACACAATGACCTCGTTATACAAACGCTGCACCGACAGTGACCTCCTTATACAAACGCTGCACCGACAGTGACCTCCTTATACAAACGCTGCACCAACACACTGACCTCGTTATACAAACGCTGCACCGACAGTGGCCTCCTTATACAAACGCTGCACCTGCACAATGACCTCGTTATACAGACGCTGCACCTGCACACTGACCTTGTTATACAAACACTGCGCCGACACACTGACCTCGTTATACAAACACTGCACCGACACAATGACCTCGTTATACAAACGCTGCACCAACACACTGACCTAGTTATACAAACGCTGCACCGACAGTGACCTCCTTACACAAACGCTGCACCGACAGTGACCTCGTTATACAAACGCTGCACCTACACACTGACCTCGTTATACAAACACTGCACCCACACACTGACCTCGTTACACTGCACTGCACCTACACACTGACCTAGTTATACAAACGCTGCACCGACACACTGACCTCGTTATACAAACGCTGCACCGACAGTGACCTCCTTATAAAAACGCTGCACCGACACTGACCTCCTTATACAAACGCTGCACCTACACACTGACCGCGTTATACAAACGCTGCACCTACACAATGACCTCGTTATACAGACGCTGCACCTACACACTGACCTCGTTATACAAACACTGCGCCTACACACTGACCTCGTTATACTGCACTGCACCTACACACAGACCTCGTTATACAAACGCTGCACCGACACACTGACCTCGTTATACAAACGCTGCACCGACACACTGACCTCGTTATACAAACACTGCACCGACACAACGACCTCGTAATACAAACGCTGCACCTTCACACTGACCTCGTTATACAAACGCTGCACCGACACAATGACCTCGTTATACAAACGCTGCACCTACACAATGACCTCGTTATACAAAGAATGCACCGACACAATGACCTCGTTATACAAACGCTGCACCTTCACACTGACCTCGTTATACAAACGCTGCACCGACACGATGACCTCGTCATACAAACGCTGCACCTACACAATGACCTCGTTATACAAACGCTGCACCGACAGTGACCTCGTTATACAAACGCTGCACCGACACACTGACCTCGTTATACAAACGCTGCACCTACACAATGACCTCGTTATACAAACACTGCACCTACACACTGACCTCGTTATACAAACACTGCACCGACACACTGACCTCGTTATACAAACACTGCACCTACACAATGACCTCGTAATACAAACAATGCGCCTGCACACTGACCTCGTTATACAAACGCTGCACCTACACAATGACCTCATTATACAAACGCTGCACCTACACAATGACCTCGTTATACAAACACTGCACCGACACAATGACCTCGTTATACAAACGCTGCACCTTCACACTGACCTCGTTATAGAAACGCTGCACCGACACAATGACCTCGTTATAGAAACGCTGCACCTACACAATGACCTCGTTATACAAACGCTGCACCTACACACTGACCTCGTTATACAAACACTGCACCGACACACTGACCTCGTTAAACAAACGCTGCACCTACACAGTGACCTCGTTACACAGCATTGCACCTACACACTGACCTCGTTATACAAACACTGCACCGACACAATGACCTCGTTGTACAAACGCTGCACCAACACAATGACCTCGTTATACAAACACTGCACCTACACAATGACCTCGTAATACAAACACTGCGCCTGCACACTGACCTCGTTATACAAACGCTGCACCTACACAATGACCTCGTTATACAAACGCTGTACCTACACAATGACCTCGTTATACAAACACTGCACCGACACACTGACCTCGTTATACAGCATTGCACCTACACATTGACCTCGTTATACAAACGCTGCACCTACACAATGACCTCGTTATACAAACACTGCACCTACACACTGACCTCGTTATACAAACGCTGCACCTACACACTGACCTCGTTATACAGCATTGCACCTACACACTGACCTCGTTATACAAACACTGCACCGACACAATGACCTCGTTATACAAACGCTGCACCAACACAATGACCTCGTTATACAAACGCTGCACCTACACAATGACCTCGTTATACAAACGCTGCACCGACAGTGTCCTCCTTATACAAACGCTGCACCGACAGTGACCTCGTTATACAAACGCTGCACCAACACACTGACCTCGTTATACAAACACTGCACCCACACACTGACCTCGTTACACTGCAATGCACCTACACACTGACCTAGTTATACAAACGCTGCACCGACACACTGACCTCGTTATACAAACGCTGCACCGACAGTGACCTCCTTATAAAAACGCTGCACCGACACTGACCTCGTTATACAAACGATGCACCTACACATTGACCGCGTTATACAAACGCTGCACCTACACAATGACCTCGTTATACAGACGCGGCACCTACACACTGACCTCGTTATACAAACACTGCACCGACACACTGACCTCGTTATACAAACGCTGCACCTACACAGTGACCTCGTTATACAGCATTGCACCAACACACTGACCTCGTTATATAAACGCTACACCTACACAATGACCTCGTTATACAAACACTGCAACTTCACACTGACCTCGTTATACAAACACTGCACCTGCACACTGACCTCGTTATACAAACGCTGCATCGACACAATGACCTCGTTATACAAACGCTGCACCGACACACTGACCTCGTTATACAAACACTGCACCGACACAATGACCTCGTTATACAAACGCTGCACCTTCACACTGACCTCGTTACAGAAACGCTGCACCTACACAATGACCTCGTTATACAAACGCTGCACCTACACAATGACCTCGTTATACAAACGCTGCACCTACACAATGACCTCGTTATACAAACGCTGCACCGACAGTGACCTCCTTCTACAAACGCTGCACCGACAGTGACCTCCTTATACAAACGCTGCACCAACACACTGACCTCGTTATACAAACGCTGCACCTACACACTGACCTCGTTATACAAACGCTGCACCTGCACAATGACCTCGTTATACAAACACTGCGCCGACACACTGACCTCGTTATACAAACACTGCACCGACACAATGACCTCGTTATACAAACGCTGCACCAACACACTGACCTAGTTATACAAACGCTGCACCGACAGTGACCTCCTTACACAAACGCTGCACCGATAGTGACCTCGTTATACAAACGCTGCACCTACACACTGACCTCGTTATACAAACACTGCACCCACACACTGACCTCGTTACACTGCACTGCACCTACACACTGACCTAGTTATACAAACGCTGCACCGACACACTGACCTCGTTATACAAACGCTGCACCGACAGTGACCTCCTTATAAAAACGCTGCACCGACACTGACCTCCTTATACAAACGCTGCACCTACACACTGACCGCGTTATACAAACGCTGCACCTACACAATGACCTCGTTATACAGACGCTGCACCTACACACTGACCTCGTTATACAAACACTGCGCCTACACACTGACCTCGTTATACTGCACTGCACCTACACACAGACCTCGTGATACAAACGCTGCACCGACACACTGACCTCGTTATACAAACGCTGCACCCACACAATGACCTCGTTATACAAACGCTGCACCTTCACACTGACCTCGTTATAGAAACGCTGCACCGACACAATGACCTCGTTATAGAAACGCTGCACCTACACAATGACCTCGTTATACAAACGCTGCACCTACACACTGACCTCGTTATACAAACACTGCACCGACACACTGACCTCGTTAAACAAACGCTGCACCTACACAGTGACCTCGTTACACAGCATTGCACCTACACACTGACCTCGTTATACAAACACTGCACCGACACAATGACCTCGTTGTACAAACGCTGCACCAACACAATGACCTCGTTATACAAACACTGCACCTACACAATGACCTCGTAATACAAACACTGCACCTACACATTGACCTCATTATACAAACGCTGCACCTACACAATGACCTCGTTATACAGCATTGCACCTACACACTGACCTCGTTATACAAACACTGCACCGACACAATGACCTCGTTATACAAACGCTGCACCAACACAATGACCTCGTTATACAAACGCTGCACCTACACAATGACCTCGTTATACAAACGCTGCACCTACACAATGACCTCGTTATACAGACGCGGCACCGACACACTGACCTCGTTATACAAACACTGCACCCACACACTGACCTCGTTACACTGCACTGCACCTACACACTGACCTAGTTGTACAAACGCTGCACCGACACACTGACCTCGTTATACAAACGCTGCACCGACAGTGACCTCCTTATAAAAACGCTGCACCGACACTGACCTCGTTATACAAACGATGCACCTACACATTGACCGCGTTATACAAACGCTGCACCTACACAATGACCTCGTTATACAGACGCGGCACCTACACACTGACCTCGTTATACAAACACTGCACCGACACACTGACCTCGTTATACAAACGCTGCACCTACACAGTGACCTCGTTATACAGCATTGCACCAACACACTGACCTCGTTATATAAACGCTACACCTACACAATGACCTCGTTATACAAACACTGCAACTTCACACTGACCTCGTTATACAAACACTGCACCTGCACACTGACCTCGTTATACAAACGCTGCACCGACACAATGACCTCGTTATACAAACGCTGCACCGACACACTGACCTCGTTATACAAACACTGCACCGACACAATGACCTCGTTATACAAACGCTGCACCTACACAATGACCTCGTTATACAAACGCTGCACCTACACAATGACCTCGTTATACAAACGCTGCACCGACAGTGACCTCCTTCTACAAACGCTGCACCGACAGTGACCTCCTTATACAAACGCTGCACCAACACACTGACCTCGTTATACAAACGCTGCACCTACACACTGACCTCGTTATACAAACGCTGCACCTGCACAATGACCTCGTTATACAGACGCTGCACCTGCACACTGACCTTGTTATACAAACACTGCGCCGACACACTGACCTCGTTATACAAACACTGCACCGACACAATGACCTAGTTATACAAACGCTGCACCAACACACTGACCTAGTTATACAAACGCTGCACCGACAGTGACCTCCTTACACAAACGCTGCACCGATAGTGACCTCGTTATACAAACGCTGCACCTACACACTGACCTCGTTATACAAACACTGCACCCACACACTGACCTCGTTACACTGCACTGCACCTACACACTGACCTAGTTATACAAACGCTGCACCGACACACTGACCTCGTTATACAAACGCTGCACCGACAGTGACCTCCTTATAAAAACGCTGCACCGACACTGACCTCCTTATACAAACGCTGCACCTACACACTGACCGCGTTATACAAACGCTGCACCTACACAATGACCTCGTTATACAGACGCTGCACCTACACACTGACCTCGTTATACAAACACTGCGCCTACACACTGACCTCGTTATACTGCACTGCACCTACACACAGACCTCGTGATACAAACGCTGCACCGACACACTGACCTCGTTATACAAACGCTGCACCCACACAATGACCTCGTTATACAAACGCTGCACCTACACAATGACCTCGTTATACAAACACTGCACCGACACAATGACCTCGTTATACAAACGCTGCACCTTCACACTGACCTCGTTATAGAAACGCTGCACCGACACAATGACCTCGTTATAGAAACGCTGCACCTACACAATGACCTCGTTATACAAACGCTGCACCTACAGACTGACCTCGTTATACAAACACTGCACCGACACAATGACCTCGTTAAACAAACGCTGCACCTACACAGTGACCTCGTTACACAGCATTGCACCTACACACTGACCTCGTTATACAAACACTGCACCGACACAATGACCTCGTTGTACAAACGCTGCACCAACACAATGACCTCGTTATACAAACGCTGCACCTACACAATGACCTCTTTATACAAACGCTGTACCTACACAATGACCTCGTTATACAAACACTGCACCGACACACTGACCTCGTTATACAGCATTGCACCTACACACTGACCTCGTTATACAAACACTGCACCTACACACTGACCTCGTTATACAAACACTGCACCCACACACTGACCTCGTTACACTGCACTGCACCTACACACTGACCTAGTTATACAAACGCTGCACCGACACACTGACCTCGTTATACAAACGCTGCACCGACAGTGACCTCCTTATAAAAACGCTGCACCGACACTGACCTCGTTATACAAACGCTGCACCTACACATTGACCGCGTTATACAAACGCTGCACCTACACAATGACCTCGTTATACAGACGCTGCACCTACACACTGACCTCGTTATACAAACACTGCACCGACACACTGACCTCGTTATACAAACGCTGCACCTACACAGTGACCTCGTTATACAGCATTGCACCAACACACTGACCTCGTTATACAAACGCTACACCTACACAATGACCTCGTTATACAAACACTGCACCTACACACTGACCTCGTTATACAAACATTGCACCTGCACACTGACCTCGTTATACAAACGCTGCACCTACACAATGACCTCGTTATACAAACGCTGCACCTTCACACTGACCTAGTTATAGAAACGCTGCACCGACACAATGACCTCGTTATACAAACGCTGCACCTACACAATGACCTCGTTATACAAACGCTGCACCTACACAATGACCTCGTTATACAAACGCTGCACGGACAGTGACCTCGTTATACAAACGCTGCACCGACACAATGACCTCGTTATACAAACGCTGCACCTACAGTGACCTCGTTATACAAACACTGCACCTACACAATGACCTCGTAATACAAACACTGCGCCTGCACACTGACCTCGTTATACAAACGCTGCACCTACACAATGACCTCGTTATACAAACGCTGTACCTACACAATGACCTCGTTATACAAACACTGCACCGACACAATGACCTCGTTATACAAACGCTGCACCTTCACACTGACCTCGTTATAGAAACGCTGCACCGACACAATGACCTCGTTATAGAAACGCTGCACCTACACAATGACCTCGTTATACAAACGCTGCACCGACACAATGACCTCGTTATACAAATGCTGCACCGACAGTGACCTCGTTATACAAACGCTGCACCGACACAATGACCTCGTTATACAAACGCTGCACCTACACACTGACCTCGTAATACAAACGCTGCACCTACACACTGACCTCGTTGTACAGCATTGCACCTACACAATGACCTCGTTATACAAACGCTGCACCTACACAATGACCTCGTTATACAAACGCTGCACCTACACACTGACCTCGTTATACAAACGCTGCACCTACAGTGACCTCGTTATACAGCATTGCACCTACACACTGACCTCGTTATACAAACACTGCACCGACACAATGACCTCGTTATACAAACGCTGCACCAACACAATGACCTCGTTATACAAACGCTGCAACTACACAATGACCTCGTTATACAAACGCTGCACCGACAGTGTCCTCCTTATACAAACGCTGCACCGACAGTGACCTCGTTATACAAACGCTGCACCTACACACTGACCTCGTTATACAAACACTGCACCCACACACTGACCTCGTTACACTGCACTGCACCTACACACTGACCTAGTTATACAAACGCTGCACCGACACACTGACCTCGTTATACAAACGCTGCACCGACAGTGACCTCCTTATAAAAACGCTGCACCGACACTGACCTCGTTATACAAACGCTGCACCTACACATTGACCGCGTTATACAAACGCTGCACCTACACAATGACCTCGTTATACAGACGCTGCACCTACACACTGACCTCGTTATATAAACGCTACACCTACACAATGACCTCGTTATACAAACACTGCACCTTCACACTGACCTCGTTATACAAACACTGCACCTGCACACTGACCTCGTTATACAAACGCTGCACCTACACAATGACCTCGTTATACAAACGCTGCACCGACACACTGACCTCGTTATACAAACACTGCACCGACACAATGACCTCGTTATACAAACGCTGCACCTTCACACTGACCTCGTTATAGAAACGCTGCACCTACACAATGACCTCGTTATACAAACGCTGCACCTACACAATGACCTCGTTATACAAACGCTGCACCTACACAATGACCTCGTTATACAAACGCTGCACCGACAGTTACCTCCTTATACAAACGCTGCACCGACAGTGACCTCCTTATACAAACGCTGCACCAACACACTGACCTCGTTATACAAACGCTGCACCTACACACTGACCTCGTTATACAAACGCTGCCCCGACAGTGACCTCCTTATACAAACGCTGCACCGACAGTGACCTCCTTATACAAACGCTGCACCTACACACTGACCTCGTTATACAAACGCTGCACCTACACACTGACCTAGTTATACAAACGCTGCACCTGCACAATGACCTCGTTATACAGACGCTGCACCTGCACACTGACCTTGTTATACAAACACTGCGCCGACACACTGACCTCGTTATACAAACACTGCACCGACACAATGACCTCGTTATACAAACGCTGCACCAACACACTGACCTAGTTATACAAACGCTGCACCGACAGTGACCTCCTTACACAAACGCTGCACCGATAGTGACCTCGTTATACAAACGCTGCACCTACACACTGACCTCGTTATACAAACACTGCACCCACACACTGACCTCGTTACACTGCACTGCACCTACACACTGACCTAGTTATACAAACGCTGCACCGACACACTGACCTCGTTATACAAACGCTGCACCGACAGTGACCTCCTTATAAAAACGCTGCACCGACACTGACCTCCTTATACAAACGCTGCACCTACACACTGACCGCGTTATACAAACGCTGCACCTACACAATGACCTCGTTATACAGACGCTGCACCTACACAGTGACCTCGTTATACTGCACTGCACCTACACACAGACCTCGTTATACAAACGCTGCACCGACACACTGACCTCGCTATACAAACGCTGCACCCAATGACCTCGTTATACAAACGCTGCACCGACACAATGACCTCGTTATACAAACGCTGCACCTACACAATGACCTCGTTATACAAAGAATGCACCGACACAATGACCTCGTTATACAAACGCTGCACCTTCACACTGACCTCGTTATACAAACACTGCACCGACACACTGACCTCGTTATACAAACACTGCACCTACACAATGACCTCGTAATACAAACACTGCGCCTGCACACTGACCTCGTTATACAAACGCTGCACCTACACAATGACCTCATTATACAAACGCTGCACCTACACAATGACCTCGTTATACAAACACTGCACCGACACAATGACCTCGTTATACAAACGCTGCACCTTCACACTGACCTCGTTATAGAAACGCTGCACCGACACAATGACCTCGTTATAGAAACGCTGCACCTACACAATGACCTCGTTATACAAACGCTGCACCTACAGACTGACCTCGTTATACAAACACTGCACCGACACACTGACCTCGTTAAACAAACGCTGCACCTACACAGTGACCTCGTTATACAAACACTGCACCGACACAATGACCTCGTTGTACAAACGCTGCACCAACACAATGACCTCGTTATACAAACACTGCACCTACACAATGACCTCGTAATACAAACACTGCGCCTGCACACTGACCTCGTTATACAAACGCTGCACCTACACAATGACCTCGTTATACAAACGCTGTACCTACACAATGACCTCGTTATACAAACACTGCACCGACACACTGACCTCGTTATACAGCATTGCACCTACACAATGACCTCGTTATACAAACGCTGCACCTACACAATGACCTCGTTATACAAACGCTGCACCTACACACTGACCTCGTTATACAGCATTGCACCTACACACTGACCTCGTTATACAAACACTGCACCGACACAATGACCTCGTTATACAAACGCTGCACCTACACAATGACCTCGTTATACAAACGCTGCACCGACAGTGTCCTCCTTATACAAACGCTGCACCGACAGTGACCTCGTTATACAAACGCTGCACCTACACACTGACCTCGTTATACAAACACTGCACCCACACACTGACCTCGTTACACTGCACTGCACCTACACACTGACCTAGTTATACAAACGCTGCACCGACACACTGACCTCGTTATACAAACGCTGCACCGACAGTGACCTCCTTATAAAAACGCTGCACCGACACTGACCTCGTTATACAAACGCTGCACCTACACATTGACCGCGTTATACAAACGCTGCACCTACACAATGACCTCGTTATACAGACGCTGCACCTACACACTGACCTCGTTATACAAACACTGCACCGACACACTGACCTCGTTATACAAACGCTGCACCTACACAGTGACCTCGTTATACAGCATTGCACCAACACACTGACCTCGTTATACAAACACTGCACCTACACAATGACCTCGTTATACAAACACTGCACCTGCACACTGACCTCGTTATACAAACGCTGCACCTACACAATGACCTCGTTACACAGCATTGCACCTACACACTGACCTCGTTATACAAACACTGCACCGACACAATGACCTCGTTATACAAACGCTGCACCAACACAATGACCTCGTTATACAAACACTGCACCTACACAATGACCTCGTAATACAAACACTGCGCCTGCACACTGACCTCGTTATACAAACGCTGCACCTACACAATGACCTCGTTATACAAACGCTGTACCTACACAATGACCTCGTTATACAAACACTGCACCGACACAATGACCTCGTTATACAAACGCTGCACCTTCACACTGACCTCGTTATAGAAACGCTGCACCGACACAATGACCTCGTTATAGAAACGCTGCACCGACAGTGACCTCGTTATACAAACGCTGCACCGACACAATGACCTCGTTATACAAACGCTGCACCTACACACTGACCTCGTTATACAAACGCTGCACCTACACACTGACCTCGTTGTACAGCATTGCACCTACACAATGACCTCGTTATACAAACGCTGCACCTACACAATGACCTCGTTATACAAACGCTGCACCTACACACTGACCTCGTTATACAAACGCTGCACCTACAGTGACCTCGTTATACAGCATTGCACCTACACACTGACCTCGTTATACAAACGCTGCACCTACACAATGACCTCGTTATACAAACACTGCACCTACACACTGACCTCATTATACAAACGCTGCACCTACACCATGACCTCGTTATACAAACACTGCACCTACACACTGACCTCGTTATACAAACGCTGCACCTACACACTGACCTCGTTATACAGCATTGCACCTACACACTGACCTCGTTATACAAACGCTGCACCTACACACTGACCTCGTTATACAAACACTGCACCTACACACTGACCTCGTTATACAAACGCTGCACCTACACACTGACCTCGTTATACAGCATTGCACCTACACACTGACCTCGTTATACAAACGCTGCACCTACACACTGACCTCGTTATACAAACACTGCACCTACACACTGACCTCGTTATACAAACACTGCACCTACACAATGACCTCGTTATACAAACGCTGCACCGACACAATGACCTCGTTATACAAACACTGCACCTACACAATGACCTCGTAATACAAACACTGCGCCTGCACACTGACCTCGTTATACAAACGCTGCACCTACACAATGACCTCGTTATACAAACACTGCACCGACACAATGACCTCGTTATACAAACGCTGCACCTTCTCACTGACCTCGTTATAGAAACGCTGCACCGACACAATGACCTCGTTATAGAAACGCTGCACCTACACAATGACCTCGTTATACAAACGCTGCACCGACACAATGACCTCGTTATACAAATGCTGCACCGACAGTGACCTCGTTATACAAACGCTGCACCGACACAATGACCTCGTTATACAAACGCTGCACCTACACACTGACCTCGTTATACAAACGCTGCACCGACACAATGACCTCGTTATACAAATGCTGCACCGACAGTGACCTCGTTATACAAACGCTGCACCGACACAATGACCTCGTTATACAAACGCTGCACCTACACAATGACCTCGTTATACAAACGTTGCACCTGCACACTGACCTCGTTATACAAACGCTGCACCTACAGTGACCTCGTTATACAGCATTGCACCTGCACACCGACCTCGTTATACAATGCTACATCCGTACATGATACTAAAGGTGCTATGTGCATATACCATAAATAAATGAATTTTGCTCAATTACTTCAGGTTCAGAAATTGTACATTGCAACCTTTTGAAAATGCTGTCTCCAACTTGCAGTGTCGTGGTACCAGGCCAGAGGAGAGGGGAAATCAGATGTGGCATTACTATTTATAATTAGGAACTCATTCTTTACCAATAATGCATCTTCAGAATCGTTTCATTGGACTAGTTAGTTTTTGGGGAGCAGACTTATCCCAGTTAGAATCATAGAAAGTTACGGCAGAGAAGGTGGTCATTCGGCCCATTGTGTCTGTGCCAGCTGAAAAAGAGCTGTCCAGCTTAATCCCACTTTCCAGCACTTAGTCTGTAGCCCCGTAGGTTATGGCTCTTCAAGTGCACATCCAAGTACTTTTTAAGTGAGTTGAGGGTTTCTACCTCTACTATCCTTACAGGCAGTGAGTTCCAGATCCCCACCACCCTCTGGGTGAAAAAAATTCTCCTCAGCTCCCCTCTAATTCTTCTACCAATTACTTTAAATTTATGCCCCCTGGTCACTGACCCCTCTGCTAGGGGAAATAGGTCCTTCCTATCCACTATCTCGGCCCCTCATAATTTTATACACCCCTCAGCCTCCTCTGTTCCAATGAAAACAACCCCAGCCTATCCAATCTTTCCTCATAGCTAAAATTCTCCCATCCTGGCAACATCCTCGTAAATATCCTCTGTACCCTCTCTAGTGCAATCACATCTTTCCTGTAATATGGTGACTAGAACTGTACACAGTACTCGAGGTGTAGCCTAACTAGTGTTTTATACAGTTCTAGCATGACCTCCCTGCTCTTATATTCTACGCCTTGGCTAATAAAGGAAAGTATCCCATATGCCCTTTTAACCACTTTATCTACCTGTCCTGCTACCTTCAGGGATCTGTGGACATGCACTCCAAGGTCCCTCTCTTCCTCTACACCTCTCAGTATCCACCCATTTATTGTGTATTCCCTTGCCTTGTTTGCCCTCCCCAAATTCATTACCTCGCACTTCACTGGATTGAATTCCATTTTCCACTTTGCTGCCCTCCTGACCAGTCCATTGATATCTTCCTGCAGTCTACAGTTTTCCTCCTCACTATCAACCACATGGCCATTTTTGTATCATCTGCAAACTTCTTAATCATGCCCCTTACATTTTGGTCTAAATCATTGCTACATACCAAAAAAAGCAAGGGACCTAGTACTGAGCCTTGTGGACCCCCACTGGAAACAGCTTTCCAATCACAAAAACACCTGTTGACCATTACCTTTTGCTTCCTGCCACTGAGGCAATTTTGGATCCAACTTCCCACTTTCCCTTGGATCCCATGAGCTTTTACTTTTCTGACCAGTCTACCATATGGGACCTTGTCAAAAGCCTTGCTAAAATCCACGTGGACTACATCAAACGCGCAATTCCTCATCGATCCTCTTTGTTACCGCCTCAAAAAATTCAATCAAGTTAAGCCAGACACAGCCTTCCCTTAACAAATCCATGCTGACTGTCCTTGATTAATCCATGCCTTTCTAAATGACGATTTATACCGTCCCTCAGAATTGTTTCTAATAATTTGCCTACCACCAAGGTATGGCTGACTGGCCTGTAATTCCTTGGTCGATCCTTTTCTCCCTTTTTAAACAATGATACAACATTAGCAGTCCTCCAATCCTCTGGCACCACACCCATAGCCAGAGAAGATTTGAAAATGATGGTCATAGCCTCCGCTATTTCCTCTCTTGCTTCTCTTAACAGCCTGGGATACATTTCATCCGGGCCTGGCGATTTATCTCCTTTCAAAGATGCTAATCCCCTTAATTATGTTTATCCCATTCAATATTTCACACTCCTCCTCCTTAACTACAACGTCTACACTGTCCCCCACTTTAGTGAAGACAGACACAAAGTATTCATTAAGAACCATACCCACATCTTCCGCCTCCACACCTAGGTTACCTTTTTGGTCTCTAATAGACCCTACTCTTTCCTTAGTTATCCTCTTGTTCTTTATGTATTTATAAAACTTCTTTGGGTTTTCCTTGATTTTACTTGTCAGTAAGTTTGCAACAGAAATAAAAAAATGTTTTATGAAGTAAAACAGTTTCTAGTGTTCACATATTTAGATCGTCAGACATTTGCTGGAAAATTCTTGCTATGATGTTGTGCCCTCTCTTTGCTTTCCTAAACTCCTTTTTAATTTCACTCCTGCACTTTCTATACTTCCCTAGGCTTTCTATTTGCTCTTTTAGAACTGCAGTGAGGATGGTGATTTTGGATTTGAAAAAATTTTTTTTTAATAAAACAGATCTTGCATGTAGTTTCCTTCTGCTGTGGTTTTGTAGGAATTTCTAACCCATCTCACAAACAAAAATTCTAAATATATTCCAGATCACAGTGCAGACTGCCAGACTAATGGTCAGTAGCAGTTCCCTTTATAAAAGTGACTCTACAGAGTTCAGTTCTAGCTATTGTTTGCCAGTCTTACACTGTCATATAATCTTCCCCTAATTTTGTTAAATAATTTCCCCTTTTTAAAAATTTGATCGACAGACTTGAATTTTATCAAGTCCCCCAGTAAAGTCCCAAAGTACTTCAAATAAAACAAATCTTTGAAGTGCAGTGACTAATGTTACTGTAGAGACTTACAGTATTTGCCTACACAATAACGGCAAATGATCTTGTAAACATTTTGGAAACTAAAGTAACAATATCAGTAAGTAGATTTATACAATATTTAACAGTGATTTTAAAAGATTGTATTGTGGGAACATACAGTATAAATATATATATATAAAATGCTCGATTTCTTGCTGTCAATGCATATTCATGATAAGTCCAAACAACTGGCAACCGTAGTAGCCAATTGGAAGAACCGTTAAATACTGAAGGTCAAAGATATTTAACACTGGCAACCCAGAGATACAGTATCACGGATTAGAATGTTGCCATAGACAGTACAGCAGCTGCACAGCCCATCTCTCCTGTGTGGAACATAAATGCAAGAAGCCAATTAAAACAAGTCAGGTACATGCTGTACTGAGTTGCGTAGAGTGATGAGAGACCCAGGTCAGGTTACCTTTAGTGGAAGGCAGGTAGTCATTAAGTCTTCTGACTGCAGCATGATTCGGTTTGCCACGTTCCAAATTCACCCCTTTACGCTGAAGGATGGATTCAGAGAACGCAGTCACAGAATTCACAACTCTGCCATTCTGGCCATTGATCTTCCCAGATATTGGGAGGAAAGGCCCATTCAGGCCAGCAATGTGGAAACCCATTTGCTGGTCTGTATGGGTAGGCTGACCTCCCACCTTACTGGTGACCAGAACACAATGTCAGACCCAACAAGTGGCACCAGCAGTAAGCATTTACCTCTGCACCTGCAGGGAACAAAATCATCTCTGGAGGCAGAAAACACCATCTCAAGAGGGATGTAATCATTTATATTACAAAGTTGCCTCAGAAAATAGCCCAAAATATAAAAACTGGGATGCGAGTTTGGGGGGAGTGGGTAGGGGTTATTTAAGTTGCATTTGTCATTGGTTGGGGGGGGGGGGGGCGACACCAAGGCTATGAGGGTGCACCAATAGGATTAACCCAGAAAAAACAAGCAAGTCTCAAAATTGGATACCAGTCAGTGATGGCACTGAACAACTGTGCACCTCGAGAAGAGAACAGCTTTATGGGGGAAAAAGGCAGTTATACTGAAATAAAAAACTGGCTGCATCAGTAACTTCTGTCTAAACGAACAGGAGAAAAGAAAACCTATTCAAAATTGTCTCTAACTAGGAACTGTTGATGCTTTACTTTCAAAAGTAACAATTTAATTAATGATTTTTATAAAGTATGCCCAACCTCTAAAGAGACAACAGGAGAGCAGTGGTTTGATTTGATTGCGGCTTTTTAAAAAAATTCTCTTCTAAACTAAAAGAATCCTGTACCAGGCA
Source organism: Heptranchias perlo (assembly GCF_035084215.1). Lineage (NCBI taxonomy): Eukaryota > Metazoa > Chordata > Chondrichthyes > Hexanchiformes > Hexanchidae > Heptranchias > Heptranchias perlo. Next base: position 80,747,666 of record NC_090328.1, read on the forward strand.
CAGATTTTTGCTTTTTGTTCTCATCTGATTGAAATACCGAGTTTAGTTTGTGCTCTTTCTGCCACAGCTGTGTTTCTTTTAACAATGTAAATGGTTGCTTTCAATTTGTTGCCTAGCAGCGCATACAGACACTTTCACAGAAACACAAACTGGCTTTATGCAGAATGTCTCCAGGTCAAAGGGGAGGGCGAGGAGAAAGTTCAAGCGAAATTGATAGTCCAAGCCCAGTGTGATATAACTCTCCAAGGATTAGCCCATTCATTACTCCACAATATGATACAAGATTTTTTTTTAAAAGTTATGTGTATTTTTGAACTTAAAAAAAAAATTATTTAAAGCAATTTACCCAAAACACCAAATGCAGAACAGCATGTTATTGCTCCTCTGATTTTAAACTAAAAGGATCTTGTATTTATGACTAAAGATCCATGCCAGTTAACTGCTGTAATCAATACTCTAATGACTGACTATCATTTTGAGATCAGTGGTAACACAACAGGCTGGTTTTCAGTGTGTCATCTTCACTAAATCTGGAATTCTTTCAGTGCTTTCAACTATCTTTCATTAAAAAAAAGTGAAACCAGTATAAAAGTCAAGAAAACCCGAACAATGACATTTAAGAATCAATCTTTGTTTGTAAGTTTACTGCTGTGTTCCAGTAGGCAGGAGTTAGCTTAAATTTGAAAATCAGACAGAGGAAGCAGTTGTGATGTCTTGCTGCCAAACCATTACAGATATCAAAAGTTGAGAATATTCTCTTCTTTGAGATTTTACCAGTATTATTGTCCAATGGCACTTCATTGGGCTTTACTGATTATAACTTAAAATCAGAAAGCCTGAATGTGGTATACAGGGACAGGGACACTAAAAGGGTATAGATGTCAGCCGTAGCTCAGTGATAGTACTCTCGTCTCTAGTCAGAAGGTTGTGGGTTCAATGCCCACTCCAGAGACTTGAGCACATTATCTAGGCTGACACTTCAATGCAGTACTGAGGGAGTGCTGTACTGTCAGATGAGACTATGTTTCAGATGAGACGTTAAACCGAGGCCCCGTCTGCCCTTTCAGGTGGATGTAACTGATTCCATGGCACTTCTTCAAGGAGAGCAGGGGATTTCTCCTAAAACAGGTTATCTGGTTATTACCTCATTGTTGTTTGTGGGAGCTTGCTGTGCACACATTGGCTGCTACATTTCCCTACATTACAACAGTGACTACACTTCAAAAAAGTACTTCATTGGCTGTAAAGCGCTTTGGGACGTCCTGAGGTTGTGAAAGGTGTTATATAAATACAATTCATTCTTTCTTTCTTTTAGATCATTACACAAGATATTTTTACATTAGGCTCCTCTGTAGTTTGGATTGTAGCTTTTCCCACGCTTACTGCTAAAACTGACTGCCTTAACCTAACGCAAAACTGGACAGCAACAAAGTATATCTTTACAGCACATCTAAAGTAGCTAAACATCCCAAGGCTGGTTTGGACACTGAGCAGGAACTGAGAAAAGGCTAATGGAGGTGACCAAAGGTCTGGTTGAAAAGACATGTTTTGAGAGGTCTTCTGAAGCTGAGGAGAGATGTAGCAAGGCAGAGGGTCTTAGAAAGAAAATTCCATAGAGCAGGTCTGTGATTGCTAAAGGCTCTGATGGAACGGAGGGAGAGGAAAGGAAAGAATGCACAGCTTCCAAATTCAGAAGAGTGGAGGGTGCAAACTGGAACATGGAGTTGGAGACGGTTGCACAGGTAGGTTGTGGACTTATCGTACGGTTTGAAGCTTAGTTCAGGGTTCAAGTAGAACACGGAGGATGCACACTGTTGGATTCAGGCTGAATGAACAGGCATAGTGGGGCTAACATATCATGGCTAGGATTTTGCGTATTTGGGGTGGGCATGCACGCACACAAACTGAAAAATAGAGGGGGAACAAACAAAAAAGAGGAAAAGCAAAGCATGACAGAACAAAGTGGAGGACAATCAGACAGAACATCCCAGTTCAGTACCACGAAATATCGCTGCCAAAATCATGGGTGATTTTCTGCTTGTTCAGACAGATGCATCTCTTATCAAATGCATTTAATTTTTATAATTTTTTTTCTAAAAGCCAACTACTTGTTACATACAAAAGGAACAAACTGCACAACTCAAAAGTATTAATCCACATTTTTAATGGTTGACATCACATTAGACCTGCTCACTACTTTCTCTGCACCGCCCCCCTCCCCCCCACCCCCAACTCATGATACTTGGCTGTGCCTCTAAGTTAGAATGCCAAATGCTTTCTTAAGTCTCTTAGCAGACTGAGATAGCCTTCTCTTACCATGCCACTCAGTCCAAAACTAGAGAACTGTCTCAGTGCAACATTAATGCTTAGCCTAACAACCAAAATACTGTGATGTTAGATTATTCCCCTGATCCTGAATGCTATCCAAGAGATAAGCTGGAATTCACTGAGAGAAAGATGTAAAGCTCAGAGACAAGTTCATCAGTAATCTACGAATCACATAATCAGAGCTACGACCAATCAGATTACAAACCTATTACTAGCTATTAAAAGGAAGACTTTAAAAGCATCCGTTACAGTTATATAAATCAGAGTCACTGAATTGAAGCAGACAGAGAATTTCGGTCCATTGGGCGTAATTATCCAAATTATACACTACTTGCTTAACAGAAGAAAACACTACTAATTACTTCCAAAGGAGTGTAAAGGCTTTAAGTATACTTCCAATGCACAAAATCCCTGTTTAGGATATTTTCATCCAGCTTTTACATCTAGCATTACCTCCTTAGTACTTCTTCTTAAAACCTTCAATGAAGTCAGAAAGACGTGCTTCATTGAAGTTTATGTTATTAAATAACAACAATGAATCAAAGACTGACAAACCTGCTGGAAACTAGACTTGCAAAATTGTTCTCTAATTCATTCAATTCAACTTTTTTTTAAATGCAGTTTTTTTTTACAAGCACGTATTTAGTCTACTCCTATTTAATTCAGTCATTTTTGTTCAAAAAAAAATCAAGTTATCCAGTAATTTGAATTAAGCAGTTTAAAATCAAACAGCACAGGAGGTGCTTTTCGTTTGAAAAAAAATGAATTAATGGATAACTTGAATTTAGAGAAGTAGAATCTTATCAGAAGTAGGCATTTTATCGCAACATTTCAAGAAAGTAGAGTGCTGCTTCACTTGATGATTTAATGTCCTGAAGCAGTGGCTTACAATTTTTTTCCATATGAAACCAAATATCTCTATTCTCAGTTCAAATGAACTCAATAGATCCTCTACCGTACTGCGACTGAAAATATCAGTGCGCTTGCCAAGAATTCCCTCTGCCTGAAGCAAAGTAAAAATTATAATCTGGGGGCACAAACCTCTCTCATAAGGCTCAACATGGTTTTGTTTACTGAACCAATATTCATATGTCAGCCCCTGCTTTCGTTAAAGTTCATTATTTAGACCTCAGGTCACTGGTTCACACATTCGCAAGGACATTTTGAACAAACACAGGAAAAAGGATTCTTGAAGTAGCACGTTTAAATGTCAATAAACGAAAAGAGGTTATACTTGAGTACGATATTAAATCATGAGCCTAAGATGGAGAATTTGAAGGTTGGGCTATCTTAACACCAGATACCAGATCAAATCAATATCGTCAGATGGGAGTAAACAAGAAAAACTAAAACTAAAAACTAAAGGAAGATAAATTTGAAAAGTAAATACTAAAACATTAGTGGGTAAAAATTCTAAATTCAAATGGAATGCTTTTGTTGATATGTTGGAAATGTTGCAAATGAAATACATACAAAATAAGTAATGTCTTGGTTAAAAAGGAGGTAATGGTTCTATATGTGTAGGAATTCTCACATTTAGCTGAGTTCCTGGCACAGGTACAAATATGGTCTTGAAGACAGCAAATCCTGTAATCTACAAGATTTTATATTGCTGTTTCCTTCCCCTGTACACTACTTCTGAATTTTTTTAATGATTTGATCAGCCATTTATTTACAGCCAGAGTTGACTGGCAGCTCTAGTTCAAAAAATGTGTTGCTGTAACAGGCACAAGAATAATATGCGATTGATTTTGCAGAGAATAACGAGAAAACCAATAGGCCACTATGTGGTATTTAATGCACAAGAAGTGTCGGGCACATAGATGGAGCTATCTGAATGACAGCTCCATGTTTGGTGTTTCAGGCCAGAAATATTACTCTACCAGTAATATGGGTGCCTCTGTGAATCTGAAGTTGCAGTGAACAAGTGTAGCTGCGGGCAGCCCTTTCAACAAGGTCACATGAGCCAGAGAGACATCTGCACCAATCCAGTGAGATCACCAACATGAATGTCACCAGAAATTACTGGAGGAGAGACAAAACAAACAGCCAGTAACAGGAAACACAGGCAGACACTGATAGCGAGCGAGATAATGCTGACAGCATGAAATTAAGCCAGTTTAATAAATAAATGTTACCTTAACAAAAAAGTGACAAAACGCAAAATCACAAAGGTGCGGAGGAAATCAAAATTAAGTGATATGGAGTGAAAATTAAGTTATAAACAAAATTACTTTCCTGTACACCGCACAGCATATCCCTATGTATAGATATCATTAATCAAAATATTTTAAATTTATTTCCAAACTTTTCTTGACTGAGCTCTACTTTGGTTATTACAAAAAACTCATAAGAAAAGCTCGATCATGAGCCCAGGAATAATGGAGAGATTATAGAGCTGTATCTCACGATTAAAAACCTACTGATCTGGTAAATCACCCTGACAAATTCAGATATAAAAAAAAGAAAATGGCTAAAACTTATTCAGTGCTAAAAATAAGTTTGGAAGCACTGAGCTCCATCCCAAAATTGTCAGTACCACCAAATTGAATGTGCGTGACATACAGGTCACCTCATCAGGGGGCCACTTCCCAACATGACTGTGCTGATGTACAATGATGAGGTCACTTCCATTTTTGCCACATTTCAAATTAAAATACTGACACAAGGAATTGGGAACAAAACTGCCAGTTTACTATTAGCAAAGTGCTACTACAATGAGTAACTTTAATAAAAATATTTTAAAATTGTTTTAAAAAAATCCTGCTCTTTGGAAATGCTGAAAGGATACAAATGATGATTGGATCTACTTAGCTAAAGCAACCTCATTTAAGTCAAAATTATTTTTCCTGCATTAACACGATACCCGCACTCGCATGAGCACAGATCAGGCTGTAGCACTTAATCATCACAGAAGTTCTTCCAACCTTTGCCACTGGAACACAACTCCTAATTTTCAAACAAAAGTTGACCACCTTTTAAAAAAAACTGAACAATGGTTTCTACAAAGTTAACTATTTGGGCGCCTATTGGGCATATTACCTATTCTATGAGCAGAGTTGACCCAATAATGCACTTTACAACAAACTTGTGAGTGTATTATTCGATCACTTTCCCTTCAAATGGGAGACGCAGAGGTAGAACTTGAGGTAGCAGCAAGTTTAAGTAGGGAAGAAGTCGCAAGAGAAATTGTGGCAATTTTCAAGCGAGATCTACAGATAAACTTGTGAATTTTGAGGTGGTCTTTGGAAAGGATGTGACAACTTAAGAACATGTTTGAGCATGAGAAAATACAGCAAAAGATATAGTCCAGCATGATCAGGATTAGTTCTTTGTTTAAACTGACCTGACACTTTTATCTCTGCCAAATGGAGGTGGTGTGGTGTGATAAAGAGATGGCTCCCAATATGTCCGTTTCAAAAAAAAGCGTCTGGGCGAACTGGATAGCACAGTGGGGTTAGTCACTGGCTTTTTACCTAGGTTCAATTCCAATCCACACTGATGGGATGAAAGCCTCCTCCGTCATCTGACTGTAAGGATTCTATGTGAAATGAGTTTGGGATGTCTCAATCCAGTTCCTAGTGGGCAGGGGTTTACAGCACAAAACTGTCCCAAATTTGGCACTAACTAGCAACCTCATTCAGAGAGGCCTCAGGATGACTGGTTTGAGAAATGGAAAAAATGTCAGAGGTGCAGTAGGGATACTCTTCAGAGGTTGTGGCTGAGGCACATTGCTAGGGCAGAGAAGAGGGAACACGACTCTGCATGTGGATGTGCTACACCTGACTTAGGAGTGTTTGATGCCAACTCTGGGAGCCTGAAATCGGAAAAGTATTGTTCCCTAGCACGAATATCCCTCACCCAGATAAGCACAATTTTTTAAAAAAATGATGAGAGAAAGTTAATTCTAGTTTGAATAAGAATGTAAGGAAAGTCAAGGATGAGAAAAAATATTTTGGTCCATTGAAGCGCGTCCTCTCTAGTAGTCTTCAGTCAGCCGGTCTCAAACTACTTTCTGTACTCAGTTAATATCTTTGGCTCTACTACATGGTGAATTATTCCAAATTTCTAAAATCTTTTAAAAAGTTTACCTTTAAAAATAGTGACTGCAAGTTATAGAGCTGACGTTACCGTTGTCAATATCAAACCAATATTGCATGGTTAATTTTTAGTAAATCTAAAAATGTGAATCTTACCTCCATATTTCCAAACAATCCTTGGAACAACAGAGTCAGAGCATGAAGCCCGAAGTAGATGGAGAATCATGTATAATATTACGGGTGTCATGTTCAGTCTTCTCATCTTGTGGATGTTGTAGACTTGTCAAAAGACGGAAATATCCAGAAACCCAAAATCAACTGTATTTAATTACTCAGACATCACGAGCATTGAAAAAAACGATGAACCAAATGGGTGAAGACACACCTAATTGGTTACTTGAGCTGGTCACTTGAAGAACTGATATCTCGTTTGCATGTTCTGCAATTAGTCCAAACCTTCCAAAAGCTCTGGTGAACCCTAGTTCCAGGATATAGGTCTGTGGTGGAGGGAGAAGAGAAGAGAACTTAAGTCACTAGCAAGATTTAAAAAAAACTAATAATTCATAAATGCTGAAACAAAAACATATCAAACTGTTTTCACAGTTATTAGAAAGTGTTGTATTTTAATGAAACCAATTCAATTAACTCTCTCTTTCTCTCACCAATCTTCATCCTTCCTCTATTGAATGTATACTCTTCCTGCTGGGATACCAATCCTCAGCCGTCAGTTGCCCCCTGGTACCTTGCCCAACTGGCCATTATTCATGTGAGCCTGGACTTCAGAGTGTTGGCAGGCTATTTTACTGCAGGGGTACAACATCACAGCCATGCCCAATCCAGTCTTCCTCTGATGTCCACATGTGTACTTCCAGCAGGGGCCACTGGATAGCGATAAACACCAGAACCCTGGTCCATTTTCCTTCTCTAAACCAGAAATGTTCAGGTCGATTGTTGCACCACTACTGCCACTCTGAGATTAGCTAACTCAGCGCAACAGAAGTTCAGAACTTGGACCCCTCCTGGTTGTTCACTGAGTAAATTTGCTGGGCTATCACTGGAAGAATTTCCTTCAATAAAAATTTCTGATTGGCCACAGAATCTTTTGTCAATTTTCACTCATTTGATAAATGAGTAGTAATTGTGTCACAATCATTACTCCTGCAGTGCACATGTAGCTCTTTGACAACACTACTGGGCATCTGCACATTATTGTCAATACAAAACTGGCCAAAAACTAAGTGAACATTGTAAAATTAACCCTTAGCCTGCTACATATTGATTTCTACTGAGCATTCACTTTCCTCGGCACACTGAAGGTATATATTAACTGAATACAGATTGGCTAAATTGGCTCAACAGCTTGGAGGTAATCGCACAATCTCAGCCACAGACTAGAAAGAAACTAGGTTCCATGGGAACATAGGAACAGGAGTAGGACATTTAGCCCCTCGAGCATGTTCCGCCATTCAACGAGATCATGGCTGATCTGTGACCTAACTTTAGCCCCATGTCCCTTAATACCTTTGGTTAACAAAAATCTATCAATCTCAGATTTAAATTTAACAGTTGAGCTAGCATCAACTGCTGTTTGCGGAAGAGAGTTCCAAACTTCTACCACCCTTTGCGTGAAGAAGTGTTTCCTAACTTCATCCTGAAAGTCCTGGCTCTAATTTTTAGGCTACGTCCCCTAGTTCTAGACTCCCCAACGAGCGGAAATAGTTTCTTTCTATCTACCCAGAGAGAAAAAAATGATAGGAGAAAAAAACCCCATAAAACGTCATGGGACAGGTAATCAGCATTCAGATGTCCTAAACTGTCATGAAATCCCCGAAACTGGATTACAGCCTTCTAATCACTCCAGGAATCTACTACTTTATACAAAGAAAAATTTGTCAGAAACATGTACAGTCTTCAGGCACTAACCAGCACTTTAAAAATGAACCCTTCTACCTACTGTTAACTGTGACATTATCCATCTTTTTCTCCCGTGAAGACGAGAACTGAACAGGAACAGAAACTGAAGCTCAAAGCTCCGATGGTGGCTCAAGTAGAGTTTCAACCTGGATAACATCAGACATTGCCACAATCCAAAGCAGCAGTCATATAACTCAGTGCAGTTGTGAAATTAGAGGCAAGTGGTACACTTCAATGTTTTAATATAACTGAGTCAGAACTCTATGACTGTCTGATTTTTTTTAAAACTGTGGGAAAGTTTATATTTAATTGTGTATCCAATTAAATATTTTGTTCTATTTTTAATAAGAACAACTTCTGATAAGTGAACAGGAAGAACATTTCCAGCTAACCCTCTGATCAATTGAAAGGGATTCATTAAAGAAACTCTTAGCCCATTGCTGCCGCCTCACACTCAGCCTAAGTGGATCAATCACAGTGTGTCTTTGGTCAAGAAATTAATTCCCAGTTTTACAGATATCATTCATAAAACCACTGCATAATATGCCATATCTGAACTTTTCCCACCAACCCCATTTTGCTGATGTGCCCTCCAATTTATATCATGTTAAATAGCACAAAGATTTCAGATAACACTATTTATTTAAACTATTGACTTATAAAAACATATATGCTACAATGGAAAACTAACTACTATAAGTCTCTTGCCTCATTTTAGAACAGTTTGCAATATCCTCTTTTGTCTGATTGCACTTCTGTGAAGTGCCTTGGTACGTTTTTCTACGTTAACGGTGCTTTATGAATGGAAGTTGTTTTTGTTGTCCCATTATTGCCATCCACTAATTTCATCTTGAAAAACTAGTTCTAAATTTTAGTTATTTTAAAAAAACTGTGATAGCATCAGTAGAATGAATGCAAGGCAGCTTTCTAAGCAATATAAATGGAATACTGCCATGAGATATTGCTGCAACATTATAAAAGATTTTCTGCTTTGCAAACTGTGCCACGAGTTTAGAGTCATTCAAGAATTGCTTTCATATTATAGTGCCAGGATCCAATTGCTTTTTATTTTAATTTTAGTAGAATTTTGCTATTTTTGGTTTATATCCACAGTAACAAAGTACAGTATCAGAACAATTCATAATGAAGCAATGAGACAACAAAGATGTAAACAAATCTAAAATCTTGAGGCATGAAAAGGAAAAAAAGACATGAAGGACAGTGGAAAAAGTTTAGATTAAAAAAGTTAATTTACTGATAACTAGATTAAAATATGATTAGCTCATTATAATATTAAGCATAATAGGAGAGTTAAAGAATTAGTGCGAGGAATGAGCTGAAAGGTCTTCTCTTGCCCCTGACTTTTCTCACGTTCATGTATAAACATTTTACAGTTTAAAGTAGCAGCAAAACAAATGCAGAAATGAAATAATTAACCCAGCAGTGACTCAGAACAAAATAACAAGTTATGGTACCTAACTTGTATGCAGTAGCTCCGAAATGTACGTCGTTAGTAATTTCTGAAACTAGTTTTAACTGATACTGTGGGCTTAACTGTTGGCGTGTTACTCCAAAACTGCACAGGAAATGTCTTTAACCCTATTCAGAAATGTAGCCTGCTAACTGTAGGCAGCTTGTTAGACATTTGATTTTGGCGTAAAGGCGGAATGATTTTTCTTTTCTATTTTATTTTAATATCAGTTAGATTCTTTAGTTCTGTACCGTTCTTCTTATCATTATTATTAGAAATTCACAGTTAATTTTTTTCTAACAGACTCTACAACCAGCCTCAACAACTTGGATTGAGAGAGAGAGAAAAAAAAAAATCATCCAGGAGTACTACTATTGTACTATTACTACAACAAATATCCCTGCTGGAAAGCACATATGCGAACATTGGTTAAGGATACGACTGCATGTGATGGGCCCACGAGTTAAATAACCAGTCAGCAGCACCACACCTGAAGAATGGTCACTTTGACGTGATGGTAGCAGAAGGCAGCTGCCAGCCACAGAACCATACCCCAGGACCTTTGCAGGGGGGGGGGGGGGGGGAAGAGAAAATTTGGGAGGAAGGAGGGAAATTACCTAAATATTCTGAAACTGAAAAAGATTTTCAGTACTCAGACGACTGAAATATTCACAGCCTGCAGTATATTTGCAGAAGCCTGCACTTGAGTATGCACTTTAACTATCAGAACCTCCAGTACTTTCACAGAAATCTGTACGGGAACCCCTGCTTACCTCCAGTACTCGATTGAAAACAACACAGGTTCTACCAGAAACTGTTGGATTGAAATGAAAAGGGTTAAATAACCTACCTCTCTCCACTGCAACTGCCAAACATTCATGAATCAGTTTGAGTTATCAAATGATCTCTCTTCCCATTCACCCACCAAAAAGTGGTGTAGCAGGGGGTGTTGAAGGAAACAGGTTGTGAAACTCAAGAAACAAGAGAAATTGTGGTTGTGCAAGACCAGAGACGTAACAGAAAAGCAGAAAAGGAAAATGACATTAAAAAAATTCCAGCTCTTGAAATCCAGCATTTCACAAATTTATACAAAGGCCCAGCTTGAATTTCTACTCCAGTTACACACATCGTAATTATCCCACAGCACTGCTCTTTGATAGAATAAACATGCTGTCTTCATTAAACAATGTGTAAAGTGACACCACCACCTGTAACTACACAATGCCCCAAAAGTGAATGTAACAAGGTTGCTAGAGTGTTGAGTGGAACTGCATCAACTTTCAGTGCTATAAAACAGTACAGCTTGGTGCTCTGTATTTCATCCTCAACCTCTCTGTTGCCTTCAACACTGCTGACCGCTCGATCCTGAAACTACGTCTCTTGGTGACACTGCTCTCTCTCCTGGTTCCGTTTATAGCTTTTCAAACACAGACATTACATTGCCTAGAATGGCGTTTCCGCCTCTGACAACAGAATCACCTCTGATGTACCCCATGGCCTTATCCTTGGTGCCCTCCTCTTCTTCATTTAAATGCCTCGCCTTGATGAGTAGGAGCCAATGTGCAGAAGCCAGATTGGAATGTCTCAAACAAGTGGGGGGGGGGGGGGGGGATAGGGGCATAGTTGCAAAGCAATGGCACATTCCTGTGAAGCATGAGTTCAAGTAGGAGACTCTGTGACTGTTCCTTTTGTCCCCTAAATAAAAAAATACTTCAAATACAGGAAATGTTAAAAGCAGAAATTCCTGGGCACAGCAGGTCAGTCAGTACCTGTTAAAAAGGGGGGAGAGGGGAAGGCAGCTTATCGTTTCAGGTGATTTAGCTACAGGAAATTCATACTGTGGTTTTATAAATTGAGATTAAGTGCAACAGTAGTTTAATGGAAATCATAAACAATGTAAGCACAGGGTCAGCTTCCACATGTATGCTGATGACACCCAACTTTACATTTCTTCCTCTTCCATCAATCCGAAGGCTGTGTTACATTCTCTAACTGTTTGTCCAACACCAATACCTGGAAGAGCCAAAATTTCTTCCAGCTTACAAATTGGTAAAACCATAAGCCAACTTCTTGGGCTCCTACCAGCGTCGTGCTTCTGACCTCAATTCCATCAACCTCCCTCAATGCCACCTCAAGCTGAATCAAGAAAGTGACTCAGAATCTTGACATATTGCTGGATCCTGGGCTCAACTTCCTTTCCCATAGCAGGTCCTCCTGCACCCATCTCTCCTCCATTGTCACCAAATTCAAGTACATTCTTTCATCATCTCAATGCCAACTTCTGTTTTTCAACCCTACACAAGTTACAATGTGGATCACTGTAGCCCTGGTTCTCATTCTCACACAAGTGCTATGAGCCACTCCTCTAAAAGCTCCCCTGGCTCTCTCTCCATGCCCCAATGAGGGGATTCTAAAATTCACATTCCTTGTTTTCAATGGAGGAGAGATGGGATGCAGGAGGACCTGCTATGGGAAAGGATACTGAGCCCAGGATCCAGCAGTACGTCAAGATTCTGAGTTTGTCTTACTGTTTCACAGTGAAGCATAGCTGGGTGTAGCAGCGATGTACTTGAATAAACTTGTTATGTATTAATCTGTCTATAAATCCAACGCTTTTGGATTTATAGAACTTGGAAGTTGGAACAGTTATAGCAACAGTTTTTTGCCAGCACTAAAATGAAAACCAGAAAACTGTTAAATGTTTCTATCCAAAATGTTCATAATCCACCTAATATTTAGCTAATTTGCATTCAAGAAACTCTGCCGTGTAATTTTTCTCCACCTGAATATCACATAGTACCAATTTAAGACAGATTAATACATGACAAGTTTATTCGAGTACATCACTGCTACACCCAGCTATTCTTCACTGTGAACCAGTAAGACAGACTCTAGATACATCACATATTTGCACAATGCAGTGGCAAAGTGCTTAAGCCAGCATGCAGCATAATTTACTCTAGACTATTCTTCAACAAGGCATCCACTAAACCCAGCAGTACCATCTGTATACTAATTACTGCACTCCACACCAATCCCTTTGACTTACGTGTACTCCAGTAATGTTACTGCAATGCTCAAATTGTCTTGACACCACCACATAGTCACCATATGGCGTGTCTTCTACCTTTCAGAACCAATTATTCCAAATGCAGAAACTACATTTAATGGGGAAGCTAGATAAGCACATGAGGGAGAAAGGAATATAAGGGTATCCTAATAGGGTTAGATGAAGTAGGTAGGGAGGGAGGAGGCTTGTGTAGAGCACAGTCCAGTTGGGCTAAATGCCTCTTTCTGTGCTGTAGTTTCCATGTCACTTGATGTAACATAGTTCCTCAGAAAGATCAAGAACATCTTCAAAATGGTCTCAACACTGCAATGAATAGAAGAATCATCTCTAAATTGTTTTAGCTGAAAAATCATTACAAACCACTACAAGAAATAGAAAATGATAGAAAATTATATTGTACTAAGCAAAATTTACCAAATAGACATCAAGAGATTAACTATATTCATTATTCGGGTATGGAATTTTCTCCAGCACGAGCAGTAGACTATTTCCTAGCTAGTGTATCAAGTGGTAAATCCAAAACGGCCCAAAAATTAGAATTTGTATTTCAAAGCCAGTAAGAATAATATCTGCATATATTCTAATGTTTGACAAGCAGACATTTACCTGAATTGCCTCTAGCTAATAGCATTTTTATTGGGAGGAGGGGGGAGATAATTCCATCGTGCTTATTTCTATTTTAATATTTTCTGGCAGGTATGACTGGAACCCTTGCTCACTGAAGCCGCAAGTCCAGACAAGACTTTTAAAATCCATGACAGGGAAAAGAATCGATTCTCGCTTGCCTGATCTCTGCTCCCAAAAGCACAAAGAACATCAAATGGTGCACATAATTTAATCAACTGTCCCCCTTTGCTGACTGGCCTGCATCCTTTCCACCATGGCTTGGAACTAGAGGCAACATTAAGTTTTAAAAAAATGTAAACTGATCTTAATTCTGAGTTTTCTTCCTCCTCCAACAAAAAACACTGCAACACAATTAAGTGTCAGCAGCATTGAAGTAAAAGTAAAAATATCACTTAAAATTCAACTAGGAATCTTTTATATTTTAATTTTTCAAAAACTGAATTGAAGCAGCATTTTCACACTGCTGCTGGAATCACCAATAACCATCAATAATTGTGGGGTCAGGTGGTTTTAATTAGATAAACTAAATTCTAAACCATTCTGGATGAAGTACAGAAATGCAGACCATATGAACCCAGAGGGTCACTACAAAGATTCTGGAGAACAGCTGGCTGGATTACCCAGAGATTCACTGGAATTTCTTTTTGGCTAGTATGCGATCTGAATCACAAGCACAGAAAAAGAATGTCAGAAACCAGCATTTGAATTAAGTTGCTGACATCCATGTGCATTGGTATTTGAGATAGGAAACTAAGCTCAAGGTTCACAAATGCCTAAATAATCTATAAGCACAAACATATTTAACAGTCTTTCTAGATGTGGCTTATTTATGAAGGTTTCTTGGAACCTAGAAATGCAGTAATCTGTACACAGGACTATACTTCTATTTTTGGCACTGTCAGAAGTCTACAAACCACTGCCTGAACAAGCAAAAAAGTCTTGTCTACACTTGCTCATTGATATCTGATGGCAGCTGCTTGGGAGAGGTGAATGTGAATCTCTCTCATTCGTTCGCAGCAAACTGTTAAGTTCCAATTGAATAGTCCTCTTTTACCCTGCACAAATTATGCAGTTGGAGAGTTTAATCCCCCAACCTTCTAAAGATACCAATGATTCACATTAGTCTTTTCTAGAACCAACCTAGTGTTTTCTGAAAACTGAGGAAACAGAGATCAAAGGTTTCTACTTTCTAGCTTACTATGGTTTTGCGGTGCAGGACAATGGTTTGGGATTCATTGTTTTTTTTACCTTTAAAGTTTGAATAGATCCAACAGGAACCTTTCCTAGTCAAATTTAATCATTACCCCCAACTCTTCTCCCAATTTTTGCTTCGTGTCTGATTTTACTCCTTTCCTGCAAACTGCCTTACGATATTTTGCTATATTAAAAGGTGCTGTATAAGTACAAGTTACTGTTTTACTTGAAGTTTAAGCATTCATTTAAAAGGTAGTATTCTGGCCACGATGCGAAAGATCTGTCTCGGTTAACAATGCAAATGCTGCGGCAGGACAAAATGATGCCATGCAGCATTCAGTGCCACCGGAGGCGCTCATGCTTGCTAACAGTGGCACTGTGATTGATCGCGATGGAGCTTTAAGTACCTGAAAAAAAACCTCAGTGGCAGTTCCCTGCTCTTAGGGAAAGGTACATAGACAAGTTGCACTGGGTGAGAGATTCGATAGGGGGAGGGGGTGGGGGGGGAGGGGGTGGGGGAGGGGGAGGGGGAGGGGGAGGGGGAGGGGGTGGGGGAGAATAGCTTGGGGGGATCAAGGCCCAAGAAGTAGGTGGACTGCTTAGAGTCCCAGAATACAACAGATGGAGGAGAGAGTCGCAGTGGCACTCTTATAGCATTCAACAGGTCATTATTTTATAGAGTTTCTAAGGTTTTATTCTAAAAAGATTTACCTGCTGTCTTTTTCAGAAGAGAAAGATTTTCTAACTGAACTTTGATCCAAAAGGAAGGAGAAAATGGTTTGCTGTAATCAACATGGATAGCAGCCAATTAGGAGTTTTGGGGGGAAAAAAAACAAATCAGCATCCCCATTATTCTTAATAAACAATCTTCATTTTCCTTTCTAAAAGTCTAACTGAAGCTCTTCATAATAGACAAGCTGCAGTTTTTTTTTATTTGTTCGCGGGATGTGGGCGTCGCTGGCAAGGCCGGCATTTATTGCCCATCCCTAATTGCCCTCGAGAAGGTGGTGGTGAGCCGCCTTCTTGAACCGCTGCAGTCCGTGTGGTGACGGTTCTCCCACAGTGCTGTTAGGAAGGGAGTTCCAGGATTTTGACCCAGCGACAATGAAGGAACGGCGATATATTTCCAAGTCGGGATGGTGTGTGACTTGGAGGGGAACGTGCAGGTGGTGTTGTTCCCATGCGCCTGCTGCCCTTGTCCTTCTAGGTGGTAGAGGTCGCGGGTTTGGGAGGTGCTGTCGAAGAAGCCTTGGCGAATTTCTACAGTGCATCCTGTGGATGGTGCACACTGCAGCCACAGTGCGCCGGTGGTGAAGGGAGTGAATGTTTAGGGTGGTGGATGGGGTGCCAATCAAGCGGGCTGCTTTATCTTGGATGGTGTCGAGCTTCTTGAGTGTTGTTGGAGCTGCACTCATCCAGGCAAGTGGAGAGTATTCCATCACACTCCTGACTTGTGCCTTGTAGATGGTGGAAAGGCTTTGGGGAGTCAGGAGGTGAGTCACTCGCCGCAGAATACCCAACCTCTGACCTGCTCTCGTAGCCACAGTATTTATATGGCTGGTCCAGTTAAGTTTCTGGTCAATGGTGACCACCAGGATGTTGATGGTGGGGGATTCGGCGATGGTAATGCCGTTGAATGTCAAGGGGAGGTGGTTAGACTCTCTCTTGTTGGAGATGGTCATTGCCTGGCACTTATCTGGCGCGAACGTTACTTGCCACTTATCAGCCCAAGCCTGGATGTTGTCCAGGTCTTGCTGCATGCAGGCTCGGACTGCTTCATTATCTGAGGGGTTGCGAATGGAACTGAACACTGTGCAGTCATCAGCGAACATCCCCATTTCTGACCTTATGATGGAGGGAAGGTCATTGATGAAGCAGCTGAAGATGGTTGGGCCTAGGACACTGCCCTGAGGAACTCCTGCAGCAATGCCCTGGGGCTGAGATGATTGGCCTCCAACAACCACTACCATCTTCCTTTGTGCTAGGTATGACTCCAGCCACTGGAGAGTTTTCCCCCTGATTCCCATTGACTTCAATTTTACGAGGGCTCCTTGGCGCCACACTCGGTCAAATGCTGCCTTGATGTCAAGGGCACTCACTCTCACCTCACCTCTGGAATTCAGCTCTTTTGTCCATGTTTGGACCAAGGCTGTAATGAGGTCTGGAGCCGAGTGGTCCTGGCGGAACCCAAACTGAGCATCGGTGAGCAGGTTATTGGTGAGTAAGTGCCGCTTGATAGCACTGTCGACGACACCTTCCATCACTTTGCTGATGATTGAGAGTAGACTGATGGGGCGGTAATTGGCTGGATTGGATTTGTCCTGCTTTTTGTGGACAGGACATACCTGGGCAATTTTCCACATTGTCGGGTGGATGCCAGTGTTGTAGCTGTACTGGAACAGCTTGGCTAGAGGCGCAGCTAGTTCTGGAGCACAAGTCTTCAGCACTACAGCTGGGATGTTGTCAGGGCCCATAGCCTTTGCTGTATCCAGTGCACTCAGCCGTTTCTTGATATTACGTGGAGTGAATCGAATTGGCCGAAGACTGGCTTCTGTGATGGTGGGGATAGCGGGAGGAGGCTGAGATGGATTATCCACTCGGCACTTCTGGCTGAAGATGGTTGCAAACGCTTCAGCCTTGTCTTTTGCACTCACGTGCTGGACTCCGCCATCATTGAGAATGGGCATGTTTGCAGAGCCTCCTCCTCCCGTTAGTTGTTTAATTGTCCACCACCATTCACGACTGGATTATTTTAAATGTGATATTCACATGGAATAAAGCTTTGCAAATTCAATCTCCAGTTTGTTTAGAAATCTTTTTTTAATAAGCAAAGCTATTAATCCTCTCAGGATGAGGGGATAGACCTATTTGCTTCAGGTCAGGAGAAACATACTGTATTTGATCAGAGCACACAGATATGGTTGATAACTCCCTTCAACTGCTCTGTGAAAAATATCTGGTCAAAGCTTCAGTTCTGGAGACAAGCTAAGACCGTAAAGTAAAAACCTTAAGGAAAGTATTAAAAGACAGTTTTATGGATAAATGTAATCACGTTTTTGTGAACTATGCAATTTTTTTTATATTATTTTGTTTAAAACCTTATTTTGGACATCAGAAATTTCAGTTACTGAGAATAAAAATGGTAGATGAATACATTTTTTAAAGGGAGTTTTGAATGATTCGATTGGCTCACTTTTTAAAAAATTGGTAGGTTCTTGTGACTGGTCATTTAGGATTGGTCATTTTCATAAATCCTTAGTTTCTCCTTGGTAATTTTCTACCTGTTTTCTTCACTTTTGATTCAAACATTGTATACTTATTCAGTTTTGATTTTCTGGTGTTTACTTTGAGCTGATAAAACAAAGTGTGATGGCAGAAGAGTGACAAGAAAAGTAATAGAGGAAGTAAGTATAACATTTAGAAGAGGTGTGCGTTATACACGAGATATTCATTTTGACAGAGTAAATTTATTAACATTCTGATCTCATCCCCATCAATACCACCTAAATTGTCAATTAGTGTGGATCGAGTTGGCTATTATAAATTATTGATTAATCTGTTAAACTTACATGTCCCATAGGCAAACAGGTAATTTAAAGTCATTATTTTATCACAAAATGCTAACTGACTGCCCAACCAAATGACAATTATACAATCAGACCAAAAGGGCACCAATAATCCTACCAGATAATTCCACGTATACTGAAAAAAAATATTAACACACAATATTTAATGTTGACCCACCAAGCTGCGACGGCCAGGACAAAATCCAGAGTGAAGAAAAAGCAAAGACAACTGAAACCATTTTGGCAGGGCAGTGAATAAAAGCATATGGAAACAAAACCATTTTTTGTAAGGTTACAGAGGGACTAAACAGTTCAATGTGTTAATCTGAATAGGTGACATCGAATATCTAGTCCTTCAGTGCAGTTGCCAAAAGTCCTATAGAATCAACCAGTTTCTAGAAATGGCTAAGAACATGTGAAAGCTGAGTTTCCAAGTATCATAATGGGCACAGCACAGGAGGAGGCCATTCGGCCCATCGTGCCTATGCCGGCTCTTTGAAAGAGCTATCCAATTAGTCCCATTCCCCATAGCCCTGTAATTTTTTTCCCTTCAACTATTTATCTAATTTCCTTTTCAAAGTTACTATTGAATCTGCTTCCACCATCCTTTCAGGCAATGCATTCCAGATCACAACAACTCGTTGCGTAAAAAAATATTTCCTCATCTCACCTCTGGTTCTTTTGCCGATCACCTTAAATCTGTGTCCTCTGGTTACCAACCCTTCTTCCACTGGAAACAGTTTCTCCTTATTTACTCTATCAAAACAGACCGTTCATGATTTTGATTGCTTCTATCAAATCTCCTCTTAACCTTCTCTGTTCTAAGGAGAACAACTCCAGTTTCTCCAGTCTCTCCACAGAACTGAAATCCCTCATACCATTCTAGTAAATCTGCTCTGCCCCTTCTGTAAGGCTTGACATCCTTCCTAAACTGTGGTGCCCAGAATTGGACACAATACTCCAGCTGAGGCCTAGTGTTTTATAAAAGTTTAACATAACTTCCTTACTTTTGTACTCTATGCCTCTATTAATAAAGCCCAAGATCTCATATGCTTTTTTTTTTAAAAAACAGCCTTCTCAACTTGTCTTGCCACCTTCAAAGATTTGTGTATGTGCACCCCCAGGTTTCTCTGTTCCTGCACCCCCTTTAAAATTGTACGATTTAGTTTATATTGCCTCTCTCCATTCTTCCCACCAAAATGCATCACTTCACACTTCTCTGTGTTAATTTTCATTTGCTATGTGTCTGCCCATTTCACCAGTCTGTCTATGATCTCCTGAAGTCTGTTGCTATCCTCCACATTTGCAAGTCCTGCAAATAAACTTCAAAGTGAGTTGTCGTCATATAAAAATGACTTAAAATCGTGTAAACGCATATTACCAAATTAAAATTATTTAATTTGTAGGGAATGTCAGGCCAAATTGTGTTTTTTGTTTTGAAAAAGACATTTTTTAAATGGAGGTGTCTGTATTTTATATATGCAGGTTTCTGCATCATTTAACCAGGTAGTTAAAAAAATATTAAACTGCTTAACCCCAGGCTCTGCGAATGTTGCTGGGAGGTGCACAAAATCAGCAACGTTGAAAGCAACTCAAACCACTATGATACTTACTTAAAATTTGCCCTCGGGAAGTAGGTGTTACTGGCAAAGCTGCACTTACTGCCCATCCTTAGTTGTCCTGAGAAGCTGCTGATGGTGCTCTTGCAATAGTGTTAGATAGGGAATTTCAAGATTTTGACCCAATAATAACGAAGGAACAGCGATATATGTCCAAGTCAGGATGGTGTGTGGCTTGGAGAGGAACCTGGAAGTGATGGTTTTCCCATGATCTTACTGAACTTGTCCTTCTTGTTGGTAGAGGTCACACGGTAGGGGTGGTACTATCAAAGTAAGTTGCTGCTTGCATACTGCTGTTGGTTTAAGTCTGACTCCAGGATACTGGCATCTGTGAACCAGCTCCTGCTAAATTTGGCTCCTTTAAGCTGGAGAAAGGATTGTAGACCCAGCTTTTCATGTGAAGTGAATTCTGCGGCCAGGCTAAGAGAGCCGGATTTAGCAGTGTAAACGCCAGGAGCCTGTACCTGGATGCTGGCTTCCCAGAATCCAACCTAAACAAGTGGCAGCATAAAAGCAGCATCACACTTCAATTTTATCGTTCTTCCATCTGGGGAAAGCAACAGGGCCTACCTGGCACCTCTCCATAATGACAAGCTGATACTGGGAAGTCAACCAATATCCTACCGTCCTTGGTACATCAGAGCTCCAAACAGGCAGGCTGTGCTGTTTATAGAAACGGCAAGAAATATACAGTTGAGATCATGAAAGGTTTTGCTCAAGTTATAGTGCCCTCAGATCTTTTATAAACCAACATTTATAAAATAAAAGCACCTCTATTTTAATTTATCTGAATGTTTCATCTAGATTCTTTTAAGTTATTTGGATTTTTATCGCTAAACTGTTAGATCTCCTGGTTTTCTGGGAGTCAGCACAAAAGTCCTCACTCACTCACCAAACATTCACTTCAGTAGCAGCATTTCACTTTAATTTGAAACAGTGCAAATGTGGTAATGGGCACCACCTAAGCTCATCCAAATCTGTGAGTTACCATAAACTATTAAAATCGTGATTTTAATGGCAGAATGACAATTTTTTTTTTGGGGGGGGGCTGCATTTTTAAAAACAAGCAGTTTCTAAAATGGCAAAGAATAGTTTCTGGTGGCAATTGAGAAAAGGGTGCAGGAGAATCTCAAGAGCCCAAGTCAGTCAGAATAAAATAACATTTCGATTCACAAAAATGTTGCATTTCCTCCAATGAATCTGTGGGTAAGTGCAATTCTTGGTGTAGTACTGTACTGAGCTATACAGACTAAGAAGTTCCCTGTTCTGTGCTGACCTGGACTAGGAATGCAGTGTGGCTGCTACAACTGATCTCTGTCATCAGGCTAGGAACATATCCCCATTCCTGATCACATACAATGATGTTTCACGACCTTCATAAGAGAGGAAAGGGAGAAAATTGGGGGTGGAAAGAAACACGATTTTGGAGGATTTTGTATTTCCAGTACAAATCTGTTTGCAAAAGCAGCTTTGCACATTTGTTGTTTTGCACTCCTATTGGTACAGCAACCCCTTTAATAGGCCAGTTTCACCAGCAAAGGGAGAAAATATAGCTCTCACTATAGGGATGATTTTAATTCAGCCAGCTGGGCGGGAACAAGATGGTTGTGGCCATAAAATTCAGAGTGCTAAACTTACCGGCCAGATACTTCCCGCCACCATCTTGCCCAGGATCTTCACAAGAGTAGTT
The DNA here is from genome assembly GCF_035084215.1 of Heptranchias perlo. NCBI lineage: Eukaryota > Metazoa > Chordata > Chondrichthyes > Hexanchiformes > Hexanchidae > Heptranchias > Heptranchias perlo. The sequence goes on from NC_090328.1 coordinate 80,769,185, forward strand.
CAGGCACCCGCTTGTATCAGGTGGAAGCCTCATTAAACTATGTAAATCAGTATCCCATGACATAACATAGGACCCTGATTGCAATTTTGAGGTACACACAAAACAGCCCAGGAAATATATCTTTTTTTGGAGCGCTCTTCCTGGACCTACAAAAAAACAATCCGGGACGCTTCTGGCCAGTCCTAGGACCCCCCCCCCCACCCCCCTCCCAGGATCCGACTGTCAGCCGGCTCAGCGTGGGAGGCAAACCAGTGGAATGGATCTGAGGCCGGGGCCTCTAAATGGCTCAGGCCTATCCCTAGCGCCACAAGAACACAGAGGCTTACTTCACCCGTCTATTCTCCGCCAGTAGTTAACATCAGCCCTCGTATCGCAATTGCAACAATTCCTCTCAACTCCTTAATTACTTTTAGAACAAAGCGTGCAGTTGTGTTAAGTGGTGTTTAATTTGAGTTATATCCATTTTTAATGAGCTTGCCCTCAAAGGATTTACATAATGAGAACGGCAGTATCTGAATTTTCCTGATAATGTTTGTATATTCAGTTAGACTGGCAGCTGCAGCAAGAAAATTTTAAAATGACCATTGATTTTGTTATGAATTAAATGTGATTAAATCTCTATTCGCGGCAGTTTCATTCCACTTACTGGGTGCTATGGCTTCTGGCAAAATAGAAAGTATTATTAAGAAATTGTTGTATAAGCTCACAAGCAAGTTTGAATCAAATCTGTGGTACTTGGCACTTCTAAGCAATGTGACCTGGCAAGTGCCTATAGTACAAGACTGGTGTTCTTGTTATGTAAATCTCTTTTGAGGGCAAATTCATTAAGGATGGATATTACTCAAATTAAATACCACTTAACAGCTTGCTTTGTTCTGAAAGTAATCAAATATAGCAATTATTCAATAGAGGAGGTACAGTGTATCAGTTTGTCCAGGTGTGAGAAACAGGTTAAACTGATCCCAGGAAGGAACCAGGCCAGTCAACTTAAAGCTGCTGACACATCAGGAGGAGTGAAGTAGAGTTAGGGAAGGGTTAAGTCATTTTTTGTACCTGAGGAGAGAGCGAGAATTAAACGTTCTGTAAAAGTAGTGCAAGTTGCCAGACTGTCGCTTGCTGCTGCTTATGTTACTCGTAATAAACCTGTTCTGTAGTTTATAACCTAAACAATACTGTTTATTTCCACTATCACACATCTAGGAGATCGTGACAGATTTGAGTCACTAAACACAGTAACTAGGGTTTCTGTTTCAATGCTGCAGTACCAGATATTGTGCACGTAAGACCATATTTCAATTTGAAGACAAGAGAGGGCCTCAACACTGAGCACAAGAGAAATATCTGGGGAAAGCCAAAGCTTAAAAATGTAACCCCGATATTCATTCCCTCCCTCCCATGACTAATTTGTACACGTGATGTGGAGATGCTGGTGATGGACTGGGGTTGACAATTGTAAACAATTTTACAACACCAAGTTATAGTCCAACAAATTTATTTTAAATTCCACAAGCTTTCGGAGGCTTCCTCCTTCCTCAGGTGAACGGTGTGGAAAAACCGGTGTGGAAATTATGTAAGTCAATATCCCATGACATAACAGAAGACCCTGATTGCAATTTTGAGGTACAAATGCATGGACTGACAACTGTGCATGCTCTGCCTATTCGTACCGGAGGCTGAATGGCCTAACCAGTGGTCATTAAAAAGACTGCTGGAGGCCGGGGCCTCTAAATGGCTCAGGCCTACCCCTAGCTCCATTCCACTGGTTTGCCTCCCACGCTGAGCCGGCTGACAGTCGGATCCTGGGAGGTTGGGGGGGGGGGGGTGCTCGGACTGGCCAGAAGCGTCCCGGATTGTTTTTTTGTAGGTCCAGGAAGAGCGCTCCAAAAAAAGAAATATTTCCTGGGCTGTTTTGTGAGTGGCCTCCAGCAGTCTTTTTAATGACCACTGGTTAGGCCATTCAGCCTCCGGTACGAATAGGCAGAGCATGCACAGTTGTCAGTCCATGCATTTGTACCTCAAAATTGCAATCAGGGTCCTATGTTATGTCATGGGATATTGACTTACATAATTTCCACACCGTTCACCTGAGGAAGGAAGAAGCCTCCGAAAGCTTGTGGAATTTAAAATAAATTTGTTGGACTATAACTTGGTGTTGTAAAATTGTTTATAATTTGTACCCCACAGTGTTCTTACTACCATGGCTACTCCAGGGACCTGGCTGAAGAAAACTGAAGTTCAAAATTACTGTGTAATGCAAGTTTTTTTTTAACAATTATTTACGTTGCCTCACTGATAAAGTTGTTAGAACAGTGGTCTTTTACACTGCCAACTTCCTCAATGGCTGGGTAAGCTCCGTTCAGCAAAACCACTTCACTACCTACACAGCTTCATCTGCTAAGCCTAGTGACAGACGTGCTTTCCACCAGCACCTTTACCCTGGCTGCTATGAAAGGCTCGAAGTCAGATACTTTCTAAAATGGTTCTGAAGTTGAAAGAGTATAAACCTCTTTGATTTAACATAGTGTGTCCTCACTTTCAACTCCTTTTGTGTACCTCTTGGTTATTGCATAGGATTTGGGAGTCAAATGTATTCAGTACTTTGTTTTTGCTTTCAGTTTCCTGCGAGCTTTAGTTATTTTCTGAAAACAATGAAACATTTGGCCGGGGGGAGGTGGGGGAAAAGAGAATTAATATTACTTTTTTTGCAGGGGAGAATTTAAAGCAACACTTTTGAAGATTTATTCACTTGGTGACTTTTACTGGTTACCTCATCCAAGCAGTCATTCTTCTTGTATGAACACGGGCAATAAATGTCAGCAGCCTATTCAAACACAGAAGGCATCACAACCAAGCTCAATCCTGTCCTCGCGCAATGTTCACATACATACACTTTCCAAAAGGGGTCACTGGACAATAATCAGTTGCGGGAATCCCACCCGATTTTTCACCTCCTTAGCCAGAATACTACGGTCAACTGTAGTGCCCCGAGCTACCTGATTCTGAAGGCGTGGCAGAACATGTGGCCAGTACCGGGCTGGATAGATGGTAGAGAACATGGTAGGCGTCAGGCTGAGTAACTAAGCAGTATGCCTGATGCAGAGCAGCAAACCAGGTTATTAGTAATTGACCAGGACTGCGGGAACAATCAGCACCTGTTTGCAAAGGTCCTGATTTAAAATGGACATGGTAATGGAATAAGCTGCACATGAAAATTTTTATCTTTGGTTTAATTAAAATCACATCCACAACCCCAGGTTCAGCTGCTTATCCCTGCACTCATATTTTCTGCCACCTCTTGGGTCAGCAGACTGGGAACCATGTCATGGATCTTCCCAATCTGTATTGCTCAGTGCTATCAATATGCGATAGTACCCACTGAGCATCGCAACATTGCTAGGAGGACAATTTATGGCTCACTCATCAATAAAGGAAATCACAACAGCACACTGTTTTACAACTTCCAAAGATAGTGTTGAGAGGCTCTATTCCATTTAGCGTTCTCCAAAGGCCATTGGGTAAGCAGCCAAAGCTAACTCTGACCATTGTGTCAATCCTAAAGACTGCAGAAGTTGACCTTTTTTGGTAACCAGGACTGCAGTGTTAAAATTTTTGGAACCAAGCTTTCCCATGTTCAGTTTGTATATTGAAGATCTACATACTTCACACACAATTCAGAAAGCTACCATGCTGTTCATATTTGCAGTTCATAATCTAACTCAAAGCAAAACACCTGATTTTCATACTACGTGAATATTAAACATTAGCTTTTGGAGGCAATCTTTGATCTGTAGTCAAAAAGAAAGATTAAATTCCCACATTTTACCTCCATTTCTTTCCTGCACTGCATTTATCATTCTTACTGCTGTACAGCTCTGTTACGATACTAACCAACATTGCTAACACAATGAGAAGCTAAATCTAGCTTTACAACGCTCCTGGCATTAGTTGCTAGGAAACCGTTGATCCTGCTCTCTACCTCGTCAAGGCGCATCACTGAACAATGATTTTTTTTTAAATACAAAAGAACATTATTAAACCTTCATTGGGTTTGAAAATTTTTAAAACCGTTGGTATAGATTTAAAATAGCAAGAGAGAACATCAAGGTTTAGTTCATATTATTTTTGTGCAAAAGTTTGAGACTTTCATTTAAAAAAAGATCATCTTCTTCTCCACCCACCCACCCAAACCCTTTGTTTCCCCTCATAGAGGAAAGAGGTTCAGAAGAAAACGAGAAGAGAAAAACTTAATTACCAGCCCCTTCTGTGGTACATCAGATACTGCAGGATTAGACACTGAAAATGTAAAATTAAATTGCTTTTGATATACCTCATTAACCACTACAAAAATGTTAAATTTTGCACCTCTATTTTTAATAGAATAACATTTTCAACATCAACAATTGCAATTTGTAATGGGAACTAATGTTGAAAGCCAGACAATTGGAGAACAGCCATCCATCAGAATGAAAGTGGGAAAAAAAAGGCCTTTCAAAGCTTCCAAATATCCAACCAGTAAACAAAACCACAGAAAATAAATTTCTTTCATAAAACAGATATGCTGTTGTATGCAGCAGTTACGCACAAGAATGTTGCACTTGAATACAACAAGAACAGCCACCCCAGTACATGAGAAAGTACTTGGCAAGTCAGGTGCCATGGAAGCAAAACATAACTATTTATTGAAATTGAATTTAACATTTATTTTAACGTGAAGAGATTTAAATGTTTTTTACTTGCTTCCCTCAGAGTGAAACTATAGTGCAAAAGAATTGCAATCCCCCTTCGCCACTGTTAATACCCTCAAAACAAAGAAGTCCCCTTCAACAACAAACTGAATTTACCCAATCATGACTTCCCTTGTTCATGTCCAATATGCCATCAATCTTCATTTTTTTGTGGTACAGGTTTGCAATTTTTCTTTTCTTTAGCAATGACACCTTTTTGAAAATATTTGGTCTGGTTAAGAATCCCTTACCTGATCCATAGGAAAATAATGTGGAGTTATACTGAGGTGAATTTCATTTTGCTACATTGAAGCAGCAATGAAAGAAAGAACGAACTTGCATTTATATAAAAAGTTAAAAACAGTGGATGTCCAAAGGGACTTAGGGGTTCAGGTACATAGATCATTGAAGTGTCATGAACAGGTGCAGAAAATAGTCAAGAAGGCAAATGGAATGTTGGCCTTTATATCTAGAGGACTAGAGTACAAGGGGGCAGAAGTTATGCTGCAGCTATACAAAACCCTGGTTAGACCGTACCTGGAGTACTGAGAGCAGTTCTGGGCACCGCACCTTCGGAAGGACATATTGGCCTTGGAGGGAGTGCAGCATAGGTTTACTAGAATGATACCCGGACTTCAAGGGTTAAGTTACGAGGAGAGATTACACAAATTGGGGTTGTATTCTCTGGAGTTTCAAAGGTTAAGGGGTGATCTGATCGAAGTTTATAAGATATTAAGGGGAACAGATAGGGTGGATAGAGAGAAACTATTTCCTCTGGTTGGGGATTTTAGGAGTAGGGGGCACAGTCTAAAAATTAGAGCCAGACCTTTCAGGAGCGACATTAGAAAACATTTCTACACACAAAGGGTTGTAGAAGTTTGGAACTCTCTTCCACAAACGGCAATTGATACTAGCTCAATTGCTAAATTTAAATCTGAGATAGATAGCTTTTTGGCAACCAAAGGTATTCAGGGATATGGGCCAAAGGCAGGTATATGGAGTTAGATCACAGATCAGCCATGATCTTATCAAATGGCGGAGCAGGCACGAGGGGCTGAATGGCCTTCTCCTGTTCCTATGTTCCTATATAGCACTTTTCATAACCTCGGGACGTCCCAAAGCACTTTACAGCCAATTAAGTACTTATAAAATGTAGTCACTGTTGTAATGTAGGAGACCCGGGAGCCAATTTGTGTACGGCAAGGTCCCACAAACAGCAATGTGATGGTGACGTTGGTTGCGGGATAAATATTGGCCAGGATACTGGAAAAACTTCCCTGCTCTTCTTCGGGTGGTGCCATGGGATCTTTTACGTGCACCTGAGGGGTCAGACAGGGCCTCGCTTTAACATCTTATCCTCTGACAATGCAGCACTCGCTCAGTACAGCATTGAAGTGCCAGCCTAGATTATGTGTTCAAGTTTATTGAGTATGGTTTGAACTCACTGGTGAATGTGTGACTATTACTTTTTGTGTTCACTGAAGAAACACAGGTTTAAAGTTCTATGGCTACAGGTTTGAAGTTAGGCCAGGTTATGGCTACAACTCTTGAATGGCATTTTTGCTTTGCATTGGAATTATTCCAAGCTAGTAGCAATTGACACATTCCACAGGCCCAACATCTTATTTAAGATAAAAATGGTTCGTTACATTTCATTTGGTTTTGCAGTTCAGGTATAAAAGATTAATATCAGTTTTTCGTGCCAAATAGAAATTCATTTCTACTTTTGCCAAGATCATGACTAACTGCAATGTACCATTCTGCATTATGTCAGATAAGACAGGATAGGCCAATAATTAAACCATAAAGCTCCTCGACGCTTCCAACAAATCCACAAATGTGGTAGTTTTCCAGGTCAGGAATTTCAAATCACACAAAGTCACAGACTCAAAGGGGAGAGATTAGGTGAGATATTATTTGTACAAAATTTGATTTAATTCACAAACAGGAATTAGAAGTTTGTAGTCAAGATTGTGATCCTATACTGAACCACCTGTTGATGAATGGAAACCAGGTCTAGATGTTACTTTCTTTTCCTGAAGGAATTGGATTTCAAAGCATGAACCCGACAGTACATGACCAAAATATTGAGATACCAAAAAAAGTTGGATTTTCCTCCAAGCTTTGGCAACATGTGGCACATTTTCAACTGCCTGATGGTTTCAATCACTTCCTTGTACAGGCCCAGACTGCTTTATCTCTCTAACAGGCAAACTGTCAGTTACCAACTATGAACGATGCCATAATTTCTGTGTCATCTAACACAGTAGTCTCTCTATTTAGGAGGGTGAAAGTGAGTTCTACATATATGACCACAGCCGGTAGTTACATACAGACCATAACCTTTACCACCTTCTTGTGTTACCTTCCAAAGTACCAGGAGATCGAAAGGAAAAGACCCTTCTTTTCTAGAGAATGTGTGCTATATGGCTGAAGATCAATATCCTTGGAAGATAATGCACTGGATACTAGATGGAAAAAAAATACATTTGGAAGACGAAAGTCGAGATAGTGAAAATCATGAAAACCTGAATGGAAGAATGACAACTGCAGGATCTAGCAGAGGGAAACCATGATGCCAAGGTCCTGTGGGAACAGACAGGTCATCAAAGATTAAAATGCAGCTGCCTGCAACAGAAAGCAGAAACTCCAGAGTTTCCTGTTCTTCATCATGGCAAAGAAATCCATCAATGGATGAGCCTCAGTCCTAGGTTATGAAATCTGGCACCCCTCTTTGAAGAAACTGCGATGATGTGTTTCCTAGCCAACTATTAGGTACGCTGTCCTGCCCTTGTGCCAAATATTTATTTTCAGTTTCGCTGGAAAAGGCCAGTATGCTACTGGAAATCTTAGTCTTGCTCCTTAGCACCCCAGTACAATTCCTCCACATCTTTTTTTCGTTCTCAGGACTGTCTGGATCTAAGGGTGCCACAATGGCTCTGCCATGATGCCTCCCCCCCCCCCCACTTCTGTTGCATATTGCATATCATGTAGCACAACAGGGTGCACCTGATAACTCTTACAAAAAAAACACACCATTGTAAGGGGAAGTCTTTAAGCAGAAGTCACGATTCTCTACATGGGAGAGCTATCCATGGAAACGAGAGAGAGAAAGAAAGAGAAATTTTGATGACAATTTAAAAAGAAAAAGGCATCATTACTCAGCTCGAGTGTTCAGAACAACTGTCCACAGCACATCCTGTAAACTTAAAGCATTAAAGAAAATAAAACTATACCAGATGAAAGTTTTAAACAGCTTTTTACTTAAGGACAACCTAGCTAAAATGGCATTTAAAAAAAAAGTTATTTCCCATATTGTGCACCCACATGCTCCAGTCTAAGCAGTCTGAAAAAAAAGCACAGAACTGTCATTAAGTTTTCTTCTATCCTTGGTCAACAAAAACTCCACAATATGAATTTATACACTTTTTTGGGCAATGTGAATCCCATAAAACTGGGCCAAATTACATTGAGTACTTTTAGCAGACTAATTTAACTACAGCACTCAACCGACTGCTAAAAGCAACCTAGGGTTAATCACAAAGGAAATGCTTATCTCCTTGTATTATTCTATTTAAGTTTCAATGAGGTGAGGGAGCTCAAAGTCCTTTAAAAACATGGAATGACATTAATGTTTATATTTCAGTTGAACAGCGGAAGGTGGTCTACTCTGCTTTCCATTTTGTTTCAAGTAATCGCACAAAAGGACCAACAGAAAATTATTCACCCCAGTTACTACACACCAGAGAGTTTGCATTTTTAGAATGTATTAGTTCCCCAGGTAACTTAACAGGGCTATAGAGAAGTCACCAACTTCTTACATCTATGAACTTACCATATTATTCAACATAAAGACCATTGCTAGAACTAGAATAATTCCTCTAACCCTATGCATAGCTTATGGAGTCTTCCCATGAAGATTTATTCTGATTACAGGATGGTAGATTCTAGACCAAGCTCCTTGGGTCTAGCCACTAGGGAAAATCGCCCTGTCTATTTTGGCTTAACCAAACAGTATTTCTCCAGGTAAGGTTTCCTTGCCTGGAGTCAAAGTGATTAACTTCGATTCCTCAGTAGCATCTTTATATGCCTGCTTCTCTAATTGCAGCCAGGGTTTTCACTCCTGGTGTAGGTAAATTTCTCTGGGAAGGGGTGGAAGAAGGGTGGGAGGGAAGGAAAGGTGGATGGGTACAAGGAAAAAGAAAAAATGACAGAAATATATTGTTGGGGAGAATATGATCAGCTGTAATGCCCCGATAAAGTCCAGGTTCACTATGAAGAATGGCTGGTTAGGTGAGGTACCAGAGGACAACTGGTGCTTGTGAAACCATATCCTAGAAGTCAAGGTCTTCAGATCAGGAAAGGTAATGGAGGAAAAAAATTGGATGAGAAATTGAAGGAAGGGAAAAGGAGTGAGAAGGGAGCAGAAAATGCAGCCCTGTGATTTTCGGAGTGCTACTGCCCCATTCCTGCCCAGCGGAAGCTGTGAAAATCGGCTCCTCTGTCTCTTTATGGAAACCATTGTCTGATAAAACTGAGAAAAAGTGTTGGGAAAGAGCCCGAACTGTAACATCTTAGAAGGAAAAAACAGATCTACATAAATAGGAGTTGGCGTATTAACTGATTTAACAGTGATGCATTTTTCCTTCTACATTTAGAAACCCATAGCAGTATTGCCCCTAAAGTACGCCACGACAAGAAATTACACAATGCCAAATCAACACAACCTGCAGAATGTGAGTCATGCAGCATTTTCTGCCATCCCTTCTGAAAGGTGGAAAATAATATACCTTCAGATCACCCTGTACTTGGCCAGATTTATTTACAAATTAAATATACAGAAGCAGAGACATAGCACAAAGTATGAGATTCAGAACTGAAGCTTGTACAAGTCAGAAGAAACTGAAAACTGTCTAACAAGAGAACAGAAATTCAGTAGTTTTGTTGCATTAGTTGCAGTTTCATTTCCTGAAGTTTTTACTTTCCATGTAGGATACTTAAATTAACAAGAGCTATTGGAGTAACAAAAACAAATCAGCTGCTGCCAGAAGAAAACCCATGAGCTGGATGCCTATGTAGTCCAACAATACATATCTCTTTTTTCTATAAACCATGCTACGAAGTAATATTTTTATTTATCCATGTAGCATGAAAATGAAATTTTTTTTAAAACATCAATTTGAAATCTGATGGTGCAGAGACAAAGATTAATGTAAGAGTGCTTTCTGGTGAACCTTTGTACAACTTTGCACTCTAAAGCAATCATGAGTTTCCTTTTTGCAAATGACAGAACAGGACGAAGGATGTGGGGGGAGTGGAGATGAAAGCAGCAACCTTTTGAGACCAAGGACACAGCATTCCTACGGAGAAGGAACACTGTTGAAAAACAGTGATGGGAACTGGGATATAGAGCAAGAGTGCACAGCGAGCTGGAGGGGGACCATTCAAACAGGAAGGTGGAATGCATAAAGGTTACGGTGGTCTGTGAAGTGATGAGAATATTAATTTACTTTAAATGAGACTCACACTGGGGCAATAACAATAGTCCCAATAGTGCAGGCACAGAAATAAGTCACCGCAAATTAACACTTCACTGACTGTATTAAATACGTAGAAGCTGCTGTACCAACTTACACAGTTAGCATTTTTTTTACATCAAATGCACAAGCAAGGAAGACAAGCTAATCAAAAAGCACAAATACTGGAAATCTGGAACAAAAACAGAAAATCTTGGAGACATTCAACAGGTCAATCAGCTTTTGTGGAAAGAACAGTCAAGTTAATGTTTCAGGTATAAACTCCATCTGACGGAAGGTCTACACCTGAAATGTTAACTTGTCTGTTTGCTTTAAAGATGTGGAGATGCCGGTGATGGACTGGGGTTGACAATTGTAAACAATTTTACAACACCAAGTTATAGTCCAGCAATTTTATTTTAAATTCACAAGCTTTCGGAGATTTTCTCCTTCCTCAGGCAGGAGAAAATCTCCGAAAGCTTGTGAATTTAAAATAAAATTGCTGGACTATAACTTGGTGTTGTAAAATTGTTTACAATTGCTTTAAAGATGTTGATTGAACTGCATATAAATGCAAGTCATTCTTTCCATGCTGAGTGCTTTCAGCATTATCCGTTTTTGTTTAATGAAGACAAGCAAGACGAGATAGTCAAGATCAAGAGTGATATTAAAATAAATACATCAGCCATTTAAAAAAATCACCCAAACCAGTATACCCAACAAAGATTTGGTGCTGAGGAAGAAACACTGAGACCAAATGTTTTAGACACTGCTGACCAACCAAATTCAAAGACAACCCCATGCCATAGAGAGGAACAAGACTGACAGTCTAACTCCTGGTCACGCGCTCACCGGGAGCTGAGGATCAAAGCTCTGCTGGAGAGCAATGCGAGAGGCTACAATACCATTGATTCCAGGAGAGTTAACACACGTTAATCACATGGCAGGTAAACGTACAGCAGCCTGGGAGAGTGTGTGGAGAGCCTGAACAACTGAGTCAGCAAATGCAGCTGACTGGTGCCACAATATTACTTTAATGTAAAAAGGTTTTACTTTGATATATCAAAGAAAATAATAAAATCAAAATAATTTTATACTACGGAACTTGAACAAACCTTTGATGTATTGACATATTCCATATATCAGACTCCACTATACGAACAGTGATAAGATGAACAGTTCTACACCCATCTGCAGGACTATATTGCTAAATCTCATGGAATGCAGAAATTTATCATTGTGGGTGACTTCCACACATAAGCTGGCACTGACATCACCTGGCATGAAGCAATTGGTCATAACAGCACTGGCGAGATGAGAAGCATCAACCATGAAGAAAAGGTTCTTACTTTGTTGCTCAGCAAAGATTTGGACAAAAGCATAATCATCAAACTTACAAGAACGAGGCATCTTGGATGTATTCATGTTCAAAAGTACCAGCATAAAGGATTGCAGTCAAAAATAAATAAATAAATTCAAATCTGTGGTTTATATTAACAGATTACACCATTTCAAGTCAATAGAATACAGTTTGGATGGCTGACACGGAATGCTTAATATGGTGATTGCCCTTTAAAATATAGTCTATGTTTTCCACCAAATATTCACAGTTTGGTAGTTTTAAGTTTGCTTTCTATTGAAGATTTGATTTGAGAATTTAATTAGCATTTTCATAGAAAATCATTACAATTAACAATCTTGGCTGGTTGATATAGATATGTGCTGTCAACTCATGACCCATTAATATGAACCACATATTGTATGGCAATGTGTACTTCACAATTTGACAGTTGCTTGCACTATATAATTAAATCTATTTGTACTTTGATCCAACACTCTAGAAAATGCCTCTGTCATCCACTGCATCACTTACTCTATGCTGCTTCACAATTCAACAATGGGAAAATTACTGCCCCATTTATCCTACAGTCTATTCATGCCTCACATTCTAGTTGTCATCTTTTATTATAGTCATTTGTTTTCATCAAATTAATGTAACTGTTGTTAGTGCCTTTCAACTCCAGGTCACGGTTCATTCTAGCCAATTACAATAGCTTGTAATGACTCACGATGTCCAAGACAAGGAAGTCACATGAATGAAGAGTCAATATGTCATTAAAAATGCATGCTAAAAACCTTGACGTCATTGCAGCTGAAGTATGAACCTCAAGCTGTGCACCATATTTACCACTCAACACTAGCTAGGACTGAATAAAAGAAACCCAGATATTCTTGAAAATAAACTTAGCGATCCTTACCCATCATCACAATGTCCTTTTTTGCACAGTACCAAAAAAAACTCTCCATCCATCCCCAATGCACATACAAGACACAAAAATCACCTCCACAATCAACAAAAAAAACCCAACCACATTCATTGACAACTGGTTACATGTCCCTCCTACACAAAAAAAATCAAAACACTACATTAATTAACAAATTTAGTTAAGGTCGTATGTTCTCTTACCCTAATCCCCCTGACCACCATCCCCCCCTTTCATCAATAAAGAATACAAGCACCACATTCAATCAACAAATGTAGTCACAGTCATATGTAAAAGCATGACATAAACCCCATGTTCAAAATGAAAGTGTAAGTTAGAAGTTATTCTTGAACTACAAACATGATTCACTAAGCAGTCTTTTGTTTAAGCCATGCAAACAAGCCAGTTAAAGCACTCAATCCTATTTTTGTTTTAAAATAACCACAATAGCCCAGTGAGTAAAAGCACCACCAATGTGATCCATACACACCAAGGAAGTCCTAGGTACAATCCACAGCAATGGTTAGCACCCCTGGGTTTGACAGAGAGAATGGGGACTGAAATTAGCCTGGGCTCCTCCATCCAGTAAACTGATGGAAAATGCGCATATTTAGGTGAGGTGAAGATCAGGCATGATTACAATGCTTCCACATTTGAATAGCCTGACAATAATTGCCCTCTACGATCACACATGAAAACGGTCACTGGGATGAGGCACAAGGGAGCTGCTGTCATTTGTGGAACCATGTCCCAGCACAAGTCACTGCCTTCAGGACCGTAGAGGAATGGGAAGCCAGCCTGGAGAGCATTGGAACAGTTAATTCTGGAGGTGACAAAAGCATGGAAGGCTTTTGGTGGCAGATGGGCAGAGGTGGATGACATTATGGAGGTGGAAGTAAATGGTCCTAGTGATGGAGAGGATGAGGTTCGAAGCTCAATTCACATCAATAAGAATACTGAGGTTGCAAAAAAGGTGGAGAAAGTTAGAAAAATAGATGATAATTTCAAATCTGACTTACAAATGTAGTCCTCTGCCAACTGTCTGAACATATCCAGTTTGTAACAACCTACCTGGGGGACTGTCATCGATTCCCCTTCATCGAGTACTTTTTGAGTAACCACAAACAGTAGCGACAGCATAACCTGTGGCACTTGCAACATTCCAGAATGTTCATTCAAAAGTGAAAAAATTAAAAAGTGATTAAAAATAGTACTGAATTTTTTATGCACAAATTTAGATGCTGCCAGAGCTCCATTCATTTTGGTTGTCGAATGAGATTCACCTATCCTTTAATTTCCTTGGCTCTCATACCTTCTTGCAAAGTGGAAACTTAACATGATACAAACAGCTCGATAGAAAATGTTAATTATCCTACTTTTAATATTTCTAACTTTTTTTTAATTCATTCATGGGGTGTGGGCGTCGCTGGCAAGGCCGGCATTTATTGCCCATCCCTAATTGCCCTCGAGAAGGTGGTGGTGAGCCGCCTTCTTCAACCACTGCAGTCTGTGAAGTGAAGGTTCTCCCACAGTGCTGTTAGGAAGGGAGTTCCAGGATTTTGACCCAGCGACGATGAAGGAACGGTGATATATTTCCAAGTCGGGATGGTGTGTGACTTGGAGGGAAACGTGCAGGTGGTGTTGTTCCCATGTACCTGCTGCTATTGTCCTTCTAGGTGGTAGAGGTCCCAGGTTTGGGAGGTGCTGTCGAAGAAGCCTTGGCGAGTTCCTGCAGTGCATCCTGTGGATGGTGCACACTGCAGCCACTGTGCGCGGGTGGTGAAGGGAGTGAATGTTTAGGGTGGTGGATGGGGTGTCAATCAAGCGGGCTGCTTTGTCCGGGTTAGTGTCGAGCTTCTTGAGTGTTGTTGGAGCTGCACTCATCCAGGCAAGTGGAGAGTATTCCATCACACTCCTGACTTGTGCCTTGTGGATGGTGGAAAAGCTTTGGGGACTCAGGAGGTGAGTCACTCGCCGCACAATACCCGGCCTCTGACCTGCTGTTTTAGCCACAGTATTTATATGGCTGGTCCAGTTAAGTTTCTGGTCAATGGTGACCCTCCAGGATGTTGATGGTGGGAGATTCGGCGATGGTAATGCCATTGAATGTCAACGGGAGGTGGTTAGACTCTCTCTTGTTGGAGATGGTCATTGCCTGGCACTTGTCTGGCACGAATGTTACTTGCCACTTATCAGCCCAAGCCTGGATGTTGTCCAGGTCTTGCTGCATGCGGGCTTGAACTGCTTCATTATTTGAGGGGTTGCGAATGGAACTGAACACTCTGTAATCATCAGCGAACATCCCCATTTCTGACCTTATGATGGAGGGAAGGTCATTGATGAAGCAGCTGAAGATGGTTGGGCCTAGGACACTGCCCTGAGGAACTACTGCAGCAATGTCCTGGGGCTGAGATGATTGGCCTCCAACAACCACTACCATCTTCCTTTGTGCTAGGTATGACTCCAGCCACTCGAGAGTTTTCCCCGATTCCCACTGATGTCAATTTTACTAGGGCTCCTTGGTGCCACACTCGGTCAAATACTGCCTTGATGTCAAGGGCAGTCACTCTCACCTCACCTCTGGAATTCTGCTGGAATTCAACTGACCCGAGATGTATCATTTGAAAATTGTCTGAGCTCCTATGAAATTCGCTTACCTATGATGGCTCCCGGACCACCAATGCCTTAATTTTAAAATTCTCACCCTTGTGCTCAAGTCCCTTCATGGCCTCGCCCCTCCCTATCTCCGTAACCTCCTCCAGCCTTACAACCATCCGAGGATTCTGCGTTCCTCCAACTCTGGCCTCTTGTGCATCCCCCACTTCCTTTGCCTTCAGCTGTCTAGGCCCTAGGCTCTGGAATTCACTCCCTAAACCTCTCTGCCTCCACCTCCTTTTTGAAGACGCTCCTCAAATCCTACTGCTTTGACCAAACTTTTAGTCATCTGTCATAATATCTCCTTCTTTGTGTTGGTGTCAATTTTGGTCTGATTACGCTCCTGTGAAGCGCCTTGGGACGTTTTACTAAGTTAAAGGTGCTATATAAATGCAAGTTGTTGTTGTAACTGCCATTTTTCATATGGTTGGAGAATTTGCAAGGGATGCTAAGAACTACAATTTTATTAATATAATTCTACAGAAAAAACAGCAGGCAAACTCCTTAAAGTAAATTTTTATTCAATCATATAATAGCAAAAAGATTAATATTCATGGGGATCTTTTTCAGGGCACATTGAAGGAAATCAGGCACATAAACAACAAAGTGTGACAAAAATCAATATTTAAATTGTGAAATACTGTACACACAAGGCAGGATTTAAATCAAATGCAGACATAGGTGAGAGCATCCTTCAATTAAAATACAAAAAGTACTTGTCCAGCATTCCCTCATTGTAAAAAAAAGTCGTCAAAGAATTTCCTCTTTTTTTTTTACATAAAGTGATTCCAGCAATAATAAAAACAGATGAATTTTGAGAGATGGGCATCCCAAATTATTTTAATGTGAATTTCAGATTTTTTTTTGCTTGTATTTTTACACAATTTAATATGTTTTAATTAATTGAAATGACATTAAAGGGAAAAAAGTTGTCTGTTCCTCCATTATAAAATTTTCCCAGTTCTTCGCTGTACATGTTCCATTATTTTTACAAACCAGTTGAAATGAACAATTTGCATTTATATAGCACCTTAAATGTCCCAAGGATGTTTACAGAGAAATATCAAGAGGAATGGATGCCAAACCATGGAAGAGGATTAGACTGAAAAGATGGATTTTGTGAGGGCTTTCAAAAGGACAGAGAAGTAAAGGTGCAGAAGGGATTAGTGAACGAGTTCCAATCCAGAACAGGGCCAACGTGACTGAAGGCTTTGTCACCAATGGTGGAGCTGAAGATGGGGTGTGTACAAGAGGCCAAAGTCGAAAAACTGAAGGGTACAGAAGTGAAAGTAAGGCTGGAGATTGCAGAGGTAGTGGGGAGTGAGGCCGTGGATGGATTTGAAGACCAGAACAAGGAGTTTTAATAAGATACATTGAGGCGGAGAGAGGACAGGTGAGATGGAAGCATGACTAGGACATAGCACAGGACAGGAGACAGGCAACTGCATTTTGGATGCACTGGAGTCTATGGAGGAAGAACAATGGAAGGCCAGCAAGAAGAGCACTGGCGCAATCAAGTCTGGAGGCACAAAAGCATGGATAAAGATTTTAGCTCCAGAGGGGCTGAGGTCGGGGTGGAGGTGGGGTCTGTTGCAGAAGTAGATGCAAGTGGTCTTAAACAATTGCAATGGACGACCTGCAAGTTTCATCACAAATGAAAAATTTTGATGAACCAATCATTTGTACTGGCAGTTCAGATGATATGGATAAAATATTGCTTCTTTTTCATTAAAACTTTTCAGGAGGATTTAATGGTCCTCAAAGTTAAGGCTATTAATGCTGAGCAATGTAAACAGGAGCACTGTGGTCTTCTAGTTTTAGCATCAATCACTACCAGATCAGATATAGTATGGTTCGATACTATATCTGAGGTTAGGGAGGAAATTGCGGGTCCCCTAGCAGAGATATTTGAATCATCCACCGCTGCAGGTGAGGTGCCTGAAGATTGGAGGGTAGCAAATGTTGTGCCTTTGTTTAAGAAGGGCAGCAGGGAAAAGCCTGGGAACTACAGACCGGTGAGCCTGACATCTGTAGTGGGTAAGTTGTTGGAGGGTATTCTGAGAGACAGGATCTACAGGCATTTGGACAGGCAGGGACTGATTAGGAACAGTCAGCATGGTTTTGTGAGAGGAAAATCATGTCTCACGAATTTGATTGAGTTTTTTGAAGGGGTAACCAAGAAGATAGATGAGGGCTGTGCAGTAGACGTGGTCTACATGGACTTTAGCAAAGCCTTTGACAAGGTACCGCATGGTAGGTTGTTACATAAGGTTAAATCTCACGGGATCCAAGGTGAGGTAGCCAATTGGATACAAATTTGGATTGACGACAGAAGACAGAGGGTGGTTGTAGAGGGTTGTTTTTCAAACTGGAGGCCTGTGACCAGCGGTGTGCCTCAGGGATCGGTGCTGGGTCCGCTGTTATTTATATTAATGATTTGGATGAGAATTTAGGAGGCATGGTTAGTAAGTTTGCAGATGACACCAAGATTGGTGGCATCGTGGACAGTGAAGAAGGTTATCTAGGATTGCAACGGGATCTTGATAAATTGGGCCAGTGGGCCGATGAATGGCAGATGGAGTTTAATTTAGATAAATGTGAGGTGATGCATTTTGGGAGATCGAATCGGGCCAGGACCTACTCCGTTAATGGTAGGGCGTTGGGGAGAGTTATAGAACAAAGAGATCTGGGAGTACAGGTTCATAGCTCCTTGAAAGTGGAGTCACAGGTGGATAGGGTGGTGAAGAAGGCATTCAGCATGCTTGGTTTCATTGGTCAGAACATTGAATACAGGAGTTGGGATGTCTTGTTGAAGTTGTACAAGACATTAGTTAGGCCACACTTGGAATACTGTGTACAGTTCTGGTCACCCTATTATAGAAAGGATATTATTAAACTAGAAAGAGTGCAGAAAAGATTTACTAGGATGCTGCCGGGACTTGATGGTTTGACTTATAGGGAGAGGTTGGATAGACTGGGACTTTTTTCCCTGGAGAGTAGGAGGTTGAGGGGTGATCTTATACAAGTCTATAAAATAATGAGGGGCATAGATAAGGTAGATAGTCAAAATCTTTTCCCAAAGGTAGGGGAGTCTATAACGAGGGGACATAGATTTAAGGTGAGAGGGGAGAGATACAAAAGGGTCCAGAGGGGCAATTTTTTCACTCAAAGGGTGGTGAGTGTCTGGAACGAGCTGCCAGAGGCAGTAGTAGAGGCGGGTACAATTTTGTCTTTTAAAAAGCATTTGGACAGTTACATGGGTAAGATGGGTATAGAGGGATATGGGCCAAGTGCAGGCAATTGGGACTAGCTTAGTGGTATAAACTGGGCGACATGGACATGTTGGGCCGAAGGGCCTGTTTCCATGTTGTAAACTTCTATGATTCTATGATTCTATACTGTAACTGACCTGAGTTTTTGTTAAAGGACCACATTAGGGACTCTGTGCCATGGGTGATATTGCAAGATGGATCATAAATGGGCTGAATGACCCTGGGCAAAGGGTAGTTTCAATTGGGAAGCAGTCCATTTAATCAGGTCACTTGTGAGGTGTTCATGGGTTCTGTGCTCGATACTCCCTGCCCCGCCGGCTTATTATGTTTATTAACAATCTGGAGCAGGGCATAGGTGGCGCAGTTATTAAATTTGCAGATGATATTAAATTGTGCAGTCGAATCAGGACCTTAGAAGGAGAGATTACAACCGGATTTCGATAGTTTGGGGCAGTGGGCCCAAGGTTGGCAAATGTCCTTCGACATGTGCACATAACTCGGAGATAGAGTATAACGTGAGTGGATGGAGGTTAAAGATGACTGGAAAGCAGTGAGACTTGCGAGTGATCATTGATCGCTCCCTAACAGTTCAAGTAGTGACAGATGCTACAGCCAAAGTGAACAGAGACCTGGGCTGTAATGCCTTGATTTAGTATAAAACTAAATTCCATGTCAATAGGATTTAATAAGGTTTTGGTGATACCTCATCTGGAATATTGTTCACATTTTTGGATCGCCCACCTCCCCCCACCCCCTACCTACTTTAAGAAGGGTATTTTGGCTCTAGGGAAGGTACAAAGGGGTGCAGAAGTTTTCTCACCAGTTGATCGAATTCTGGAACAGCATTCAGGAGGAATTTCTGACAAAGGTTTCCTGAATTGTTTACAGGTTTCTGTTTTTTGCCTTTCCCAGGAAATGTGGGGTTGTGGGGGGGGGGGGCAGGAAAGGGAAGGGTGAAGGCACAGGAATAAGTTTAGTGAAAAGTAGGGCAAGTACATATGGGTCTGAGGACTTTTTCTCATCCTGAATACATTATGAAGAGTAAAAGCTCTTTCTACTCTGCTTCAAATAGACCTCAACTAGAGCTGTGACCCAAATTCTCATATCTGTTGCCTCTCTCAAAGAAATTGCCAAATTAGGGCAATTTTGTGCTAAGGGAGTCATGCAGACTAGGAATTAGGTTGAAATAGTCTGAACTCATTTCACATAGGACTCTTAGACCCAGCAGACAGGATCTATATAGGCTGTAAACAGAAGAAACTTATCAGTTTGGTTTAGGTTCAAACACTTCCTAGCAGGCATAGGTCCACAGCACAATACTGTCCCTAAACAAATTAGAGACACAAGTATGGGACATAGGAGTGCTCTTTTTGAATTAGGGCTGAAGCACATTGTTGGTGGTTATCTTTTCTTTTTAATACATGTGGCAATCTGTAACAATAAAATACACTGTACAAATTACTGAGGTAGGAATGGGGGCAGGATGTTGTGCTGCAACAAATCACTTGCCTTACTTAGAAGTGTTTAACTGAATTTATGGCAGATAACAAGATTTCTAAAACTGTGCGCATAATCCATGATTTTCATTATGATTGCAAATTATCACTGGAACTTGCTTAAGTGGCCATATAGCCACTGTATAGCTTTTCGAAGGTTAGAACAGGATACCTCACTTTTAAAAATAAATATCTACATAAACTAAATTCTGTCATGATACTACCGTGGTCTGTTATTACTCAGAATCTGCTAAAAGGAAAAATTGTGGTCCCCTCATTTTTTTGTAACATTGCATGTTAATAACACTAGTTTGATTCTAAATTTCAATATTAAATTCAGTCTTAAGAGAAACTCAGCTTGAATTTCAAATTATGAGCTTTTCTTTCAAGACTGTTGGAGTAGATTTCATATCTCAACATTTGTACACCAGGTTTAGAGCAAATCTCACCAGCCGTTCGTTTCAAGACCCCATGTCTCCTTTATAGCTTCCTGTGGAAACAGTTCAGAATTTCAAAGGGGACTTGGTGCGTTGGGCATTTCTTTTCTCAGAACATCCGTCACTTTGGTGAGCACAATTTTTTTTTTAAGAAGTCACCGCATTCCAAAAATTGTGTGAATTGCTTTGAGATGTCTCAGAGAGTCATGAAAAGGGGCGATATAAATATAAGTGTTTCGTTCAAGGGATGGTACAATAATAAAGACTCCTTAGCTCTAAAACAAGAAGTCAAAAACATCACAGTTTAGAAATTAGACTCGTTACAAAAAGGCGGGATTGGAGCATGAACCATCCACCACGCTTTTGAAAATAATTATGAACTTTCCATAGATGATCAGAATGACTAGATTGATTTAACAAAAAAAAACTTGTAACAATATTTCCATCTTCTGATCACTGAAATATCTGAATGATCAGAACTTCAGGATACAAGTTTTGGAAGAAATCGGAATGGTCTTGAAGATGAATTGCAGCTTCTGGATAGTAACAAGTGGATACTTCTTCACCATACTTCTGTTTAGGAGCTTACAGAAGGGAAATAACTAATTAGAATTATAGAAATTTACAGCACAGGAGGCCATTCGACCAATCATGTCTGTGCCGGCTGAAAAAGAGCTTTCCAGCCTAATCCCACTTGGTCCGTAGCCTTGTAGGCTATGACACTTCAAGTGCATATCCAAATACTTTTTAAATGCGATGAGGGTTTCTGCCTCTACCACTCTTTCAGGCAGTGAGTTCCAGAACCCCACCACCCTCTGGGTGAAAAAAAATTCTCAGCTCCCCTCTAATCCTTCTACCAATCACTTTAAATTTACGCCCCCTGGTTATTAACCTCTCAGCTAAGGGAAATAGGTCCTTCCTAACCACTCCATCCAGGCCCCTCTTAATTTTATACATCTCAATTAAATCTCCCCTCAGCCTCCTCTGTTCCAAAGAAAACAACTCCAGCCTATCCAATCTTTCCTCATAGCTAAAATTCTTCAGTCCTGGCAACATCCTCGTAAATCTCCTTTGTACCTCTCTCGTGCAATCACTTATTTCCTGTAATGTGGTGACTAGAATTGTAGCAGTACTCTAGCTGTGGCCTAACTTGTGTTTTATACAATTCTAGCATAACCTCTCATGTTCTGTACTTCGGCAAATAAAGGAAAGTATCCCGTATGCCTTCTTAACCACCTTATCTACCTTCAAAGATCCGTGGACATGCACACCAAGGTCCCTCTGTTCCTCTACAGTATCCTATCATTTATTGTGTATTCCCTTGCCTTGTTTGCCCTCCCAAAATGCATTACCTCACATTCCAAAATAATTATTCAGGTTTCCATGCTGGTACCATTTGCAAACCTGACCTCTATAGCTACCTCATCACTGCTGCTAATTGGTTACATGGTCAGATTTGCTAAGTACAAATACACTGCAAAACACAGTGGATCTTTTGCTTATTTTGTTTAGAATGTAGAGTACAAGGATTAGCTTGATAGCTCAGTGTACACCACCATATCCACTAACTTTGTTTGCACATGCCTGCAGAATTTTATTCTTGAGATAAAACAGTAAATCAAAGTGTCAAAAGCAAAATACTGCGGATGCTGGAAATATTAAATTTTTAAAAATAGGCTAGACACAGTCGAGGCTGCTAATCATCCTCTGCAATTTCCACCACCTCCAGCACGATGCCACCACTCTCTTCCTCTTTGTTCTTCCATCCTCCTCCCCCACCCTCACCTTTTTCCCTGGCTCTGAACTTGCTTAAAAACTGTTAATCTCCAACATCTTCCAGTTCTGATGAAAGGTCATCGACTTGAAACATTAACTCTGTTTCTCTCTCCACACATGCTGCCTGACTTGCTGAGTGTTTTCCAGCATTTTCTGGTGAGGGAGAACAGGACTTGGTGTGAGTTAGGATACAGGCAGCAGAGTTTTGGATGAGCTGGAGGGTGGAAGATGGGAGGCCAGCCAGGAGAGCATTGGAATAGTCGAGTCTAGAGGTAACAAAGGCATGGATGAGGGTTTCAGCAGCAGAGGAGCTGAGGCAGGGACAGAGACGGGCGATATTACGGAGGTGGAAATCGGCAGTCTTGTCGATGGAGCGGATATGTGGTCGGAAGCTCATCACATGGTCAAATAGGATGCCACGGTTGCTAACTGTCTGGTTTAGCCTCAGACAGTGGCCAAGGAGAGGGATGGAGTTGGTGGCTAGGGAACGGAGTTTGCTTCGGGGACCAAAGACAACGGCTTCGGTCTTCCCAATATTTTGTTGGAGGAAATTTTTGCTCATCCAGTACTGGATGTCGGACAAGCAGTGTGACAAATGAGAGATAGTGGAGGAGTCAAGAGAGGTGGTGGTGAGGTAGAGCTGGGTGCCATCAGCGTATATGTGGAATCTGATTATGTGTTTTCGGATTATGTCACCGAGGGACAGCATGTAGATGAGAAATAGGAGGGGCCAAGGATAGATTCTTGGGGGACTCCAGAGATAACGGTGCGGGAGTAGGAAGAGAAGCCATTGCAGAGGATTCTCTGGCTACGATTAGATAATAACCTGTACTATCAAACAAGTATTAATAATTATTAATCATTTAAATTCAGTATGTGGAGCGCATGTTTCATTGAAAACTCACTATAAATACCTACAGTACCTGTTACTACTGTAGGTAACACTGTGATAAGCACTTTAAATAGTAAAGATGTCACGCTATGTGACACGATAGCTACTATTTTATTGTAAAAGTACACAGTTCTGATTGTGGGAACCCGGTAGACAGAGTGCACAAATTGTTCAAAATGCTTTCTGAACATGTTTTAAAACCAATTTTTTTTTTTTGCTCAAGAACAAATTTCTAGTGTCCAAAATAAAGTTTTAAACAAAATAAAAAATTTGAAAAAAAAACTTATTTCCCAACATGACTAAATTTGTCCACTGGATTGTCTTTTGTTTTTTAATACCTTCATTAAAGTTTTTACTTGAAGGCCTCAGCCTCTCCCAAATGTCTGGGCTTGGACTTGATATTTTTGTCCCGAGCTGTGATTTCACTTTCCCAGGCTGCATCAGTACTGTTCAATCGGCTGTACTGATGGAATATTCTAGCAGTTTCTGATCAAAAGGTTTTCAAAATCATTTGAAGAAAAGCTAGACGGCAAATTTCAAAAACTTTCACAGGAAAATTTATGTTGTGTTTCCTAGAGGTAAAGGGAATTAGGGGTTACGGGGAGCGGGCAGGCAATTGGACATGAATTTAGATTTGAGGTTAGGATCAGATCAGCCATGATCTTATTGAATGGCGGAGCAGACTCAAGGGGCCGATTGGCCTACTCCTGGTATAGTCTTTTTTGTGTTTCATAAACTTCAGAAAGTGCATTAAGGTTAGAGAGAGTTTCCTCATTGTAATTGAGTCCACTTTTCAAACAAATTGAATTTGGAAGCAAACAGCTTGTTACCTGATTATCACGGTTATGCTGACAGTCAGAAAATATAAATAGTCTAATTGCTAACAGCTGTCAAACAGAGGCGGAGCAACACAATGTTTTTCCTCAATGAATGTTTTTTTCAAATAAAAAAACAAGTAACATTTTGAAAGCTCTAATTACCACCTGTATTTTGTTATTTATAATTAAATTTATAAACATTCTAATTAATAACAGGAGAGAGATACACATTCAGCAACCGATCACAAAACAGCAAATTCAATGTGTGCAGAGATCCCTTCATAAAGCGCAAACCAATACATCTAGACATGGGATCCACCCCCCAATCAATGCTGTCAGGACCATGTCCTGCCCCTCCTCTCCCTGCTAAAACACACCAAGAATCCACCATCGAGCCAAACCTCACATTTAATACCCAGTTGTGCCAAATCTCAGGTTCACATTCCATTGTTCTGCCGAACCCGATTCCCCCTCCAGATTAAAGAGGACCCCATCTATGTTTCCAAACTCCAGAAGCTCCACTCTAATGCTGTCAAACTACAGGACCCACGTTCCAGTTCTAACAAACCCCAGGATCATTCCCCAGTGCTACCAAAGTGTAGAGCTGCCCAAAGTGCAGCTGAACCCCATTCCTCTTTCCCAGGTCTACTAAATACAAGTTATTTGCATCCTGCATACCATCTTGTTGTGTATTCTCAGGTTTAAAATGGTAAGGGATAAAAATTAAACATAAACATGTGTGTTTAATTTTTATCCCTTACCATTTTATATATATATATAAATAAAATATAAAGGTCAAATCATTAATGGAGAGAGTTGTGAAATTCAATTCCCAAAGCACCAATCAAAAAAATTCAAGAATACATTTTTTTTAAAAAAACAGGAACTTAATTTATTTGATCATTGTGAATCAATGACCCTGATATTGTGCCCTACAAGGCCCATATTGTTACCAAATACCCATATTGTTACCAAATCCTCTGACTCATCATGAGCAATGCCACATGAGCTCTACTAGCACATGATGTATGTTAGATTTGTGCTTGTTCAGCTTGTAAGTTTCAGTTAGCTTCCCCCACAATTAATTCCTTTTTC
Source organism: Heptranchias perlo (assembly GCF_035084215.1). Taxonomy (NCBI): domain Eukaryota; kingdom Metazoa; phylum Chordata; class Chondrichthyes; order Hexanchiformes; family Hexanchidae; genus Heptranchias; species Heptranchias perlo. Next base: position 80,794,130 of record NC_090328.1, read on the forward strand.
AGAAGTGTTTTCATTTATATTTTATCTATTACTGTCTGCTTTGGTTACCTTATCCATTATAAAAAAGGTTATGGTGACTTAAAAAATATTTTAAATCACAGGAAAGTTTCCTCTCCATCCCCCTCCTTCCAAATAAGGGCAGCTCAATAGCAGTTTCCCTCAGCGAAAGGCAGGAATCTTTCTGACTACTGAGTACGCAGTGACTACCATCAATGTTGGTGCATGATCTGCCAATGTCAGGTACATGTGTAGCAGGATTAGCTACCCTCAACATTTGCAAGCCTCACTCCCAACAGTACAAGATAATATCACAGAGAAATGTCAATCTCACCATTCTGCAGAATTAACATTCTGTCTTATAGTCAGATAATATTTCATATATATTACTATACATGAGAGGGAGAATAGTACGCTCAAATCTAAATGAATCCCATCCCCTTCCCATTTTAGTTATGGTATATAAAAGAGAGTAATTCTCCTACTAGTTAGGAGAAACTTCAGTTTTTAATTTTTTCCATAACTTAATTCTGAAGGTCAGTAAAGAGCTGATCAGCAATTTTAAAATTTGGTTGTGACTGTGTACTCAACTGGTACTGAATTTGCAAATTGCCAATGCCTTGAGATCAGTATACCGGGCCAAAAAGAATGACAATCCATAAAAACAGAGCCACTTGCTGACTGAGCTGCTGCTGACAGCAGCTGAGTGGCTTTTTTTCTGGTTTTCACAGTCATGACAGCTGTCCAGGAACTGCAGGTGAAGACGTAAAGCTACCAGGCAGAAGTACTGAATGAGTTTTAATAACCTAACAGGTGATGGAGGATCTTTATACTGAAAATACTCTCCCCTACACATGATTGATTATGTAGGCTGCATGTTCACTTAAGTGTCTATTGGACCCTATAACATAGTAACTGCACTTCAAAGCATTTCATTGCACGTGAAGCATTTGAGATGTCTTTAGAGATGCGATAAGGCACTATATTCTTTCTATATTTTTTAAATCACATCTCTCCATACATCATCCAATGCCTTTTTTTGGCCACTATCCCAGCACAATTTGTATCTTTTTCTAGAGCTGTCACTTCATGCGGCAGCTGATCTGAAACAATATAAATAGTGATGTATGGTTGGGTGGTCTATTTATTGATCAACCTGGCACAATACTAAATGACTTGGTGGTTATGTAGAAGTGGGTTTTCTCATTAATAGGGTTCTAGGCTTCAGGTATCATCTTGTCTTCCCTCTTGTAAATCTTTCCAATGGTCTATGGTTAACACACATCTCACAGCTGAGTACTCAATTCATTCCAACAGTGTTCCTTTAAACTGAGTAACAGGACAAAATTTATCACTCAGCACTTCTTTTCAATACAAAAAAAGCGCAAGTTCCACAGCATTTTTCCACTAACAAAGGAGACTGATTTTTGGAGTAATCATTTTTTGCAATTTAGTACAGTAACCCAAAATTTAAAAGGACAGAATCAAAACCAAAATAAATGCATAAAATCAGCACAATAGAAAATTTTTATGGGGGAGGGGGGGGCAAAAAACATAACATTAAAACTGCATTATTTTCAGCTCCTACAGCAGCTTAATGGGTAAATATGCTATGGTACTAAGCCATGTTAACCAGAAGGTCCCAGGTTTGATCCCTGATCTGTGCTAAGTTAGTCGATCTCAGCCAACAGGAAATGTATATTTTTTCGAGCCTTTAACATAGGAAAACATCCAAAGGTTGTTTCACAGAGAAGTAAGGATGGAGATTGAGCATAAATAGTGGGGTTGGGAAAGGTGACCAAAGTATTGGTTGGACCTGTAGGTTTGAGAAGGTATTTATACACGTGGGGAGAGAGGAACCGAGGCAGAGGGCTTTGTGGAGAGAGGATTCCAGAGACTAGTGCCAAGTCAACTGAAAGCTCTGCCACTGATGGTGGAACAGCAAGAGAGGGGTGCACAAGAGGTCAGAGTTAAAGGAATGAAGAGCTAAAAACAGGACATGAGTTGAGAAAGTCACAGAGGTAAGGTGGGGTCACACTCAGCTGGGCGGAGAAAGTACTGGAGGACCGGCAGCACCCGTGAAACTTTTTTGAAAACCGATTTTTTGTTGGGCCAGGAGAGATAGCCTGCCCTCCCCTTCAGCTCGGCTCCGTGGTTTTCCTACCTCCGCTACAATCAAGTTGCCTTTCAGTGCTCGCTTAGTGCTGGCTGGTCTGATCACCAAAATCAATCAGGCATCTGGGCTGGCGTGCGATCGCTCCACCTCATGTACATTCAAAGTGAAAAACACCCCTAATGTCTTTAACCAATGAAAAAAGTTAAAAACTCATCAATGGAAAATAACAAACCTAGAGAGATGCCACAATGAGTCAAATCCCAACTTTTCCATTTAAATTAGGTTTCGGCTAAATCCAACTAAAAAAAATTCTGTTCAAATCCTTTTTCTCTCTTTTCTCCACCCAGATCTGCTCTCATTTCTACTAAACAACCTCAGGCTAATGTAAATGCTGATTGTATCTAAAAAGCAGCCAGTGTAAACATGTCTATTAGCTAGACTTACAGTCTCAGATCAGAAGCTCCAATTAGTCATGTGGTATTATCACTGGTATGATCTGTGTAATCTGACATCAAGAGGCTACTAATGATTTCCACAATTCTTGAGAGAAATCACCAAAGAAAGCACAAACATGGGATTTCCCAACAGGCGAGCACCATTCAACGTCAAAAATGTTACAGTAAACGAGTTCTTTTGTAATCTTAATAATGAGGGCTGTCAGTGAAAAAAAGCACAAAATTAAGTATTCAGCAATTCATTTGTGTTACTTGTGGGTAAGCAAAGTATTTTTGAGTCTGTCCTAATTAAAACATAAGTATAGACAAAAAGAAACATATGCAAAATATCCAATGGTCACAAGTTCAATTACATCTTACAGACACACAAGCAGTATACCTACAATGGTATTATGATTCAATCACAGGATTATCCATTACTGTCAAGCAAGCATGACACCTCCACCAGCAATCACCCCCACACCAAAATGGAAAACCCCAAAGAAAGGATCACTAATGTCAACTGCCATTCCGATCACTAATGTCAACTGTCATCGACCTAAAACGTTAACTCTTTCTCTTTCCACAGAAGCTGCTTGACCTGCTGAGTCTTTCCAGCATTTTCTGTTTATATTTCAGATTTCCAGCATCGGCAGTATTTTGCTTTTATAAAAATAACTTTGATTTTTAAATACTCTAAATGTTGAATATCAGCATTTTTGTTAAAAATCTGCATTTCCTAAAAGGAACTTACCAATACTAGTTGACCTCACTAGATGTTATTAATCCACAAGAATTTTTTTAATTGTCTTTCTGCCTGTAATGTCTCTCCTTCCTTCTTAGTATTTCTCTACATCCCTCTCATTGTCACATCTTCATTTTCTTTGCTTCTCTCTTTGACTCATTCATTAATTTCCCCATCTATCATTTCTCTCTCTCAAAATATCACCCTTTACTTTATGTTTTCTCTCTCCTTTTCTCTGCATTCATTCTCACTTTTCCCACATCCAACAGTTTTTTTTTCCCTCTTTCTCATTGCATCGCATTTAATTTCTCTCAAGTTGGGCCAGAGATGTTTGACGCTAACCAGCTCTGAGGTCACACACACACACACACACACACACACACAACAGCCTTAAAAACTGGCACAGAGGGGCACTGGTCAAACATACATGGGAGCCTGAAAAAATGGCACGGAGGTCACACATGCACAGAGCAGCAAGGAGCATCAGGAGGAATTCCCAGGTGAAACGTGCCAGTGTCAAATGTTGTCTGATAATGCTCCTGTGAAACACTTTGTGACGTTTTACTACATTAATGCAAGTTGTTGTTGTTAAACTAGGAATGGAACAAAGGACAAGTCCACAGCCCTGAGAGGTTAATCCTGTGATAGGGAGGCAGGACAGTGTTGCCCTACAAGTAAAACTGAAGTCATGGAGTGAAATTCACCATGAAGGAGGAACTCAGTGAAATTTACTTAGGATAGAACTCACTAAACTGGTGGGAGGTGAGGGGGAGAAGAGAAATGAGAGTGGAAATCAATAACAGTCATAGATTCTCAACTGAAAGCAAAATACTGCATATGCTGGAAATCTAAAATAAAAACAGAAAACGCTGGAAATACTCAGCAAGTCAGGCAGCATCGGTGGAGAAAGAAACAGAGTTAACGGGGTGATTTTAAACCCCAGGAACAGGTGGGTTGGGGGCGGGTGGGAGTTGAAAATAATTATTTTTTGGGTCGCGACCGCAACCCGGCTTTATTTCCGGGTTTAACGTCAGCGTGTAAAAGTACAGGCTTCCCACTGGGAATGCAAAGTCCAAAAATTTTGCTGTTGCGACCCCAAAAAAACTATTTTCAACTCCCACCCGTTCTTGGGGTTTAAAATCACCCCCCACGTTTCAGGTCGATGACCCTTCGTCAGAATTGGAAGAAGTTGAAGATTAAAGAGTTTTTAACCAAGTACAGTGCCAGGGGAAGGGGTGGGGGGGGGGGGGGGGGGGGGAGGGAAGAGGAAGGGGAAGGGAGGAAATTAGTTTGTAAAAGATAGAAGAGTGCCCTGTGTGCAATTTTGAAAGTTTTAAGTGGGTTCATTTGGTTGCTTTTTGGTACATTAAATTTGAGATAATTAGGATAAGGGGGTCAACCATTTAAGACTGAGATGAGGAGGAATTTCTTCACGGGTTGTGAATCTTTGGAATTCTCTACCCTAGAGGGCTGTGGACGCTGAGTCATTGAATATATTCAAGGCTGAGATGGATAGATTTCTGGACTCTAGGGGAATCAAAGGATATGGGGATCAGCGGGAAAGTGGAGTTGAGGTCAAAGATCAGTCATGATCTGAGTGAATGGCGGAGCAGGCTTGAGGGGCCATGTGGCCTACTCCGACTCCTATTTCTTATGTTCTTATGCTTTGCATCCTGTATACACGTCGGACATGCATCAAACACAGAATGTTTAATTAAGTACTTAATTGGCTATGAAGTGCTTTGAAACATCCAAAGGCTGTGAAAGGTGCTATATAAATGCAAGTTTAACTTTTACTCCCTTCTGCAGAGTCCAGTACTAAGGGTTGATATCTACTATTGCTAGGATTCTTTGTGCTCTAAAAGAGGTTTGGCATCTCACCATTTTACTGTATACAAGGTTTTGTTTGTCTTATGTTTTCATCCCAAACCACATGGAGAATTGGAGTCACATGGGTATGTCAATTTGCCATTTAGTATAAAAGGGTAGAAACTAATTCCTACCGAAACCTCGTACATTCATCAGAAGAAGTTATGGATGGGGAATGCGACAGATTACATCATCGAAGGAGGACAAAGACCGAAGAGAAAAAAGGCCCTTGTGGTGGCGGAGCGGGCCCAGGGGCTGAGTGGCCGGGTCCTGCTCCTATTTCTTGTGTTCTTTAGATTTGAGGTTAGGATCAGATCAGCCATGATCTTATTGAATGGCAGAGCAGGCTCGAGGGGCCGATTGGCCTACTCCTGCTCCTATTTCTTATGTTCTTATAGATCAAACAGAACCTCATTTACGCTTCCCATCCCATCAATGAACTAGATGGTTCAGATATTGTCTCATTCTTAAGCCTACCAACTTATATCAGATTCAGCAATGGATACCACACCAAGAAAGAGAGAACTCAATGTTTTGTATAGACACTGAGCCGATTGAACTAGTACTTACAAACTTGTTGTCCGCTAACCATCAATCATACTAGAGGAAATAAAGGGAACATGCACAGTTTACAATAGTTCATGAAACTACAAGTGTCACTTCTCAGTTCTCAAATATCTAACAGTAAATCTTGTGAAAAGGACATATGAGGTTGTCAGTACAAATTATGTTTCTTTTAATAAGGTAAATCATTGTTTCCCTCCCAATCTTTACAGGCGAAATATCAAACAGCACAAGAGAGGAAGTGGCCAACTTGTTCCCAGGACTTCACTAATGCCATTCTAAACCAGCCACTAAAACATGCATGAAAGAAACCCAAAGATAACTCGCCTCCACAGAAGGTTGAGGACAGGGCCTCAGAACACAGGATATAATCAAATCTGCTTCCCACTACTGCCCTGGCACCACAGAGTAAAAAGTATTTTTTCTTTCAATGTTTTCCCCCTCCATTTCTGACGATGGTGTCTCTTACTGACGTCCAACTCTATTGGTGCCTACAACTGTCTGCCTACTCAATAGTAAAGTCTTTAGAGGACGCCGCCCCCATCTGCATAAACACACACCTGATCAGTGAATAAACTTCAAATTTACCATTCCCATCCAGTATGTACAGTGCTCACATCATCGCTCCACATAAATGTTACATGTTTACCAGGATGCAACAGTATTACAAAATGAGTCAAATTAGTAAAAGTTTTTAAATCTATGCATTTCACTCCAAGGCAAATGGAATTTTCAACAACTGGCAGTTCAACAACAACAACTTTCATTTATATAGCACCTTTAACATAGTAAAACGTCCCAAGATGGTTCCCAGCAACATTATCAGACAAAATTTGACACCAAGCCACATAAAGAGAGGTATTAAAATCAGGTGACCAAAAGCTTTGTCAAAGAGCTAGATTTTAAGGAGCAACTTAATAGGAGGAGAGAGGGGTAGAGAAGCGAAGAGGTTTTTGGGGAGGGAATTCCAGAGCTTAGGGTCCAGGCAACTGAAGGCACGGCCGCCAATGGTGGAGCAATGAAAAGTCAGAGAAGCACAAGAGGCCAGATTTAGAGGAGCTCTGAGATCTCAGAGGGTTGTAGGGCTGGAGGAGGTTGCAGAGAAAGGGAGGGGCGAGGCCATGAGGGATTTGAACACAAGGATAAGAAACAAAGATTCTTTGACAAACTAGATTCCCTGGTCTTTAAAAAATGACTCGAGAGAAAAAAAAACATAATTGCAAGTTGTTGGTTTCCCACATTCTTGTACATGGGTCACGATGTGACTCCAATGATCCCGTCTGCCATGAAAGTACTAACTTGAAACACTAAGTGTTTCTGTTAGCATTGTCAGAGCTTAAGCAGCAAAACAAAATTGCAACCATTTTAATTTAACAAAAAGGGAACAATGTTCAGCTAATGTAAAAATATTCCTGTTGGACTAGATTTAAAACCCAATAATTACCAGGCAAAGCCTTAAAGAAAATAAAAACAAGAGATAAAAGCCCAATCCTGTGTTATAAAACCAATAAAATTCTGCATTGGTAATATGACGCCTAGGAAAGCACCAATAGCCATCTCTAGAAGGGATGTAGTCAATACAAATGATACTTTTCCATTTCCACAACCTCTGGGGACTTCCAGCTAATAGCAATTTGAAATACTCATGGGCAATCAAAGTGCACTTCTCACATTCCCAGATGGTATACCGCTTAATAGTACAATGATTCAATTGTACCAGTTTCCAGGAAATTAGGCCCCTTTTGTTCCATTGTGTTTTTGTACTTTGGTTAACACCACAGTAAAATGATACTGTAAAGCACGGCTTCTCAAGATGCAGTTTACTTCCTGCTGATTTAAGGTCACTTAGCAAGTTGTACACTTTCCTAACCACATTGATTAGATTTTTTTTTCAAAATTAAATGGAATTAGAGTTTTTTACTGACCAAAATATTTGAACTTAAAAAAACTCAAGGCCTCACATCAGTGCACTGAATAGACCAACAGAATTATTATTCTAATTGTGCTCCTCACAATCTGCCAAATTAAAGATTTAACGAAAGGGCTGTACTTTCCTGAAAGCTCAGAAGCAGTCTTGTACCCTTCCATTTTTGGTGTATGAAAGTAGAGGCAACTATAGATATGCATTTTCCCCCACTTTTAGTATGACTGCATGCTACCTGAGCTATCAGTAAGGGACAGGCGCAACAAGCTCATCTCTGTAACTACATCAGATCTGTAAACAACAAAGAGGCTAGAGGACTGGTTAGAATGAGGATTCATCACCCAATTTGTTTTAAAAAGCACAGTATCCCTGCAAATTAGATACACAAACTGTACCATCACAAAAATAAGAACTCACAGGCTTCATTCCCTGGAATGCACTGCCTGAAAGGGTGGTGGAAGCAGATTCAATCATAACTTTCAAAAGGGAATTGGATATATACTTGAAAAGGAGAAATTTGCAGGGCTATGGAGAAAGAGCAAGGGAGTGGGACTAACTGGATAGCTCTTCAAAGAGCTGGCTCAGACACTATGGACCAAATGGCCGCCTTCTGTGTTGTATGATTCCCACCTCTGCTTAGTTCACAACTTGTGCTGTAGAAGAGAGGTTGAGAATTTTTTTAAAAACATGGGGTGACAACAGGCAACCATTGCACAACTTCAACCCATCAGCTAAAAAGATGATGGTGACCGAAGTTTGTGAATGGGCAGGCTTTGCTCCCTCTTAGTGGTAAACACGAGTCTTATAAGCACACTTCACAGCTTTCAAAAGATGTTTTACATTCTGCAGCATTTGAAAAAATCTTTTTGTATAAATTTCTGATGCTAAATGTTTGCACAAGTGTATAAGGCAACACATAATGTTCTTTTCTTTTTTTAAATTAGTATTTCTTTTCCTATCCATTGAGATGAAGTCAATGGAGAGTCCAATGGGGTGAAAAAATATGGGGTCCAACCCCATTCCCAATTAACATTAGGTTAAAATTACCTCTTAAGTAACCAAATTAAGACTGGACTGTACTTGAATGGCAACAGGTAACTTATAGGTTTCTCTAAGCCTATTACATGCTCTAGAAACTATGACTCACTCTGTGTTTATACTTCTGCATACACAGGACAGCATTCCAAGCAACTGTACCATCTAATGAGACTCTCACAGGCAAGAGATCTAGTTTAGTAAGCTTTCAGTGCTGGTATCCAATGAGGTTTAGAGTCAGCAGCTCGTGTTCCTGGCACAAACCAAGATCAATCTGAAGAGCTATTTCTTGTTGAGGTCATACATGCCAACAGTCAGTATTTGGGGGCCAAGTCATTGCTAGCATTTGCTGATGAGAATTAAGGAAGCCAGGCCATCTTCTGCCCCTCAATTCTACTCCTACCCGAGTCCAGTGGCCAATAGTTCCTGCTCCTTTCTCAGCACAACCCCAGTGCTAATGGCTGCGACAGTTGCCTCTATATACTGTAGGTGGGAATTCTCAGGAGGAAACAGATTACAGAGGGGAGGGGAAAGATTACATGAAGGGCAGGGGTGGAGGGGGCAGAGTAGATTGCAATGGGAAGGCGAAGGGGAGAATAATGACAGTGAGGGTGGCAATGAAGAGGGAGCTAAATGGATGGTGGTAGGGGGTAATCAATGGTAATGAAGGGGAGAGGGAGATGAGGAGCAGAAACTAGAAGAATGCTTAACTGGGATGAAAATGTTGGATAAAATGCTTTGGTGGTGGGGGGGGGGCAGTGGTAAAGAGAGCGCCAATATTGCTGAGAGGGAGTGGGGAGGGAGAGTGCCAACATGAACAGGGAACGGGTCTGCAGGCAAAGAGTACCAACAAAAGTCAAAGGGCAGGAGGGAAGAGTACAATCTTGAAATGATGAGCAGAAGAACTGGGTTGAAGGGGGAGACAGTTGGAATTATGAATTGGGAAGGTTTGATGAATGTATCTCTGAGAAAGGGTAGGCAGCGGGATGGGATGCAGTGTATCAGTGAACTAGATCTGGAGGGGGTCGACTGCCTTTGGGAACTGGTAACGGAGGGGGAGTTGAGCGAATTATTGTGAATAAATAACTAGCACGGTAAGTTTTGGGTAAGTGAGGTTTGCCAGATCTGCTGAAAATCCAAATACCACTTTGATTTTCCTTTTAAGACTAAAAATGTATTAATATTAAGTATGAAGGTGCTTAAAGTTAATCAGAATTCATAATTTTTGATGTAGAAAAATTCAACATTTTCCAGAGGAGCATAATGTAGAATCCCCTAGAAATCAATCACCAATTTTCTGCCTTGGACATCTGGATTTCTCCTTTAGGCTTTAATATACTTATTTTTTTCTTCTAATTGAAGTGAAGGAGTGTTGTGTATACCTACTGCTTAAATTACAAAGCTCATGTGACTGCATTTTTCACTTGTCAGGGTTCGTTCTCAAGTTGTTAACATTTTAGGATCTATACCAGATTTTTTGAAATTATTGCTCAGCTTTTGCTAGCATTTTTCAGTTTATAATCTTGCAGAGGATTAACACCCAGGCCACATTTCCCTAATGTTATGGAAAATGGGTTTTGACACGGGTACGGTAGTGTAGTGATTATGTTACTGGACTAGTAATCCAGAGGACGGGACTAATAATCCAGTGAAAACTAGTTGAATTATCACCATGGTAGCGTGCAAATATAAATGCAATTTTAAAAATGTGGAGATAAAAAGCTGGCATCAGTAAAAGTGACAACAAAGCTGTTGTAAGGATTGTTGTAAAAACCAAACTGGTTTATTAATGTCCTTTGGGAATGAATCCTGTCATCCTTACCCAGACTGGCCAAAATGTGACTCCAGTCCCACACCAACGTGATTGACACTTAACTGCCTTCTGAAGTGGCTGTGTCAGCGACGTCCACATCCTAAGAATGGGAAAAAAATGACCATCTTCATCAAGTCCACAAATATGAATAGCTTTGGACTGTACTGACTCCACGAGCAAGAGATTGACCTTCTGTGTAACCTGCTGTAATATTCCATCAGCGGAATGATGCAATTCACAAAAATCCCCTGCTACATATGAACAGAGTGATCTAAAGTTTAAAGGAAATCATTTAAGAGGAGTCCAATTAAAGAAAATGCACAATTCTGAGACTGTTGCTGCAAACTGCAAAGTCGACTTTTTGTTGCACTTCAAAGCTTTTTCTTTTAAAACCAACTTCCTCTTAAGCTAGAAAGCAGATTTAAAGAATGTTTTTCACAGTTTAAACAAGTAAATTTGAACACTTATTTCATAAATCCCATAATTGACAGAGCATTTCCCCAGAGCGATGGAATAATGAACTAATATGCATATATCAGTTTTGCCGTACCAGTGCTTATTTCACTACTTCACTTTTTGCTGCACCCAGTCATTAATGAGGTAAACCCTTCCCCGCATCATATAGATGCCAGCATCAAAGTACACCATCACGTCAAAAATTTAAGCAGCAATTATCAATAAAACTAATTTAGCTTAGTCAAATCTTTTCCCTCCCAAGACAAAAATCATTCCAGATTAATGGTTAACATGTATACCATAGGTGCTACTGTAAAGAGAAATTATTCTAGACTAGTCAACACTACCCTATATAAAGTGCATAACCACATACTATGTTAAATGAAGATTCAAATTACTGAAGGAGGAGAAAGGTAAAAAACCCAATGGATCAAACATTCACTGGCCATTGAATCAACAGCACTCTAATCCTCAGATTGTCTGATTACTGGCTGTAAAGGACCTACATAAAATAAGTTTGGGTAATCTCAATTTAGCTTTTAGTTGTGGTGGGTCCACTCCACAAAACTGCCCCTAAATTCACTATCTTATTCAAAGAAGTCACAGTCTGGTGTGGGAAAATGGGGAACGGTCACACTGGTCCAAAAGACGCTGAATGGCACTGTTACTTCATTGTCTCGCTGTGCTATACCTGTCCTTGATGTGATACTGGTTGCTCAAGTGTTCCATTTCCTAGAACTATTGAGCCGGAAATTGCTTCTAAAATAAGGCTCACCGTTATTAATGGTGAAATCGAAGAGCAAGTCCCGGCAACCGCACAGTCAAACAATCAAATCCAGAACTTGCTCCTCCTGGTTCACCAGTGATCTGAAAGCTTAGTCTTAAAGGGAACTCGCCAACTGCAATCAATGGACCAGTGCCAACTTGCTCTCCTGCCCAGCTAGAAATGAACTAATCTCGCCACAAAACAGGTACGCTGAGTTTTTTTTTTAAGGTCTAAACTAAGTTTTAACAGTAGGTTTTAATGATTGCCAAACAACCTCTCTGGCACTGAAAACTAAATTTCAAAAACATGGAATCTCATTCATTGTGATTTTAATAGTTGTTGGACGTGGTTTTGACTCTTCGTGGCTGGTCAAGGATGCTGCAATCTGATTGGTTGAGGGGAGAGAGCGATCCTCTCGTCGCCCACATAGGTCCTAGGTTCGCGGGAGTTATTGCTGGACTCTTTTCAGATTTCCATTAGAGGAAGTTCCCACAGTAAAACTGCGGATACCATATGGGTAAGTTAGTAGGTTAGGAGCAGCGAGTGTGGGTCCCTCACCACTCACAGCAATTTCCGGCCAGGGAAGCGGCCAGGAGAGCACTGGAATAGTCGAGTCTAGAGGTAACAAAGGCATGAATGAGGGATTCAGCAGCAGATGAGCTGAGACCGGGGCGGAGACGGGTGATGTCACGGAGGTGGTAGGAGGCAGTCTTGGTGATGTGGCGGATATGTGGTCGGAAGCTCACCTTAGGGTCAAATAGGACGCCAAAGTTGCAAATATAGTTCAAACACTTCTAATATTGTAAAGATTCAACCTTCAAAAAGAACAAGCAATTTAAATCCAGCAATAAACCTGTATTTCAGTGAAAAATAACAAATCTGTATCTACTGTAGTTACAAATTAGCAATTTGCTGTATGAGTAAATACATGCCCTTGACCTAACTAGTACCAACCCTCCTTGTGTAGTGCACTCCTAGTAGTTAGGATTGGTGAAAGCTGTGATCTTAGATTACATTCATAATTCATGCAATCCTTAAAGGTTTAAAAAATAACATAATTTGTGTAATAGAAATAAGTGATTTTGTTTAGCGCCATTAGCTTTGCAACACGTTGAGTTATTTAGATATATACACAGGACTTAGCCTGGGGGCACCTAGACCAACTGTAGTGCCCCTGCCATCACCCCAACTGAGATCAACTACATCATCATAGATTAGGAACTGAACTTGGCAGCTTTATTAAAAAAAATCTTCATTGCTCAGAGACATGCCATAATATTGCAAATCACCTTAGCTTCTGGTTATACTCGTCTCCTTTTAAACTGCACCCGATACCCAATGTTTTATGGTGCACAACAAATGAACAAATTCTTTGGCTTAGCTTGTTTAAATTAAATGTCTGTGGAAACAGTTGCTGTAAATTCCCAAAGCCACCCCACTCTTGCTATCAGGTCGATGTCACATGTAGGAAACACATGAAACTCATTTCCAACTTCCAAAAAAAGTATCAAACTACGGTGCAGTAACTGCAACATGCCATACAAAGAACACAATTCTTTGGTTTCCATGAGAGCCATTACTAAAAATAAACTGTAATATTTCTGGTTTTGCCATTTTCTTCCCTCCTCTCCTCTGCTGAAGACATTAATTTCATACTGATGTACAGTTCCACAGCCATCAGTCACTATCCAATTGGCCATTTTTTAAAAAATTGTTCTTGGAATGTGGGTGACACTGGCAAGTTGCATTTATTGCCCATCTCTAGTTGCCCCAAAGGCAGTAAGAGTCAACCACATAGCATGGGACTGCAGTCAAAAGTAAGCCAGGTCAGGTAAAGGTGGCAAATTTAATTCCCTCAAGGACATTAGTGAACCAGCTGGGTTTTTAATGTAGTCATTTCCTAGTAGTAGCTCATAAATTACCAAATTTATTGAATTCAATTTTGTAAATTGCCATGGTGGGATTTGAACTCAATCTCTGAGGTTGTTAATCCACTATAGACCACTAGGATACTATCCCATTCTTCATCAGTGAGTTTCGATAGCAAGTCTCAGGAGGCTGTTTATCCAGTGGGGGTGTCACAGCCAAGCCCAATCCTGTTCTTATGCGGCATTACATGTGCATGCACAGCAGAGGTTGTTGATCAGTAACCAGAAGTGAAAACACCGGACGTTTTTCCCCTCTTTATCCCAGCAATACTGAAGGTCATTGAAACACCTCAATTGCGGCCTTGGCAGAGAGCAGCACAGACTGAGGATTGCACCTGGGTGCTTTCTGGATGATATGATTCAGCCACTCACTGGATGAACTCGCTGAGCAATTGGTTTCGCTTATACAGATTTTAATCAATTCCAAATATCAGTGCATCAGATTTGGTGCATCACCAGCATGATCATAGAAAGCTGTATCAAGAGTCTTATCTGGTTAAAAGTTAAGGTGCACGTAATAGCCTATGAATACAAACGTAAAAATCATCAGTTATTTTGATACCTCTAATGATGAATCTATTAGTCTATACAACTGTGCCAATTACTCCTTTCACAAGCCATTTACAATCAACTTCTAAAGGACTCTATCATATTAATCAAATTTGAGGACAATCTCTGCCTAAATACTTCCTAATCGCCAAATGGTAGAACCTCACATCTCTTAAATAAATCAATCATTTTTTAAAAAATGTTACTATTTTAATTACATTGGTTAATTCAAATTACTGGATCATTCAAATTTGGAGCTGGGGGGGAAGCCAAAAAAACAACTTTGCATTATTAGATCGTATTCTAGCCAGTCGGCCAACCTCCACAGCTGTAAACTCACAACTATTCTCCCCTTCGCACAATGGGAAATACTATGTATCAAAGTATTTGATCATCTCAAACCTGCTGAAGAGTTAATCGAATCAGACTCAACTGATTTGCTGAGAATCTATTCCACAACTCCATGAAGGGTTGGGATGGAACTTTCTTCAATTTTTCCTGAGGCATTTTAACTTTAAACCTATATTCTGTGCTCACATCCCAAGTCAAATAGCCTGCCTAAATTTAAATCATCTATGCCTCTCAGCATTTTATAGGCCTTGTTGTGATTTGAAAAGTTATTAAAAAACAAGTCTATTTTGGTCACTAATTGTTTTAGTAGCACTAAAAACATTTGTAAAATATTTTTCAAACCCTACCTCTTTTTACTGAACTGTGCCTGCCAAAAGAATCATCATACTCCAGCAGGGTGTTAGCAATAAAGCAACTGGTTCACATTTCTGTTCTCCAGACCTGTAGCACCTGTGTAAACAAAGCAACCCCAGGGAAAGCAATGATATGTGTATTGTTGCTTCATTTTTTTTTGCCAATTTTCTCTCCTCCCCTCCTGTAGGCATCAACCCCATGCTATGTCACAGTCCCGGGGCCAATCACCCTCCAGTATCTTGCCCAAGTGTGAATTCTTCATGTACAAGTCTAAGCAGTCAAGATGGCAGGTGAGGACAAAGAATTTGAAAATTGTTTCGCACTAGTCGCCTTAATTCCATAATTTTATGCACACACAGAAAATTCTACTAATACCTTTTGGAACACAATATACCTGGCCAACCACAATCTTTTTTGGTCTCCTATTTTCTAACCTTGGAGGCCCCCCAACTCCTTCTCCATGCAGCATCTCCAACTCACACACAAGCTTCCAATGATGCTATGTTGTCTCTGCATGTTCCGTTTCCTTCCTTCCCCCTTTTTTTGGTCACTGAAGGAGTCTCCACTTGTAATCTTCACACACTGATCCCAATCTCATGTTGATCTCCATAGTGGTGTAAACCTTTTCAAAGCAATAGCAGCACCAACAGAAAATTTCTATCTCTGATTTCAGGGGCTCTATAAGATATCAATCTATGTAAACGGAGTCAGTTAGAGAAAAAATAAAAACAAAATCAAAGAAAAATTCATGGAGACAGAAATAAACTAAAAACAAGAACTGCAGTAAGAAACTCATTGTGAAATACTGAAAAGTAAGTAAAGTGAGAATGAAGAAAGGAAGTAACGGATAACCTAGAAAAGGGAAGAGAGGCATGACTGAATAAAAAGGAAAATACCGCAACGTTAAACACATTATTTTTTAAATGTAAAGAAGAAAGAAAAAAATGTGGAGAAAGTTGTATTCAATGGTTTTTGCAGTGAGGCAGGTAACAAACATTAACTGCACAACTGATAAGCTGAACCGATTAATAATAAACTGGGATAAAATAAAAACCCAAAATGCTGGAAATACTCAGCAGTTCGGGCAGCATTTGTGGAGGGAGAAACAGTGTTAACGTTTCAGGTCGATGATGAAAGGTTTTTGAATTATCAACTTTTTTTTCCAAAGCTGCTGATCAGCTTTTACTAGTTTCCTAAGTTGGCAGCTTTGGCATGTAGAAAGTTCTGAGAGAGAGTACAGAAAAAAAAAGATTATTTTTTGAGAGAAAAAAAATTTGAATTTTGAATGGTTCTGAATTGTCGTCATCTGGGAATTCTAACTTCCAGGGTGATTTGTGTGAAAAATGAACAAAATTACTCTGGGATTTCTTTTATTCACAAGTTCCCACTGTGGTTACTTTATGTAGTGTGAAAATAGTTCAAGGTGTCAAGACAAATTTAAGTAGAAAGCTGGACCCTTTTAATGCTCCAGATAAAGTGAATGTTAAATCTTTTGGGCCATTTACAGCTTGAAGCCTCTCCTCCATCCAAAGCGAAGTGACAAATGAAACTGTTAACAGGATACCACTGTGAATATTTGCAGAACTTGTGTTCAGTGAATCATTTTCAACACCAAAAGGAATCTTATAAAAAGGTCATATCCAAGCAGTAATCCGTGCCACTGACCACAATTGTCCACTTAGAGGAAACTGGCTGCAATACTGTAAAGGATAATTAAAAAGTACACATAAATTTTGCACGAGTGCTAATAAAAGGCAAGGGAGGTACAACAGGAGATTGGGGTGTTTCTTGTCCACAGTTATCTGTAAGTTGTAAGATCTCAGTTGGCATATAGAAGAGAGAAAACAATTCAAACGGAGGCACTTCTCTATTGTGAGGGAGAAAGGGAAAAATAAAGTTAAATAAATCAAGTGCAAAATCAACCTACCACTGTAGCACACCTCCTGGTGGCTAATGGAAGAATAGGATTGGCAGTGGCCTGGGGAAAGGTGATTTCCTACCCTCTTTCTTGAAATGATGAGATATTATTTCGGGAGAAGGGGGAAAGGCAGAGAACAGTAAAATGTTAAGTATTTAATCATCATCTCCTTTCTTAGTTTTCCAAAGGTGGGTGGACAACCTGCTTCCACCTCTCCACCAATGCTACCTGACTGGTCTTCAAGAAGCAAGCATGTCAAAAAGCAATTCTCCCTACAATACTTTCTCCCTCCCAATGGAGGGGTACTAGTTTCCACAATGGCATGGTTTGAGATCAGTAACTCATCACGTAGAAGTCTTTAATATAGTGTGCTGAAGCTTCCGACAAGATTCACTGTTCCACTCGTACTTGGAATCTATTGATAATTTGCTTTTAAAAAAATTAATGTACATATATACAGGAATGAACAAACATAGTATCAACTTGCAGTTCCTTATTTAAAGATATGGTCACATTCGGAGTCATTTATAACAGCACTATAATTTAATAGTTATGAGAATTAGTACAATTAGGTGTCAGCCTTGGCTCAGTGGTAGCAATCTCACCTGAGTCAGAAGATTGTGTGTTCAAGCCCCACTCCAGAGACTTGATCCAAGATGAAACTTCAGTGCTGTTTTAAAGGGAGTGGTGCAGTGTCAGAGGTGCCGTCTTTCAGACGAGTTGTTAAACCCCTGGCCCCGTCTGCCCTCTCAGGTGGGCACAATAGTCCTATGGCACTATTCGAAGAGCAGGGAAGATCTCCCTCTATTATGGCCAACATTAATCCCTCAATTAGTATCACTTGGTTATTCATCTCAATGCTGTTTGTGGGACCTTGCTGTGGAAAAATTAGCTACCACATTTTCCTATATTACAACAGTGACTACACTTCAAAGGTACTGCATTGGCTGTGAAACCCTTTGGGGGTCGTGAGGTCAAGAAAGGCGCTATGTAAATGTAAGTTCTTTCTTTGCAATAAAAAAGGAACTACAGTATCTAAATTGCAGTCATAAAGGTAGATCCCAACATACACCAACTATTAATTATAAATACTTGAACCAAAAAGCAGGAAAGATAAAGGTATACCTTGTAGGGTCATCATTCTTTGAACTAAGCCAAGCTTGATTGATTCTTTGGAAATCACATGCTAAGCATGCCCCAGATTCCTTTTTGCCCTGACTTCATGCTGAGCAGTCACAGATAACCTCCTAATCCCACATTGTATAAAACCCCAGGACCTGGACAATAGGATCAGTTCATTTTGACCTGGAACTGGTCTAAACTAAGGCCACAATAAAATTCTAAATCAAACCAAAAGCAAATCTGGCAGACTTTAAAGAAATGGTTAGAAGTGCCCATGATGTTTGAAGGATACTCATCAACAAACAAAGAAGTTAGACAATCTTTTTCATTCGGACATCATTCACACACTATCGGAATCATGCCAAAACTATACAAACTATAGTAGGAGGGAGGCACCTGCGCAGTTGTCAAATTTAAACAGTAATGTTTACTAAATGTGTGAAAAGTTCTCCTCATAGCTGCTTTATAAACACCAATTGAGAGCTGGCAAAGGAATGTTTGAGGAACAACTGGAATTACCTTTACTGGGACTTACAACCAGGTGGTAACAGCAAATAATACATTTACTCATCATTTTGATATCTGCTTAATCACCAATTTGTCAAGGACATTTCTGTTCCAAAACACTGTTTAAAACCTGAGTTTGGTGAACATGAAAACAGAGCTCTGTGAGCATCAACACAATGGAACCAGGAGCCCATCTCTAATTGAGGTAGTGGCAGATAAAATGGGGGGACAATTTTCAAATTCTTCTGCAATGGAGAATGGACAGTTGCACTTTTTACAACATTTGAAGCCTTTAGTAGCGGATGAAGTAACCATCCTCTCCACTTACAAAAATGTCCTATAATTATAGGTTGTGCATTGACTGGAATTGGATCAGCACAAAGTACATTGAATCTCAATCCCAATCAACTTTTCTTTTTTTAAATTATGTATATACCCACCCGCACTTGGCAATCAAAGGCCAAAGAGTGTCTGGGTTACTTCTCTCTCTCTCTCTCTCTCTCTCTCTCTCTCTGAGTCTGCAGGATATACTGGAGACCACAAGAAGGAAACTGCTTCTTGAATTCTTCTGTTTCTGCTCTGTTTCCCAGGGTCCAAGAACTGAGCCAAAGTCCCATACCCCTCTTTATTTTGAGTCAGGGTCAAGGTCTTGTTGAGTTACTCAGCATAATTTATTTTGAGGGACACTCCCACAAATACAAACCGGGGCAGCTGAGTGTTTTTGTTGATCAAGAGGTTTTTTTTGCACAACCCCTATGTGTTGCTCAAGTTGTTCAGATACTCCGTGCCTTTTCCAGAGCTCAGAGATAACTTTATTAAGAAAAACAACAGCTGTTCGGCACCTGAAAAGATCAGCTTTCCCCTTAACAAAGATAGTTGGGAGTCCTCTCATTTATTACCAATTCAATCAGCCTGCACCAGTATCCATGAGAGGAGTCCCGACACAGCAAAAACAAAGTACAACAAAACTATACTTTTCTTTCCAAACTTACGGCAAGAGCTGCAGGGCCGGGCTCTAGAGTAGGTGAATAGGGCCACTGAAAGTGGGAAGGGAATGAACTTGTGCTGTCACACAGGTCCTAGGGCTTTATTTGACACAGGAATGGCAGGTCACATTTGACTCCAGACGCAAAAGAAAAACATTTTGGGCATGCTCGCAACATGATTTTCCCGGAACTAATCAGGCTTGGCTACGTTCCTGTGATGTCTGAAGGATGCTTGAATGAAGCACAGCTGTCACTCCTCTGCCTGTTTCTTAACCCCCACTGCCAGCTCCTGCAAAGCAATGTCGTTCTTCCCAATTTACCTTTCTTGCTAAGTAGAAATTAGCTGAGCAAAAAGCTGAAGCGTTACTTAAAAAAAGGAACATTTTGAAATCAGACTAAAAAAGCAGATCACATTTTCTCAACATTCCTGGTACCTACCCACAGTTTCTTTCTCCTTTAATAGTTCCACTTGATGTTACACCATTGTTTTGTACAGCAATTACATTATCTTTGTGTCAAGTGAAAAAGATGAAAGGAATGTACATAATGCAAACATTTTCAGAAAGCAAAACAATAAAGGGACTGCTGCACTGTCATCTTTCAGGCGAGACGGAGGTCCCATCTGCTCTCAGGTGGACGTAAAAGATCCTGTGGCACTACTTCAAAGAAGAGCAGGGGAGTGCTCCCTGGTATCCTTGCCAATATTTATCCCTCAACCAAACCTAGAAACAGGTTATCTGGTCATTATCACATTGCTGTTTGTGGGACCTTGCTGTGTGCAAATTGGCTGCCGTGTTTCCTACATTACAACAGTGACTACACTACAAAAGTACTTAGTTGGTTGTAAAGCACTTTGGGCCGTCCTGAAGTTGTGAAAGGCGCCATATAAATGCAATCCCTCTTTCTTCTTTCAATATCTTGTTAAAAGTATCCTGCCTTATAGTTTCTGCGACCTCTTGTACAAGTATGAAACAATCATAGCCTAAAGCATTTCTTCACAAAAGGGTGCAAGGTATGCATGCACTTACAGAAAAGTTGAAAACGGGTATATGATTGTTCCCTTATGCCACTTTTAATCCAATTTAGTTTAATGGCTTGATGTTCAGCGGTGGGATCATGGTCCGGGGGAGATAGGAGGAGGCGTCGGAAGAGTCGCAGATGTAGGTCAGAAGAGACTAGACAAGGGGAGGCCATCAACAGTTCAAATTCAAAATACCAACTCTAGTCTCCTTGCACCTCACGGCAAACATAGGTAGTGGTGCTCTCCTACCTCCCCCTGGACCATGACCCCACCACCGAACATAAAGCCATAGTTTCCCAGACAATCACTGACCTCATCTCCCCTGGAGATCTTCCTCTCCCCCCCCACCCCACCTCCTTCCCAAGATCCACAAACAGGACTGCCCCGGTAGACCCATCGTTTCAGCCTGTTCTTGCCCCAAAGAACTTATTTCTTCCTATCTCAACTATTTTTTCTCCCCTTGTCCAGTCTCTTCTGACCTACATTTGTGACTCTTCCGACACCCTCCGCCACTTTAACAGTTTCCAGTTCCCCAGCCCTGACCATCTCCTTTTCACCATAGACATCCAGTCCCTCTACACCTCCATCCCAGGATGGTCTGCGGGCCCTCAGCTGCTTCCTTGAACGGAGGCCCAACCAGTCCCCATCCACCACCACCCTCCTCCTCCTCCTCCTCCTCCTCCGCCTGGCTGAACTTGTTCTTACATTGAACAACTTCTCCTTTGACTCCACTCACTTCCTCCAAATTAAAGGTGTCGCTCTGGAAACCCTTATGGATCCTAGCTATACCTGCTTTTTTGTGGGTTACATGGAACATTCTTTGTTCCAGTCCTACTCAGGTCCCCGCCCTCACCTCTTTTTCTAGTACATCAATCAATTAATCAGTGCCATTTCCTGCTCTCGCCCCAAACTGGAAAATTTCATCAATTTTGCTTCCAATTTCCACCCTTCCCTTGCCTTAACATGATCCATCTCAAGCTCTTCCCTTCCTCAATCTCTCTATCTCCATTTCTGGGGATATGCTATCAACCAATATCTACTATAAGCCCACCGACTCCCAGTTACCCTGATTACACTTCCTCCCACCCTGCTGCCTGTAAGGACTCTATCCCCTTCTCCGTCGCATCCATTCTGACGACGTCACCTTCCATACCAGTGCTTCCGATATGTCTTCCTTTTTCCTCAACAGAGGATTCCCCTCCACTGTAGCTGAAAGGGCCCTCGACCATGTCCATCCCATTTCCTGCACTTCTGCCCTCACCCCTTTCCCTCCCAGAACCACGATAGGGTCCCCTTGTCCTCACCTTCCACCCCACCAGCCTCCACATTCAATGTATCATACTTCGCCACTTCCAGCGCGATGCCACCAATCACATCTTCCCCTCCCCTTTCAGCATTCCAAAGAGATCGCTCCCTCCGCGACACCCTAGTCCACTCTTCCATCACCCCCAACACCCACTCTCCTCCCCACGTCACCTTCCCGTGTGAGTGCATGAGATGCAACACCTGCCCCTTCACCTCCTTTCTTCCCACCGTCCAGGGCCCCAAACACTCCTTCCAGGTGAAACAGCGATTTATTTGTACTTTTTTCAATTTAGTTTGCTGTATTCACTGCTCACAATGCGGTCTCCCCTACATTGGGGAAACCAAACACAGATTGGGTGATGGCTTTGCTGAACACCTCTGCTTAGTCCGCAAGTGTGACCCTGGCCTGCCGGGTCACTTGCCATTTTAATTCCCCGTCCCACTCTGACCTCTCTGTCCTCTGCCTCCTACACTGTTCCAATGAAGGTCAACGGAAGCTCGAGGAACAGTACCTCATCTTTTGATTAGGCACTTTACAACCTTCTGGACTGAACTTTGACTTCAGTAACTTCAGATCATAACCACTGTTCCCATTTTTTTCGGACAGCAGGTGCTGGTAATGGTTCTGATGTTGCCATTTACAGCTCTTCTGGACCCATCTTTTGTTTCTTTACTTGTCCCATTACCACCCACTTTGCCTTGCACCATCATCCCTTTCGTCATTTAATCACTCCTGCCCTCCACCCTATCAGAGACCTTCCTTTTTGTTCTTTCCTCCCCTCCCCCTGGCTCTGTATTTGCTTAAAAATTGTTTAATGTTCAACTTCTTCCAGTTCTGACGAAGGGTAATCGACCTGAAACGTTAACTGTTTCTTTTTCCACAGATGCTGCCTGACTTGCTGAATACGTCCAGCATTTTCTGTTTTTAATTGTGCTTTTTAGAAATCTCGTTTGTCACAAATGAAGTCTTTTCAATAGGTCAAACCTTGGACTTTACCGAGCGTCAGTCTCTGAGTCAAGTAGTCGTGGGTTCAAGCCCCACTCCAAGACTTCAGCGTATAATCTAGGCTGACACTTCAGTGCAGTACTGAGGGTGTGCTGCATTATCAGAGGTGCCATTTTTTGGATGAAATGTTAAACTAAGGCCCTCTCTGCTTCTTCAGGTGGAGACAGAAGATCCCATTAAATTATTTGAAAAAGAGCAGAGGCCTCCTGGATAAATTCATTCCTTCAATAACTACCAAAAAATTAACAGGTCATTTATCTCATTGCTGTTTGGGACATTTTTCTGGACCTGAAATGGCTGCTATGTGTGCCCAAAAAACAAGTGGCAAAAAGCAATTCAGTGGATGTGAAGCATTTTGAGACATCCTGGGTTGTTTTTCTTTCAAGCATCTTCAAGTGCTCCTACAAGGACAACTTTAATCTTTCAATAAAACTAATTCCAACAACTTTTCTTTCCTCCCATCAAACTTATTTTAACTGGAGAACATAAAATCAGGATTACTAAATGAATATAGACAATATAGTAGTACAGAGATACATAGCGGTGAACTTACACTATTATGTACTGCATATTTGCCACCTATAGCGCAACGTTTTTTGCATTGCACCAGAGCAAATATGTAATTCAATATTTGCTGCAGAGTTCCACCTGATCTCAAAAAATGGAGTCCAAAAGGGAGGCTACCTGGAACACCTGTTTTCATTTTGCTGGTCCCAGGCATCAGCTGCTGTGTGGTACAGGAAGAAATTTTATCCTAAGTGCACTGCACAAGCAGTTACTGAAAAATACTGAAACTGGCAGTAGTCTTAATAACCCATCCTGTATTTGCAATGCAGCTTCTCAAGGATTTGGTTTGCAGAATGTTAAAAGTAAAAATTATCACTGTGTCTAGCTGCTCAACTCCCAGAACTGCAATTTTCACCCTCTCTCTTCCCCTTTTAACCCAAACCACAAGCAACACAAAATAATAATTTAGCTCTACACCAAACTCATTAACATATCACACTGGCGCAAAGTTTGGATTGTACATGTTTTATCAAAAACACATGTCAATAAATAACCTCAACTATAAATTTCACTAGCAAACATTCTTTTCCTTCCCCTTCTCCCAGCAATACCAGTCAGAATTAAAGATTGATAACCAGTAGTCCTGTTCTAATCACTGCACGATTTGCTTCAATTAAATTATCTAATTAGTCATAACTGCAGCATAATTCCTGTCAATAATATTTCAGAACATAAGAACATAGTAGGAGCAGGAGTAAGCCATACAGCCCCTCGAGCCTGCTCCGCCATTCAATAAGATCATGGCTGATCTTCTACCTCAACCCGACTTTCCTACCCTATCCCCATATCCCTTAGCGTCCAAAAAATCTATCGATCTCAGTTTTGAATACACTCAACGACTGAGCATCCACAGCCCTCTGGGGTAGAGAATTCCAAAGATTTGCAACCCTCTGAGTGGAGAAATTTTTCCTCATCTCAGTCCTGACCCTTATCCTATGACCCCTAGTTCTAGACTCTCCCATCAGGGGAAACAGCCTCTCAGAATTTTACATGTTTCAATTTGCATAACTGAAAAAAAATGGAAGCAAAAGGCTTGTTCAAAAATATTCCTTGCTGCAAGCCTCACCAGCAAACATCCCACCACCTCCACACCCCCCAATAACACCAGTCAGAATCAAGAAGATTGATAACCACTAGCCCCATTCTAACAAGTGCCCCATTTGTATAAGCTGAATTATCTAATTCAGTTGCAGCGGCAGACTAACGGTAAAAGGAAAAAGAATTGTAAATTACATTTCCACAAGTAGAATGTACACTTTGAACCTTTTGTTCTGTCGATAAAGTGGCAAAAATGAATTAGTGCTAGGAGCTAAGATATTGTAGGAACGTTTAAGAGTATTTTTTAAGAGCCTAAAGACTTCCTTTAAAGACAGCAGGAAGACAAAACAAACATTCCATGAATGCTGAAACATTAGGATGGAATTTAAGGATGCAAAATATCAAAACTGATGCAGCATTTTAATGGTTAACTAGGATAAAAGTCAAATCCCAACATCTGATCATATACCCTTACACCTACTGTAGGATGAAGTCTCTACTAAAAGATGTTTGGCCTGTACTTAATAACATGCTTCACTTTTGATCAAATTCATCAGAACAATGAAAAGGATAATCCCAAAATTTATGAAAAGAATCAAGGATTCTGAAATCTGATAGTTTGCTGCAATATCATTGTGCATCTGTACGTAATTAATAAGGGTTTGTGTCTGCCAATGCAGTCCCCTTTTTTGACTGAGGAAAGGGAAAAGAGAAAA
Organism: Heptranchias perlo; assembly: GCF_035084215.1. Lineage (NCBI taxonomy): Eukaryota > Metazoa > Chordata > Chondrichthyes > Hexanchiformes > Hexanchidae > Heptranchias > Heptranchias perlo. Next base: position 80,819,217 of record NC_090328.1, read on the forward strand.
AAAAACTCCTATACTTTCAAGACCAACGTTATTCTCAGTATGACCTCAAACTGCTGAGGTTGGCACAATTCCCAAAAAGATTTTTTTTTGCTGTTTCTGTCCATCAAACTCATTTCGCACAATATGCTTTCCACAATCTCTTCTTTTGGCATAAGATCAACTCAGCTGCACAGTTGCTGAAAGGAACACTTTTTATTTTCCTAATTCAAGTAGAAGGTGGTCAAGTCACAAACAAAGAGGCAAATTTACACAGTCCATTCGTCCATCAGCATAAATAATCCACTACACGCAAGCCAGTAAAAAAAACTCAATATTCTCTTTAATGAGGTAAATTATCAGTTACTACAAAGAGATCGATCCTCATGTGTGGAATGGATAGTAATCATGGCTACTGGGGGTTAAAGTCTATATCAGAAGTACAAATTAGATTAAAGCTAATATTGATGTTATTCCTCAGTGAACTGATTATCACATTTAGCATATTTCAGTTCGCCAGATGTACAGCTGCAGTCTCAGCTTGATTCAGTTGATAGCACTTTTGCCTCTGGGTCAGGAGGCTCAAGACCCGTAAGTATTAGAGCTCATAATTGGAGTTAAACCTTCAGTACAGAATTATCAGAGGTGTCATACCTCAGATGAGACATTAAACAGAGACACCTGTTCCAATGGCACAATTTGAAGAGCAAGGAGATTTCCTGGTGATCTGACCAACACCACCTCATTGCTGGTGTCGGAGTTTGCTGCAAGCAAAATGGCTATCTGCACAACAGTCTTTGCCGTTCAAAATAATTCAATGTATGCAAAGCAATTCGAGATGTTTCTGAGATGATAAAGCAAGCGCTATATAAATTATTTCTTTCGGATGTAATTTTGCACAATTGCACATTATTTACTAAAATCTTAAATAAAAATGTGGGACTTCACTGTTCTTTTCTCATGTTGAGGTTTTTGTCTGAAGGACATGTGCTGTTAATCATTTATGTTTAAGTAGTTGTGCCAGAATCTGGCAGGATAACAATGCATTTATTTGTAATTTTGAGATCTACGATGGCATTTATACCAATATGAGGGTACGTATCTTTATAATTCACTGTGTTGTTAAGATTAAACTATTCGCCAGTCCCATACATTTTCTTGAATTATATTTACATATCTTTGCTTTTGTTACCTCTAGATATGACTATTCCAATGCTATCCTGGCTAGCCTCCCATCTTCCACCCTCCATAAACTTGAGCTTATCCAAAACTCAGCTGCTCGTATCCCAACTCGCTGACCTACATTGGCTCCCGGTCTGGGAACGCCTCGATTTTAAAATTCTCATCCTTGTTTCCAAATCCCTCCATGGTCTCGCCGCTCCCTATCTCTGTAACCTCCTCCAACCCAACAACCCTCCGAGATCTCTGCGTTCCTCCAATTCTTGTCTCTTGCACATCCCCGATTTTAATTGCTCCACCATTGGCATCTGTACCTTCAGCTGTCTAGGCCCTAAGCTCTGGAAATCCCTCCCTAAACCTCTCCGCCTCTCTACCTCTTTCTCCTCCTTTAAGATGATCCTTAAAACCCATCTCTTTGACCATGCTTTTCATCACGTGTCCTAATATCTCCTTATGTGGCTCGATGTCACATTTTGTTTGATAATGCTCCTGTGAAGCGCCTTGGGACATTTTACTACATTAAAGGCGCTATATAAATGCAAGCTGTTGTTGTTGTTCTTCTTCCTTTTTCCCCCCAACATCTTTTACTATCCCACACCGTTCCCCATCCAACTGGATAAATAACCAGCTCCCAAGCCTCTTCCACAACTAATAACACCTACAAAAAGTCAAAATAATAAAATGGAGACGGTCTAAGGCCGGGGGGGGGGGGGGGGGTGGGGGAGAGAAATCAGAGAATTACATATATAGAATTAGCACAGAAATAGGCCATTCAGCTCAACTGGTCTGTGTCTGTGTTTATACTGCACAAGCACCCTCCCACTCTAATTACCTCTACCTGCCCTGCCCCCATATCCCTCATGTATGCATAAGCTTCCCCCTAAATGTGTATAGAGTTAATGATCACCCCTCAACTCCCTCCATGCAGAGGCTATATTTATAGTGGTAGCAGGAACTTTGCCCTCTATAGAGGGAAACAATTTCAATTATTTTTTTCCTGGTCATAAATAAGGCACTTTGTATTACAAGTAATTCTGCCATCCCAAAGGAATGTTTCCCTTTAAATTTACAATAGTGCCTACTATTAACACTCAATATGAAACAACACCTCTTAATGCATCAGTATTATGAAATAGGGGTGGTCTTCTTTGGAATTTTGCCATAAGTTGAGTTGCTTTAAGAGTTAATGTCAGAGATAACGGGCTCAATTTAGCCCCCAAGATCGGGTGGGTTGGGGACGGAGAGGAGCAGACAAAAATCAATGCTTTTGGGAGCAGGCAGACATCCCGGCTAGAACCCGCCCATTTTTGCATTAGACTCAGGCAAATCTGCGTGCATGCACACAGCAGTCACCAGGAAGTCCCACCCCCACTTAAATCCAGCGGGCCGATAATTAAAGGGGGAATGTACCACATTGAGGTGCTTAAGATACTTTATATATTGGACGTTTAAAATGATTTTAACTGTTCCTGAGCGGCTTTCCCATCACTTCCGATTCACGCCTGATGAAAGCAGGTGGGAAGGGCCAGATCAGTGAAAAATACACTAAATAAATTAAATAAAATGACATTTTCCATTGTAAAAAAAAGTTAACATATCTTAAAACCGATGCTGCCTGGACGTCTCCTCCCCCCACCCCAATCTCCAATGACGTCTCCTCCCTCCACCCCAATCTCCAATGACGTCTCCTCCCCCCACCCCAATCTCCAATGACGTCTCCTCCCCCCACCCCAATCTCCAATGACGTCTCCTCCCTCCACCCCCGAGTCTCCGATGAAGTCTCCTCCCCCCACCCCAGTCTCCAATGACGTCTCCTCCCTCCACCCCCGAGTCTCCGATGAAGTCTCCTCCCCCCACCCCAGTCTCCAATGACGTCTCCTCCCCCCACCCCCCAGTCACCGATGACGTCTCCTCCCCCCACCCCCCAGTCACCGATGACGTCTCCTCCCCCCACCCCCCAGTCTCCGATGTGTAGGTCCTCTCTGCCGTGCGTGAAACCCAAGAGAGGTATTGGTTCGCGACTCGCCTACTTCCCTTCTGGGTTTCACCGCCCCCCCCCCCCCAACCCACCGCCGGCATATCATGCCCAACGATATATAGATAAGCTCTCACTTTTATTTTCTGTGAAAGTTATTTAAAATTTGTGGTCTGATAGGTGAAGCTGATGGTTGAACTCAGAACATCCTGTCCAGCTTTCTCTCCCAGTCCATTTATAGAAAAGCTTAGTTTCCAATGGGAAACGACAAGACGACTCTGCCTACCCTTCTGACTATTTTTAAATTTATTGCATAATGGGGCTTTCAAGTTATCAAAACAAATTGAATTCTCAATTCAGCTAATCTTAACTGGTGCTCGCACAGGAATACAAAACAACTTGCAGGGGTCTTAATTACTGTACATTACATATTCTGAAATTAAATTTGCATGCAAGCTACAAGGAACACACACAAAAGATTGCTGCTTAACAAAACAAAGCTATTCTGGGATCTCATAATTAAAGCCAGCTGAAGTGTGTCAAATAAAATGCAGCAAAGTATGAAGACCAGCACCGCTTTATTGCATTTTCTATTTCCATGTGCATCTCCTTACCAATTGCCTGTGCATCAGGCCCCACAAACCACACTACTGACCAACTAGAAAAAAAATTCCAGTATCGCTTGCAAGCTTCCCAAATACACGAACAGCATTTTCTTACAAATTCTACTCAATAGATAGAGCTCAAAAGCAAGACAATTAATTCTCTGTTTTCAACATCCATTGGGTCAAACAGAAATATCAACAGGTTAGAAAACATCAAGTTTACATGCTCTAGCAAGCCTTTATGTTTATAGATTAGTTTGCACCTATAATCCCTATATAATCATATAGATTAGATGCAAATTGATAATTACCTGTAATATATCTTATTAGCACTGGATATCAGTTTCAGCATTGTCTTGTCCGATCTGTACACTTTGTGGAAAATATGATATCCTGTCATAAGGAAGTCAATAAACCATGGAGAAGTCCCAATAGATTTGAAGTAGACCAACATAGTGCCCTTTTTCAAAAGGTCACAAAACAGACTCAGGCAACGACAGAACCATTAGTCTCACATCAATACCATGTACAGTAAAGAAATCAATTATCAAAAGTAAATTTGAGGATTACTTGTCTGATAACCTAGTAAACAACAGTCAATGTGGATTCAGAAGGGGAAGGTACTGCTTAAACAACCTCCTTCACTTTTTCTTTGACGAAGTGAGTATGAAAAGCCCTATAAGGTGGTGTGCCTTGACTTCCAGAAGTTCCACGTGAAAGCCGAAGCTTAATTCAAGTAAAACAAGGAATGAATTAGGAATTGGCTGAAAGGTATGAAGAAATGGATGATAATTAGGACTTGCATCAGTGGGAGGGGAGGTGGAAAAAATAACTGTGTGGAGTTCTTGAGGGATCAGTGTTGCGATCCCAACAAATACGATTAAGGAGCCCAATCGAAACTGGTCAAATTAGCAGACAACGCCAAACTAAATGGGGCAACGGAATCTAAGGTAACCTGAGAACCTTAAAGTGATTTAATAAAATATCTATATGAACATAATAATGTGGGTCATAAGAATTCCATGAATGGCGCTGAATTCTCTACAGTTGAATTGAAAGGGGTCATGGGGTTTTAATAGAATCGATGCTCAGTGTGAGTCACTGTGAAGCAGCAATCAGCAAAGCAAATAAAAAGCTGAACTATACAACCCAAAATAGCAGAGTAAAAGCCAAAGGAAGTAGCTTAAAATTGTAACATGTTCTGGTTGGACTTCACCTTGAGTACTGTATCCAAATCTTATCACTGATACACAGAGACATTCAACCCTAAAGGCATGCAGAGAAGAACCATAAGACTGATCTCAGGCACCAGAGAACTAAATAATGAGTAAGGACTGAAGAAACTTGGGCTTTTCAGCCTTGAAATGACCTTACAGAGGTTAATAAGATAGCAAATGGTATAGAAATTGTAAATCTGGTTCACTACTTCAATCTAAACAATGTTAGGACTAGGGGAAGGGGTACAGATCCAGATTACTGAAAGGCAGATTTGGGACTGATGTGAGGAAGATTTTCTTCAGTGATCAAGACGTGAACTGGACTTCAAGTTAAGGTAGCAGAGATGAAAATCCTGAACTTATTTAAAGGGCCTTTTACATTACAAACTGGTTCTCGAGGAGTACCATTTTCCCAATTTTGCTTTTAAATTATGCTACCGATCTCTTATGAACGGGCACAAAGGGAAGTGCACGCACAGGCTAGCTACAAGGCTTTGGCCAATGTACGCATGCAGAATACTGACATCATGATGTTGCACCATGTCAATACACATATCATGACATCACAACAAAAACACAAAGCTACCGCTGCAGCAGCACATTGTCTAGCCCCATTAATACTGGTCTAGCCTAGTACAAAATAAGTCTTCTTAGTAATGTTTTGAACAATTCAGCAGGTTTGACCAGATGCAGCCACCAGATAAGGTAAACGCACCCTACCAGAGCCAGCAGCTGAAGATTATACAAGCGGCTGCAGAAACAGCTGGATAGTTTGATAGGGTGAGGAGAAGAGAAAAACTATAGGTTTTTCTGGATGTATGAGCTATGATGGGCAGAATCGCCTTCCTCATCTGTATCTATCTTGTGAACTACTCCACTAAACTACATTTAGCTGCCTATCGGTAACAGACATTAATATATTAACAAGATACTAGATCTTCTGCATCTCTGGAAGGCAGTCAGAAATCAATATTGTATCCCAATGAACAATATGAAAACTAAAGCTTCTAACTGGTTAATACAGAAAAAAAGGACTGAACATGCTGAGAAATAATGTTGTAGCATACTGTGTTATTTAGTTAATAATGGAAAAAAAACAAATCAATGGTTGCTATTTATATAACATGTTGAGTTTTTTTTAATACATCCTTTCTCTGGCATACTTTGTGCTCAAGGTAAAGGATGTTAGTACGTACTTGGAATGGAGTAATTTCTATTTCAGTCACCCAGTCTCAGCATCAAACATTCTAAGCTCTATCTACTCTGGCCCAACATTATACCGCAGAAGAGCATCTCCCTACTGCACCAGTGTGACATTTTTCATTCACCACACCAGCCAAACTGCTGCCCAAGTAAAATAGTCAAATTGGTGCTGAAATAAAGCCGCATTGGTGCTATGGGCCTTTGCCATTAGGAACTATATAGAGACTGCCAAAACACAATTCCCTTACAGCCAACAATGCAAACATTTATCACCTGTCTGGACTAGATTTGAACATAGTGCAACAGGTGTAGGCATTGCGTATTCCACCACCTGACACCTTAACATGTGTTAAAACTCTCTTCCCACTAGAGGTTTGTCTTGGTGTCACCATAGGAACAGCTAGACGAAAAAAAGACCACAGTCCATACAGTTCGCCTTCTACCATCTTGGTAGTTGCAAGATACAATGATAATGGAGTTGTTGACTAATCATAGCAATCAATCTCAATAAATTAGTCGACAACAGACCCAGACATGACGCAAGGAAAACCCCAATAGTGGAAAGCTTTGGGAACCATAGGTCCAAAGTCACCTGTTCCTCTCATTTCTCAAATTACTCATATGCTGTAACCCATAATATTTTTTTCTGAACTAAATCTACCTAATTTGTATTTGAATGAATCACGACTAACCGCTTCCACTGTCTCCCTAGGGAGCCTGTTCCATAAAGTGACAACCCACTCACTGAAATAATGATTCCGCAGATTAGTTTTGAATTTACCCCCTTCGAGCGCAGGCTGTCCCCTCTGGTTCCACTGTTCTGGACAAGGTGAAAGCGCTTGTCATGGTCTACATTATATAATTACTGCAAATATTGTTATTACACACATATCACATCATAACAGAGACCTAAATAATCACCCCATTGCAAAAACAAGTTCATATCCATGAATTACTTTGAAATGGGATGCATTAGATTATGAATTTTATATTTATTTGTTCTCCTTTCAATAAAATCCAATCAAATTTATTTCTTTCCCTAAACACAATGTGAAATATGACAACTTTATTCTGTCACAGGAGTTGCAACAGCCAAACCCAGCAGCTGCAGTATTGTAGAGTCATTTTTCACATAATGGCGACAGCATTAATAAAAAAGTGTGGATACCATCGCACCCAACTCAGGATGTTCAATTCAATATTAGGATGAGGTTTCTCCTTTGTTTTACTTCTCACCATTTTCTTCTTTTGCCCCCCACATGACAAAAGAAAATGTTAAAAATGCTTTCTGAATCTAGGCTTGAATTAAGCTAAGAATGGTGGGATACAAAGCTACACTCCCTATCAACTGTATGTGAAATGAGCTTGGATGGCCTCAGCCCAGTTCTTATTGGATGCAAGCCCACAGCACAAAATTGTCCCAAATTCAGCACAAATTGGCTGTATTTCTTAAAGGCCACAAAGTTGTGTGGGAAATGTTGCAGCAGTATCTTGGAATGTGCTTTTTGAGGTTAGGGATAAAGCACATTGTTGGCAGACTGGGGTGAGTTTTACCCTGCACTTATTTTGTGTTAAACAAGATTGTGTTCGTTGGTAATGCTAGATGCCAAAAGTAGACAAATGTTTCATTTCTCAATATCCTCTTCTTTGATGAACATAACATTCACCCAAATTTTGGGGTGCAAAAATGTGTTTTAATGCTTCAATAGAATTTCATGAAAATAAATCAGATACTCAAGCAAATTACAGAGTATTTATGCTTTGCAACATTACATGGAAAAATTCGAGACGGAGATCAGATTTCTACAATCCTCAAAGGATAATGTCACAATATAGTAGAGCACCAACACAATCCCAATTCCTCATACAGCAAGTCTTAACCTCAACCATGCTGTTGTGGGAGTCACAAACAAAGGTCACATGTTCCCAAAGAGGAAAGGGCTGAAAATCCAGGCCCTGTCACCTGGAGCACACCACTGACAGAGGCCTAGGAGCATGTCTTCAGCTCCACATCTTCACAGCTGAGGGAAGTGCTTGGTGCAGGGAGACTGTAGGAAAGGAAAAGAAGATAAAATAAAACAAATGAATCGTTTTAAAATGTTATTTGTATTTTGACACCATTCAGTACTTCAATGTTTTCCAGGGACTATTAGTGCCAATGATTTGATGTGTGAAACAAATTTTCCAGGCACCATCAGTACAGTCCCTTCTTGCACAGAACAAGGACAACATTCTTCTTAATCACTATGCTGTAGTCAAGCTTGACATTTTTCACTGTCCTGGCCAGGAGCAAGATTTGCTGTTGAACAAGAAACATTCGGAACAAAAATTTAAATCACCTGACTCTATATAGCTGCACAAATTCTTAAGTAGAATGTGGCCTCTATTCAAAAACATTTAATGGGTCTCCACAAAGTTCCCACAAGACGCGCTTTGCTTTGTGGGGAATTCTCCTGAATACCTCGAAGGCAATACACTAAAAGTTCTACAGAAAACTTGTCCAATTCACAGAGTGTTAACAACTAAACTAGGCTACAGTGGCGATTTCAAGCCACAAAGCATACCCAATTTGCTTTACAATATAGACACATTAATGATTTCAATAAAAACTCAATTTTTGTAATGTGAAATTACTTTCTCATTTAATATGTGTATAACCTGATATAACCCACAGAAATTTTAAGTATTTTGTATTTATAAAGAAAGAAGTGCCCTGTTAGCAACTTACAAAAACTAGAGTTAGAAAAAATAGTAATTTATATGGTGCAAAATATTACATTAATAAAAATCAACCAGCATGCCCAGCTCTTTGGTCATGTCCAACCCAGACTTTGTTGGAAAGATAGCTAGCTATAAAATGTTGTCTGAGACTGAAAGTGAATGCCCATATTCAAGTAAAGACGACTAAAAAGAAAAAGGATACATTTGACTGCACATCAGAACCCAATTAAATGTCAGCAGCAGCATAACACTGTTGTTACATGGTACTATATGAACAAAGTGCTGTTTAGAAGAGTTACTGAAAAATTGCAGAAAAAAAAGCAAGTTAAAAGACCCACAAAAGTTGAATGAATAGAGGGAGATTCAGTATTTGCAGAGCTAATCTCATGGCATCAGGTCAAATATCGGCAAGGAAACCTCCTGCTGATTACCACCTACTGCACTCCCTCAGCTGATGAATCAGTCATCCTCCATGTTGAGCACCACTTGGAGGAAGCACTGAGGGTAGCAAGGGCACAGAATGTACTCTGGATGGGGGACTTCAATGTCCATCACCAAGAGTGGCTCGATGGCACCACAACTGACCGAGCTGGCCGAGTCCTGAAGGACATAGCTACCAGATCGGGCCTGCGGCAAATGGTGAGCGAACAAACACGAGGGAAATACCTACTTGACCTCATCCTCACCAATCTATCTGTCGCAGATGCATCTGTTCATGACAGCATTGGTAGGAGTGACCACCACACAGTCCTCGTGGAGACGAAGTCCCGTCTTCGAACTGAGAACACCATCCAACGTGTTGTGTGGCACTACCACCGTGCTAAATGGGATAGATTCAGAACAGATCTAGCAGCTCAAAACTGGGCATTCATGAGGCGCTGTGGGCCATCAGAAGCAGCAGAATTGTATTCCAGCACAATCTGTAACCTCATGGCCCAACATATTCCTCACTCTACCATTACCAACAAGCCAGGGGACCAACCCTGGTTCAATGAGGAGTGCAGAAGAGCATGACCAGGAGCACCTAAAAATGAGGTGCCAACCTGGTGAAGCTACAACACAGGATTACACGCATGCTAAACAGCGCAAGCAACATGCTATAGACAGAGCTAAGCGATTCCACAACCAACGGATCAGATCAAAGCTCTGCAGTCCTGCCACATCCAGTCGTGAAAGTTGGTGGACAATTAAATAACTAACGGGTGGAGGAGGCGCCGTGAAGATCCCCATCCTCAATGATGTCAGAATCCAGCACATGATTGCAAAAGACAAGTTGAAGGGTTTGCAACCACCTTCAGCCAGAAGTGCCGAGTGGATGATCCATCTCGGCCTCCTCCCGATATCCCCACCATCACAGAAGCCAGTCTTCAGCCAACTCCATTCACTCCACGTGATATCAAGAAACAGCTGAGTGCACTGGATACAACAAAGGCTATGGGCTCTGACAACATCCCAGCTGTAGTGCTGAAGGCTTGTGCCCCAGAACTAGCTGCGCCTCTAGCCAAGCTGTTCCAGTACAGCTACAACACTGGCATCTACCCGGCAATGTGTAAAATTGCCCAGGTATGTCCTGTACACAAAAAGCAGGACAACGCCAATCCAGCCAATTACCGCTCCATCAGTCTCCTTTCAATCATCAAAGTGATGGAAGGTGTCGTCACCAATAACCTGCTCACCGATGCAGTGTGGGTTCCGCCAGGACCACTCAGCTCCAAACCTCATTACAGCCTTGGTCCAAACATGGATAAAAGAGCTGAATTCCAGAGGTGAGGTGAGAGTGATTGCCCTTGATATCAAGGCAGCATTTGATCGAGTGTGGCACCAAGAAGCCCTAGTAAAACTGAAGTCAGTGGGAATCAGGGGGAAAACTCTTCAGTGGCTGGTGTCATACCTAGCACAAAGGAAGGTGGTAGTGGTTGTTGGAGGCCAATCATCTCAGCCCCAGGACAATGCTGCAGGAGCTCCTCAGGGCAGTGTCCTTGACCCAACCACCTTCAGCTGCTTCATCAATGACCTTCCCTCCTTCATACGGTCATAAAGGGATGTTTGTTCAGTTCCATTCGCAACCCCTCAGATAATGAAGCAGTCCATGCCCGCATGCAGGAAGACCTGGACAACATGCAGGCTTGGGCTGATAAGTGGCAACTAACATTCAGGCCAGGCAATGACCATCTCCAACAAGAGTCTAACCAGCTCCCCTTGACATTCAACAGCATTACCATCGCTGAATCCCCCACCATCAACATCCTGGGGGTCATCATTGACCAGAAACTTAACTGGACCAGCCACATAAATACTGTGACTACAAGAGCAGGTCAGAGGCTGGGTATTCAGTGGCGAGTGACTCACCTGACTCCCCAAAGCCTTTCCACCATCTACAAGGCACAAGTCAGGAGTGTGATGGAATACTCTCCACTTGCCTGGATGAGTGCAGCTCCAACAACACTCAAGAAGCTCGACACCATCCAGGACAAAGCAGTCCGTTTGATTGGCATCCCATCCACCACCCTAAACATTCACTCCCTCAACCACCGAAGCACTGTGGCTGCAGTGTGTACCATCTACAGGATGCACTGCAGCAACTCGCCAAGACTTCTTCGACAGCACCTCTCAAACCCGCGACCTCTACTACCTAGAAGGACAAGGGCAGCAGGCACATAGGAACAACATCACCTGCACGTTCCCCTCCAAGTCACACACCATCCCGACTTGGAAATATATCACCGTTCCTTCATCGTCGCTGGGTCAAATTCCTGGAACTCCCACCTAACAGCACTGTTGGAGAACCGTCACCACACGGACTGCAGTGGTTCAAGAAGGCGGCTCACCACCAACTTCTCAAGGGCAATTAGGAGGATGGGCATTAAATGCTGGCCTTGCCAGCGACGCCCACATCTCATGAATGAATTTTAAAAATTGAAGTTTTATGCCTTTCCATACAAGCAACCACGTCTGTCCTGAATGACTACAAACAGCAGGATTTGAATGAGTTTTTCTAGTAGTACAACGCCCTACTTACTAAAATAGATAATTGTGGATAGCCAGTTTTTTTTTAAAAAAGGCCCTATCTGCCTTTCCTTCCATTAATTAAATTCTAAGTTTCACAAATGTTTACTTGAGGAACCCTGGAATTACACTGCAGTATCCTATTGGTTCGCTAGATAAGTTGAGTAAATGATTAGCTCACCTTTCAACTACAAAACCTTCACATGCTTGGTAACTTGCACATAAGCAAACTTTTAAGTTCCTCCCTCATCCACAATACCAGATTTGCATAGTGAACTGACATTCTGTCAAGGCAATGTGTTGTTTATTACATCTGAAAGAATACATGAAACTTATAAAGAAACTGTATTACTACATGCCAGTGAGCGGAGAGGAAATACTGCACCAATCTCATTTTCAGATGAGGCTTCTTGCCAATCATTAATACATCTCAACTCTTCAACTGGGTCAGGTTGCCAGCTGAATTTCCTCTCAAACTGCAACAGTACGTACTTTGTTTACTCTGCTCTCAGCCACAGACGTGAAACAAAAAACACAGGATATAGTACCTTGTTGTTACAATCTTCTGGTGCCCAGTAAGGTAATTCTTATCAGGAGCTCATTTAATCAAAGTTGGAGCTCTGGCTCTAAATTTCGCAGAGATCTATTCCATTTGTTATAAAATTAGAGGTTGTTACAACAAAGTTTGACCAAATAATCATTTTCTTTTTCACTGATTTTGTCCTGGTCTTATTTATTCTGTTTCTAAACATGTTGCATCATTGGCCCATTTTGGACTCAAGCTATAAACACTAAACAAAATCATACAGCACAGAAGGATGCCATTCAGCCCATCGTGCCTGTGCTGATTCTTTGAACGAGCCATCCAATTAATCCCATTCCCCTGCACATTTTCCCTGTAGTATTTATCCAATTCCCTTTTGAAAGTTATTATTGAATCTGCTTCCACCACCCTTTCAGGCAGTGCATTGCAGATCACAATAACTCACTGCATAAAAGAATTTCTCCTCATCTTGCCTCTGTTCTTTTGCCAATTATCTTAAATCTGTGTCCTCTGGTTACTGACCCTTCTACCACTGGAAACAGTTTCTCCTTATTTACTCTATCAAAACCGTTCATGATTTTGAACACCTCTATTAAATCTCCCCTTAAACTTCTCTGCTCCAAGGAGAACAACCTTAGCTTTTCTGGTCTCTCCATGCAACTGAAGTCCCGCATTCCACAATACATTGTGTACAAATGCGTAAAATATAGCAGATATCTCCAATACCTCAATTGATTATTCTCTGCATTTTCCAATTTTCACTCCATTTTCTCCTTCCTCCGCTAAATATGCTGATTCATGCTAGAATGTAGTTCCATAGACACTGGTGGCCTTCACATAACGGAGCCAAGTGACCATCATTCACGTGAGCCTTGACACAATGTCGGTTGGCTTTTCAAACATGAAGCAGAATCGCACCTAAGCCCAATCATGGCCTTACCCATAGAACCACAGAATTCTACCGCATAAAAGGAGGCCATTTAACCCATTGTGTCTAAGCCACTCATTGCTAGAGCAATCCAAAACTAATCTCACTGCTTCGTTCTCTCCCCATAACTCTTCCTCTGCTTAAAATACACCAATTTTCCCCTCAAAAGATGCAATGACTTACACCTCAATTATCCCTATGGTAAAGCATTCCATGTTCTTGTAAGTCCCTGCATAAGGAAATTTCTTCTATCTATTTCTATAATGAGAGAGGTTAGAAGTTAGAACATGGAAACAGGCCATTCGACCCAGCCAGTCCATGTCAGCGTTTAGCCTCCACACAAGCAAATAGTTCTAAATCACATTTACCCACCCTGTTCCCATATCTCTTCAACCCCTTTTCCTTCAACCACCTATCCAATCTAATCTTGAACACTGACATAGTTTCTGCCTCAACTACTGGACCTGGAAGTGAATTTCACAGCCTCACAACTCTGTGAAGTTTCTCCTGCCCTTTATTCTAAATCTCTTACATTTAATCTTGTATCTATGGCCATACATTCTTGACCCCTCAACTACTGGATACAGTATGCATCTATCCACCTTGTCCCATCCCTTCATAATTTTAAACACTTCTACTATAGCACCTGTAATCTGCATTGTTCTAATGAAAAAAGACTCAATTTTTCAAGGCTTTCTTCATATTTGTATTTCCTAATATCAGGCAGCATTCTGGTGAATCTGCAATGTAGCCTATCTAAAGCATCAATATTCTTCCCGTAGTGTGGAGCCCAATACTGCACAGTGCCAATTCTAAATTGATGCTCCTTCATCACTGACTCCACAAACACAGGACTTTCCTTTCTCTGTTAACCTTATCAAAACTTTTTAAAACTTCTATTAAACCGCGTAGCCCTCTCTACTCCAGCAGAAATAGTCCCAGTATTTCAAGTCTCTTCATAACTACAGTTTCTCAATCTTGGTTTCATCCTGGTAAATCTATGCTATGACTTTATTGTCCTTTTAAAACTGCATGCAATAAGTTTAGCTGTAGTCTAACCACTGTACTCCACATCCCTATTTATTCAATCCCAAATACCATTGGTCTTTTTATGGCTTTATCTACCTGCTCTCACACGTTCAAGGAATTATGTACTTGAGCCCCTAGGTCTCTGTTCATCCAAACCCATCAGTATGTATTTCCATGGTGTATAGACTTTCATTCCTCATTTTTCCTCCCAAAATACATAACCTCACACTTCTCTGCATTAAATTGTATCTGCCACCTGTCTACCCATTTTGCTAACCTATGTTTCCTGAAGTCTTTCACAGTCTGCACTGTTTGCCAAGCAGTACTGTCAGTAAATTTCAATATTATGCTCCCCATGACCAAGCCCAAATCTTCCATATATATATATATAGCGAATTAAAACAGACTGAGTATTGACCCCAGAGAAGCACCACCTCCACTAAATTTGTCAGATATAAATTGCCTTGAACAAATCCATGCTGACCTTGCTTAATTATCCCATGCATTTCTAATTGATAACTAATTTGATCTTGAATTTTGATACAGTGCCACATAGGAGATTGCTCCATATGAAAGGCAGCATAAGTGAAGTGCTTCTGAAAGGGACTGAAAATTGGCTGAAGCAGAAGAAGCAAAGGGCGATTATACGTGGAGTTGGATCAGCATGGAGGTAACCAATGGGACGTGTCAGGAATTAATGATGCTGCTGTTTACAATGTATATAAATTACTTGGAAGTGGGTACAGAAGCAAAACTCTAGCAAATTTGCAGACGATAACAATTTGGGACAGACTGCAAACAACAGAGAACAGGCTGATCAAATACAAAAGGACCTGGCTAGATTGAGCAGCTGGGCTGATGAGTGGCAGGTGCCATTTAATGCGGACAAGTGCAACATTATAAGATTAGGAAAGGATAATAAAACAGTGGCAATATAAGCTAAATTGAATTATTCTAGAGGACACGATACACGAAAGGGATCTGGGGTTACTGGTGGACAAATTGCCGAAGCCACATTGTGCGGCAGCAGTTACGAGAGCAAACAGGATCTTGGGCTGTACAGTACAATTTTCAATAAGGTTCTAAGTTTGTACAGAGCACAGGTCCAGCCATACCTGACGTATCGTGTACAATTCTGGTCGCATTATTAGAAAGACATTCAGGCATTGAAGAGAATACAGCAAAGTACGACTAAAGTGATGGCTAGAATTAGGCACTTGAGTTATGAGGAGAGACTATATAAGCTGGGATTGTCTATACTGGATCACATAAAGCACTATCGGGTCCTGCTCTCCTCTGCCAAAACCGCTCATTGTTCCCGGATCATCCTGGAGCACAAGGTAACTCCCGGCTTCTCTTCACTAAAAACCGTCTTCTTAAACCCCTCTCCTCTCCACCCTCTCCTCCAACGAAAAGTGCGAGGAGCTCATGGACTTCTTTGTCACTAAGATTGAGACCATCCGTTCAGTTCCCTCTGCCGCTTCCCTCCCTTCCCCAGCCCACCAAGCCAAACTTCCCCTATGGTTCCCCCCTGCCCTAGCCCTGAACGCGCATCTTTCTCTAGTTTCTCTCCTATCTCCCCTCATGCCCTCTTCAAGCTCACTTTGACCATGACACCCACCTCCTGCTCCCTCAAGCCTATTCCCACTAAACTGCTGACCATCCAACTTCCCTTCCTGGCCCCTGCGTTAGTTGATATTGTTAATGGTTCCCGCTTGGGTACTGTCTCCCTCCCCTTCAAATCTTCTGTCATAACCCCACCCCACAAAAAACCCACCCTTGACCCCTCTGTCCTTGCAAACTACCACCCCATCTCCAAACTCCCTTTCCTCTCCTAAGTCCTTGACCGTCTTGTCGTCTCCCAAATCCATGCCCATCTTTCCTGCAACTCCACGTTTGAATCCCATGTTTCCGCCCCTCACAGTACTGAAATCGCCCGTATCAAAGTCACATATGACATCCTATGTGACTGTGACCATGGTAAACTATCCCTCCTAATCCTTTTCAACCTGTCTGCAACCTTTGACACGGTTGACCACACCATTCTCCGCCAACGCCTCACCTCCGTTGTCCAGTTGGACAGGACTGCACTCGCCTAGTTCCATTCTTATCTATCCAGTCTTAGCCAGAGAATCACCTGCAATGGCTTCTCTTCCCGCTCCGTTATCTCTGGAGTCCCCCAAGGATCTATCCTTGGGCACCTCCTATTTCTCATCTACATGCTGCCACTCAGCGACATCATCTGAAAACACGACGTCAGATTCAACATGTACGCTGACGACACCCAGCTCTACTTCACCACCACCTCTCTCAACCCCTCCACTGTCTCTCATTTGTCACATTGCTTGTCCGAGCAAAAATTTCCTCCAACTAAATATTGGGAAGACCGAAGCCATTGTCTTTGGTCCCCGCCACAAACGCCGTTTCCTAGCCACCGACTCCATCCCTCTCCCAGGCCACTGTCTGCTGAACCAGACCGTTCGCAACCTTGGCGTCCTATATGACCCCGAGATGAGCATCCAGCTACACATCCGCTCCATCTCCAGGACCGTCTACTTCCACCTCCGTAATGTCACCCGTCTCCGGCCCTGCCTCAGCTCATCTGCTGCTGCAACCCTCATCCATGCCCATGTTACCTCTGGACTCGACTATTCCAATGCTCTCCTGGCTGGCCTCCCATCTTCCACCCTCCATAAACTTGAGCTCATCCAAAACTCTACTGTCCGTATCCTAACTCACACCAAGTTCTGTTCTCTCACCACCCCAGTGCTCGTTGACTTACACTGGCTACCGGTCCATGAACGCCTCGATTTTTAAAATTCTTACCCTTGTTTTCAAATCCCTCCATGGCCTCACCCCTCCCCATCTCTGTAACCTCCTCCAGCCCTACAGCCCTCCGAGATTTCTGCGCTCCTCCAATTCTTGCCTCTTGCACATCCCTAATTTTAATCGCTCAACCATTGGCGGCCATGCCTTCAACTGCCTAGGCCCTAAGCTATGGAATTCCCTCCCTAAACCTCTCTGCCCCTCTACCTCTCTCTCCTCCTTTGAGATGCTCTTTAAAACCTACCTCTTTGACCAAGCTTTTGGTCACCTGTCCTAATATTTCCACATGTGGCTCAGTGTCAAATTTTGTTTGAAAACGCTCCTGTGAAGCGCCTTGGGACATTTTACTACCTTAAAAGCGCTATATAAATGCTGTTGTTGTTGAAGAGAAAGCTCAGGATGATGTTACTGAAGTATACAAGAAAGACAGGATAAATGTCAATATGTTTAATATAGTCACAGATCCCACAAGATGAGGCTATATCCTCAAACTTAGGATAGAGAGAACAAAAAGACAGGTTAGATTCAACAACTTTACACAGAGGGCGAAGAATGTATGTAATTGACTACCAAGGGAGGCAGTGGGGGCCGAATGTATCAGAGTATTCAACAGAAATTTGAAAGGAGGGGTATGAAATGTTTCATGGGATGTTTTTTCTTAGACAGTGGGCATCAGCCAGATGGACCACGATGGTCTTTCTGGTCCTATATATTACCATGTCCCTGTGAATTATGGATTCTAAGAGTTTACTCACAACTAACTTACGCAAATTGGTCTATAAATATCTGGTTTACATATCTCTCCATTCTTAAGGAGATGGCACAATTTGCAAATATAAGGAGGGTTGAAAAATTGTGGCCAGATTCTCTCCTGTCTCCTCTATGACGTACATCAATAGTCTAGGGTAAATGCCATCAGGGACTTATGACACATCAGCCTGCATTATGCTAAATTTTTTCAGAACCAATTTATTTTCTACCGTTATCCCTAACAATTGTTCCATATCCTCAGTACCTACATTCTCACTTCCACCATCATTTGTAAAAACTAGCACGATATTTATTTAATATCTCCATCATAACTTCATCCTACACAACTAGATTCCCCCCATCACTTTTGAGTGATCATATTTTAATCTAATTATTCTCTTATTTTAAATACTCTATAAAAGCCCCTACTAATCTTTTTTATACTATCTGCTAGCTTATTTCATCTTACTTAGAATTTACAGCACAGAAACAGGTCATTCGGCCCGACTGATCTATAGGAATATATCTATTATAGATATTATCTATCCACCTCCTATTTGAAGATTCCTCACTTGTCAGTTGTCCTGTTTACTAACTTTTCTTGTAAGTTTGGGCCAGATCCCTGCTTAACCCACTGCACTTGGCCCTTTTCCAGACCAGCACCCTTATCTCCGATTCTTCATTATTCTTCTGTATTCAGTGAACCAAACTGTGCAGTTGCGGTCACTGTTTCCTAATTGTTCTCCTACTTTCGAGTTATTTGCCCCACTTCATGTCCAAGAATTATATCAAGTAACGCTTCTTTCCTTTTTGGACTACCAACATACATGCCTCTCAACTCTGACTCAGATTCTTTTGGAATGTTGACCTTTATTCTTTTTCCCACTTTTCTCATTCAACTTTTTGGTATCCCTTGCCTTTTCGGTATCCCTTGCCTTTTCTACAATAGCATTTTTATCTCTGACTACCTCAAATTCTCTTATTCCCTTTCTACGATGGTAATGTTTTTCACTTTTTTTATTCCAACAACTTTATTCATCCTGCTCAGCCTCTCTAGTCCCAAGCCTAGACTTTCCCTTCTACCCCCTGCCTTGGTAGTTTGAATTCTTCCCTACTGCTCTATTTACCCTCTCTACAAGGACACTGTTGGGATTTCAGTTGTTAAAGGGTTCCCTTTTGGTATATCCCTCCATTATTCCAGGACTCACTCCAAGAATGTAAACACTTAGCTGCAGGGCTGGTGCACGAGCAAAGTACTGACCTACCTAATCTTCCTTTCCAAGGCAACACCAATATAGGCACACTTTCCAGAAGTCACTAAGCAGCAATCATGAATTCCGCCCCCCCTCTTCCCTAACTTGAACACTATGGCAAGTGTAGCACCCTTACTACTGCTCTGGCTGAGATCAGCTAACTCAGCACATACAGGGAATTGAACCTCCGAATGGCTCAGTACCACACTGGGTAATGCAATTACCCACTAAGCTATTGGGGGGGGGGGGGGTCCTTTTTAATTGCCTTTTGAAAAATACACATCCACAAAATTATTAATTTTATTTCAGCATGTAAAATCTCAGTTTGTCTGGATGAGTGCAGCTCTAACAACACTGAAGAAGCTCAACACCATCCAGGACAACGCAGCCCACTTGATTGGCACCCCATCCACCACCGGCGCACAGTGGCTGCAGTGTGTACCTTCCATACAATGCACTGCAGCAATTCGCCAAGGCTTCTTCGACAGCACCTCCCAAACCTGTGACCTCTACCACCTAGAAGGACAAGAGCAGCAGGTACATGGGAACAACACCACCTGCACGTTCCCCTCCAAGTCACACACCATCCCGACTTGGAAATATATCGCCGTTCCTTCATCGTTGCTGGGTCAAAATCCTGGAACTCCCTTCCTTCACCAAACGGACTGCAGCGGTTCGAGAAGGCGGCTCATCACCACCTTCTCAAAGGCAATTAGGGATGGGCAATAAATGCTGGCCTCGCCAGCGAAGCCCACATCCCATGAACGAATAAAATAAAAGTCTGCTCCCAAGGCTCTACCAATGCTGCTCTGAACTAGCCATAAAGAGATGGCTAAGAGTCTGCTAGGAGAAGGCCAGGTACTACTTCACCTGGGAAAGAGAAAATCCTGACAGATTGGGAGCCATCCAACCTAAATCCTACTAGTCCACAACAATAGGAAAACTGCTTGCTAAGGATACAAGTCCAGGACCAAACGGTAACAAATATTCCAAGTTCTATGACATTTTACATGTGTCTTTTTGGTACTGTGATGCTGCTGCATTATGCTTTTGACCATTCTACTGATCAGGACATTAATCCAAAATCTTTTGCTATCCTGAATGTCTTCAAAAATCTAATCAGTTGGTCTCCCTGATCAATCTGGTAATTCAACAAATCTCAAGACATTTTACTCACCACCAATCCCAACTTTTGTACTGTATCTGTTTCCTTTCTGTTGGGCTCTGTTGATCACTGTTTCATAACTACCTCTTGCAAAATATCCTGCAACAAATTACACTCTTCTTTGGCAGCACCTCCCAAACCCACGACCTCCACCACCTAGAAGGACAAGGGCAGCAAGTTCACGGGAACAGCATCACTTCCAAGTCATTCACCATCCAACTTGGACATATATCGCCGTTCCTTCGCTGGGTCAAAATCCTGGAACTCCCTACCTAACAGCATTGTGGGAGCATCATCACCACGTAATTGCAGCAGTGCAAGAAGGCTCACCACCACCTTCTCAAGGGCAACTAGGGATGGGCAATAAATGCCAGCCTTGCCAGCGATGCCCATATCCTGAGATTGAATTAAAAAAACTCTTAATCTAATCTAGATTGATTCAATCTACCATTGACCCTGTTTACATACCATCTTCCGTATCGAACCAGTGCTAGAGATACTGTGTGAATGCACTGTCACTCTCTTCCTTCTCCACATCAAGAACCTCCTTTACTCAGCATCCAAGCTTATCCTTAGGTAAGGAAGTACGTGGCCTCCTCTTAGCAATCTCTTGTTGTTACCCATGGCTGGAGAATCTAGAACTAAGGAGCACAGTCGCAGGATAAGGGGTCAGCCATTTAAGACTGAGATGAGGAGGAATTTCTTCACTCAGAGGGTTGTGAATCTTTGGAATTCTCTACCCCGGAGGGCTGTGGATGCCAAGTCGTTGAATATATTCAAGGCTGAGATGGACAGATTTCTGGACTCTAGGGGAATCAAGGGACATGGGGATCAGGCAATAAAGTGGAGTTGAGATCAAATATCAGCCATGATCTGATAGAATGGTGTGGCCTACTCCTGCTCCTATTTCTCAAGTTCTTATCCAGTTTTTTGTTGATGATGCCCCTTCACATTCATCACCTTACATCAGATCACACACAATCAGTGCCTACAACCTACGCCAATTACAAGGCTCCTGCCACTATTCTGACTGATATCAGCTCACTCGACATAGAATAGACCTGGGACTGTCCTGGTCTGTACACTTCAGCTACTCAATGCTTTAATCAGCTGATCCATGAAGGCAGTGCCCTTCAGGTCATTAAAACCCAAGTTTGGAATTTCCTAATCACTATTTCCTGAATTACATCATCTCTTTTCTTTTCAAATTTGTTGGTGTCCTGCACTATGGCCATAGCCCCTCGCCTTGGTTTTATAATTTTAAAAACTACAGTGGTGGCAGAAAATAGGTAAGTAGCACTCGGTTTACTGTACACGTTACACACGTACACATTTACTGATGTATCTACAGGCACTGACTCACAAAAAGCAATTCTCTAACCTTGAAAAGTTTTTTCAAAAAAAGGTGATTTATAAAAAGTTTCTAAAATTCTTTTTTTTTGCAGTGTGTCCATACAATTGTCTCCCTTTTTCAAAGGAGGAACTTAAATATGTTGGTGTTGGACACCCTTCAATACCTCACCCAAGTGGTCATTTTTCATATGTAAGCTGTGGCACCATCAGTAGGCTATTTGATCTTGGTGGGCATCATGAACAAGCCTAACTCTCCTTTCACCTACTGCCTACACACACATACTTTCCAACTGAGGTCACTGGATAGCAATCAACATCAGATAACCTGGCTGATCTTTTTCTCCCTAGTCCAGGGTGTTGAGGCCAACTTGAGTGCAATTATTGCAATCATGGCTGAGATTATATAAAATACAAAATTAGTAGAATTCTTCTCTTTATAATGTCAGTATTTAAAATGCTGCTTAACCACTCACTGTGTTATAGCAGATTCTGCTCAAAATAAAGTTCTAAGATGGCCCACTGAGTCAAATTTCAACCTTACAAGTAAACAAAAGTGTACTGGAGAAGTTTCATTGATTAACACATCTATTTATACTACAATCCAGTAAGGATTCAGCTCCCGACTGAAAAAGTACCACGTGAACCTCCTACATTCCAATTTACTAATACAACTGTTCGTCTCCAACACTTCACTTGACAAACAGCTCAGTATATCCGTGCTTTGTAAATGCAAGGCCAAGTGCTCATTTCTAAGCAACTAGGACACATAGGGGTGGGGTGATGCAACATTAACGTACTGTTGACCTGTACCTAAGAAACTGGATTCTGAGGTTTGAGTTCTGCATTGGGTATAGGCACAGTAAACATGGGATCGTATTTTTGGACTACCAACCATGAACTGTACTAAGGGTCATGCTGTGAACTGCTGCTACTTCCAAAATTCAGTGGCCAGTGACATAAAGCAACATGATCAAACTATGTCAAGTATGATGAAATCCAGTGCGTTAGGCATACCATCATACCGGCTTTTAATTAAAATACTTAAGTGAACTGACATTCTTCCAGATGGCTCAATATAAAAGTCACAGGTGTAACCTATACACTGGTGTAACCAATAATACTAACACCATAACAACAACTTGCATTTATAAAGCACCGCTAATGCAGAATAATGTCCGATGGTGCTTCACAGAGGTATAAGGAAAACAGATACTACACCAAAGAAGGAAAGATTAGATGGGGTGACCAATAGCTTGGTCAAAGAGGCAGTATTAAGGAGGATCTTAAAGGAGGAAGGGAGGTGGAGGGGCAGAGGGGGTTAGCGAGGGAATTCCAAAAAGTGGGATCCAGGCAGCTGAAAGTACAGCCCAAGGAGAAAGATGTAAGGAATCTTACAACACCAGGTTATAGTCCAACAGTTTTATTTGAAAAAATATTTTTTTCAAATAAAACTGTTGGACTATAACCTGGTGTTGTAAGATTCCTTACATTTGTCCACTCCCGTCCATCACCGGCATCTCCACATCAAGGAGAAAGAGGCAGAGTATACGTAAAAGGCCAGAGCCAGAAGAGGTTTGGGGGGGGGAACACTGCAGGACTGGAGGAGAATACAAAAATAGGGAGGGTGGGACCATGGAGATTTAAATATATGGATAAGAATTTTAAATTTGAGCTTCTGGGGGACAGGGATGTAGGTCAGCAAGGATGGGGTGATAGGCAAGCAAGATTTGGTGCGGTTATGGACGGCGGAGTTTTGGATAAGTTGCAGTTGATATATTGATAGTCTAGATTTTATTTTAGCCCGAAAGTCTGATATGTATTCAAAAATGACTGTCTTCACAGTTAATAAACAAAGCACAATTCAAGATGTGGTATAGTCTGAGAGAAATAAAATATGCAAAATATTATGCACAAATACCCGCACCAATGCAAACCTGATGAGATTATTTCCAAAGGGGTTTTCAGGCAGTGAATCACATTATAATCATTTGTTTCATGTTTGCAGTGAAAATCAAGTAAATATTGCAAATATAAAGACTATGAGTTGATTCAAATTTTTTTCCTTTCAAATTTTTTTTTTGCTTTATTTAAAACTGCCCATCTTCCCTTGCCATACCCCCAGCCCAAAGCACTCACTTACTCTACAGCAGTGGAATGACCAAGAGCAGTCAGTTATTTTCACTGCCTGTTAATAAACATTCAGTCAACATCTCCCCTGCAAGGCATAGCTGAGATCAAAAACTCATTTGTCTAGGGAATGGATGCAAAGACATGTCCCACCCAAAGGCACAGTCTATGGCATGGCACTGCTCTGCCTCCCATTTATTTATCCTTTCCCACTAAAAATTAGTAAACAAGGTACACAAGATTTTATCGATGTCAAGCTAAGAAATAGCTCAATGAATGTATGTAATAAAAAATATATGCATGGCTGATTTCAAAGTAAATCTAGCCTATGCAGGGTAATAGTGGCAAACACTGCATCTTAAAGTTTATCGTTACAGAATATTATGGACCTTATACTTAAATATATGTTTTACATAATTCAGCAAATTTAAGTAAATCTTTCACTTTATAGTGGGAATTGACAGGATCACATCATTTGAGATCAGATGAAACTTATCGAAATCACTATTACATTTTGGTGGGGTCACGAGTTTAAGAGGTTAAAAACCTTTCTGGCAATCACAACATTCCAAATACATCTTTAAAGTGTCTGAGAGTCAATGTAATACCCACCAAACAATAGATGTATACATTTAGAAATGATTCATAACATTTTCTAGCATTTAAATCTGTGAAGTAAATGCAAAATGAGAAATCAAATTTATCAAAAGTTCATATCTTTCAGATCCTGTTCATACCTTTGGAAGGCAGTGGATTTAAAACAGTGACACTCTGGACTTGGACCTTGATCCACTATTTGTACACTGCTGATACCTACCTACTTTTGTCGCAATCCCACCACCAAACACATCTTCCCCACCTCTCCCCTTTCAGCATTCCGAAGGGACCGCTCCCCCCGCAGCACCCTGGTCCACTCTTCCATCACCCCCAACAACCGCTCTCCTCCCCACGGCACCATCCCGTGCAAGCGCAGGAGATGCAACACCTGCCCTTCACCTCCTCCCTTCCCACCATCCAGGGCCCCAAACACTCCTTCCAGGTGAAACAGCGGTTCTTTCAATTTAGTATACTGTATCCGCTGCACACAATTCGATCCCCTCTACAATGGAGGGACCAAACGCAGACTGGGTGATCGCTTTGCTAAACACCTCCGCTCTGTCCGCAAGCGTGACCCTGACCTGCTGGTCACTTGCCATTTTAATTCCCCTTCCCACTCCTACTCTGACCTCGGCGTCTTACAATGTTCCAATGAAGTTCAACATAAGCTCGAGGAACAGCACCTCATCTTTCGTTTAGGCACTTACAACCTTCCGGACTCAACACTGATTTCAATAACTTCAGATCATAACCACTGCTCCCATTTTTTCAGTCAACTAGTGCTGGTGCTGATTCTGTTGCTGCCATTTACAGCTACTCCTGATCAACCTTTTATTTCTTAACCTGTCCCATTACCACCTTCCTTGCCTTGCACCATCATCCCTTTTGTCATTTAATCACTAGTGCCCTCTACCCTATCACAGACCTTCCATTTTGTTCTTCCCTCCCCTCCCCCCTTCCCCTGGCTCTGTACTTGCTCAAAATCTTTAACTCTTTTAACATCTTCCAGTTCTGACCAAAGGTCTTTGACTTGAAACGTTAACTCTGTTTTCTTCTCCACAGATGCTGCCTGACTTGCTGAGCTTCTCCAGCATTTTGTTTTTATTTTAGTTTTGTTACTTATGTACCAAATGGGTAGACACAAAACAGGGCTTTTAAAGTAGGTCACCTCCTCATTCTGTTAACTCTTTTCTCTCCCTTTACATTCTTTCCTTTAAGCCCCCTCCCCAACCCACACCAAACCAATACAACACTCTGACCGAGAAGGCAGGCAAGTGACCTGCTCCTAGGCCTTTGTCGGTGTGGCATTCAAGCTGCCTATTAGCAGTCATGGCAAGAACAATGTGGATTGATTTACATTTTGAGGAAAGCACCTAGCCTCAGCGCACAAAACTCCATGACTTACATTGCTGACATGCTACACCACTGGGCAAACTAAAACATTACCAGATTTTGTTTATGTTTTAATCTTCAAATTCATGATTTGCACTGCCCTTTGTCTTACTTTACTCATACAGTAACAGCAACACAAACTCAAACTAAAAATCACAAAAATATCTGTTCCCCTCCCCAGCCTGTGAAGGTGAAAAGTTGTGATCTTGTGGACAGTAAATTCCTATGCAAAGATCCTAATTTCTTCCGTACAAAAAGTGTTTCAATTAGGGGTAATTATTTCCACACATGCAGATTAATACACTTTAAAAGCAAATGAATATAATTAACTCTTCAACTCCAAAGATTCCAACTCTTTCCCCTTCCTCCCCCTATTTTGAAGAGGTTTCAATGAGAGGACGGTGAACGAGAAGCAGTGCCAGAATGTAACGTTAAAAACTCAGTTGAGAAAAGCTTTTTATACTCATTTTTCATCTCATGGACCAGGCGTAGAAACTAAAAACTGGAGCGACAGACAGTAGGACAAGTAAATGTTTGACCAATTGTTTGTTTGCCTAAAAATCCACTGACCGTGCAATTCAAAGTGATCTCCCAACGATACACAAAAAATATGGTCTGAACCACCACACAGCCCATCAACTATTTAACTTTCTTTTTAAAGGTTTGCTCCTTTGCGCGCGAAGAGCTCACGAACGGAAAGGAAAAACAGGCAACTGTGGTTTCAGTAATCTCTGCATTGCACAGAGAGAACCAGCCTGCAGCTTTCACTGGGAAACGAGTGAAATTATAGCCTAAAAGAGGTCCGCCGTAACTCGGTGAAAAGTACTTCCAAGTCGGCTGCAGACAAACGAACACATTTTTAAAAGGAAATATAAAAATACATCTTTAAAAAGGGGGCGAGAGACCAGCAGAATCGCTGCGGATTGAAACATTTCGTTGCATCTTGCAGCGCCCGTCTCCGCAAATACATTTCTACGAAAATAAAACCGGCCGGTGATGTAGGACTTACCGGAAAAGTGTCGAGGAAATGTGTAGCTATTCCTGCGCGTGCTGCAGCTCTCCCTCTGCAACAAGTCAACTTCTCCACAAGCGCCTCCCCGCAGTATGGCCGCCACAGGCGAAGCAGCAACTAGCAACCAGCCACCTCCCGTCTGCAACACTGTGTCAAACCGAGCAAAAGAGAGCCATCGGCATGAATTCCACCACAATCTCCCGTATGCATCCTCTGCGAACTGCAAATCCCACTGACTATTTTATTACAATGTTTGTTTTAGGCGATTTACTTCTTGATCTGTGCGATCCTGTTGGTGAAGCCAAAATGAGGGATAAAGTTTCAGTTATTTGAGACATGTCACAGCTGGATTCACCACTATGGCTGATCATTTTGGCCTCCCTCTTAAGCGTAACCCCTTTTTGATTCTGGTTATGTTGCTGTTGAAGTGCAATTGTGGAAGTGGTGAAGTTTATTCTATATTTTCCTTTTCCATGCAAAAAAGATTTTTAAAAATATTTTTAATTTGAGATGAACATTCACAATTATACAACAGTAGTAAACTATCACCATGGAAGTATCAGAACTGTTTTCAGTTTTGTGTCTTTTAAAAGTAAAATTATTTTCACACATTTAAACATCATGCAGTTCCTTTTTCTGCAATAAGGAGAATAGTCTGAACATGGGCATTTTTCATAATCCCTTGCCAATACTGCTCTGAGATGGCCAGTTTTTTTCCCAACAAACGAAACATCCGAGTGGCCAAAATCCCAGTGAGTGAGTTTTTTTATTTACCCAGTGTCACTTTTATTGGTTTATTAAAACCAGGCCCCATCTCCATGTGAATGCGGGTTTTTTTTTACAAATCAATAGAGTCAAATCAAAATGTTATTGCCCAGATTAACTATGCACTCCAGTCTCTGCAGTGCCCACCGGTCGCAGAAAGCCTCAAGCATACCTGAGATGGCCAGTAGTGGTATTGTTTTAATTGACTACGGCTGCTGTTATTAGTGCACTGCCAGTCTGAGGCCAGTAGCTTGAATGAGCAGTTTTTAAATTAGTAATACTGTATTTATACTGCAAGCTGCCCATGGTCTCAAATGCAGGATTATAGTAACCTGGGAGAGCGCTGCACCTTCACTACTGCACACATGCGTGGAGCTCTCCTCCCAGCCCTTATAAATTTTAAATATTCTAAAAGCACAGGAAACAGCCCCAAACACCTTTTAAACTCAGCCTAAAACCACACTATTATATTCCACGTGGTGTCAAGACTAAGCGGTGTGAGGTGACTGCACTCCAGAATCAAATCAGGATCTGACTCCAGCGTTCTCTCACTTCTGCTTCACAGCAACAGACAAGTGACAGTATAACTCCATCCTTACACAAGGAAAATAGTACTTTTATCAACTAAATTAAAAATAGAATTACATTTCTAACGAAATTTTAAAATAAAATTCAAATAATGAAATGAGACTATAACTAAAGTTAAAATAATTTTTGTCTTAAAACAATGACAGTGGTTCACAATTCTTGGACCAGATGTTGGAAATTGAAACTGCAGAACAAAATATTAGTTGCTATTGAAATATCCTTTATTATTTTTCAACATTTTTGTCACCTCGCTGAAAAGAATAGAATGAAAATGTAGAAACAATTTTTTCCAAGAGCAAAACTTTTTTTAAAAACTGAGATTTGGGAGCAAAAGTGTAGGCTAAAACTACAACTAAATTTCTTGCCAAGACTATAAGTAAAATAAAGTTAAAACTAAAATTAAAAGTTTCTAGGACTATGCTAATATTTCCATCTGACCTTTATTAATGTACTTGGTTAAAGTTTGAATGTAAGACTGAAAATGCTGGGGCTCTTTTCTCTAGAAAAGAGAAGGCTGAAGAGGGACCTGATAGAGGTCTTTAAAATTATGAAGGGCTTTGATAGGATAGAAGTAGGGAAGATATTTTCACTTATGGGGGAGTCCAAAATTAGGGATTGTAAATATAAGATAGTTACTAATAAATCCAATTAGGAATTTAGGAAAAACTTCTTCACCCAAAGAGTGGTTAGAATGTGGAACTTACTACCACATGGAGTAGTTGAGGTCAATAGCATAGATGCATTTAAGGAGAAGCTAGATGATGGAGAAAGGAATGGAAGGATATGCTATGTTAGAGTTAGATGAAGTAGAGTGGGAGGGGGGCTCGAGTGGTGCATAAACTCCGGCATAAACCAGTTGGGTCAAATGGCCTGTTTCTGTGCTGTAAATTCTATGTAAATTATGTGATCTGGGTGTGGACCAGAGGGGAAGCACCTGCAGCTAACTTTGCGACTGCTGATTTGGATTTAGATAGGCCACATTCAGAATTCCGTCTTCCATCTTATTATCATTAATCAAGCGAGGAGCCAATATGTGTAACACCATTACTGAGAGCTCACAACTTTTTAGTGGTTCAAAAGAATGAAGAAAAACTCAAGGGTTTTATAAGTTATCTAAGAAAGCAGCTCATACCAGAGCCTATTGAAGATTAACTTTGATGAGATTTAGAGACTATTGTATTTTTAAATTTGATACTGTTTGCAAAACTAAAGCCAGAAACAATGATCTGGTGGTACCAGACTTTGAAAAGAGCCGATTTGAACTGATGAGGAGAGCCTTGAGGAAAATTAATTGGGAAACCATACTCAAAAATAAAATGAACAAATTGAATGTATTTAAGGCTATTACACGAAGTAAGGGAAATAGTATATTTTTCTTATAAAAAAGGCAGAAACACAACAAGACCTAGACCATAGTGGTTAGCAGGAACCTGAAATACAAGCAGAAGTTAGAGACACCAGTCTCTAACAAGGTTTTTCGGAGGGCAAACAAATAAAAAATAAAATTTTCGTTCAAAATTAAACTGTTCAAACATTCACACTAGGGAATGCAACTTTTAAGGAAGTTTGCATCATTTTTATACTTCCCAAAATGTTGGACACTCATTTTAATGTATTTCCCATGGAACTGGTGTACCTTTCTGACCAGAAATTTTTTGGGGAAAGCAAATTGTTTGGGAATCACCATTGCTGATCTCCACACATACTTCTGGCCCCTAATGCTGACTTTAAGCAACAGAAGGTTTTCCTTTCACTGTTCCACCTTGCAAGCTGATCAACACTGATCTAATTCACATAACTCAGGCAGGTTCAAGTGGTTTGCATGAATTGCAAATCAAGTGAATAACCAACCACTTCAGCACCTCAACACATGCTATGGACTCCCAGTATAAAACCAACTTATAGTTTTATAGTGTTTTTCACCTTGAACAATGATTTTCAAACTTTTCTGTGTGGATGGCCCCCTGCAGATATTGACACATTCTCTGGGTCCCTCTGCAAATATTGACACACTCCTGGAGATCTCCTGTCTCCTGTTATTGCAGAAAATGTTTTCATTAATATGCAGCAAAGAAACAATCTACTAGTGGGACAAGAAATACAGAAAAAATATACAATACAGAATTCTTGAGGCATTGCTCACAGTGGTCACGGCCTCAGATGGTAGAAATCTGATGATTTTGAGGACCCCTGGGATACTCTTGCAAACTCCCTAGAGTCTGTGGAACCCAACTTGAAAAGCTATGCATTAGAAGAAGGTCTCAGAACAGGGGAGAAAAGGACACAGAGAAGGAATTTGGTTAGCGGGAGGGAACCAAAAGCACAGTTAAAAAGTTAGGTTTTTAGGAGGCTTCTTAGAGAGAGAGTGAGAGGGAGAGGTGGTAAAGCAAAGCTACTTCAGAAGAGAACTCCAGAAGGCAGGCCACTGTGGCCGAAGCTTAGACTCCAATGGTGAAACAGAGAGAGTGGAAACAAGCATAAGTCCAAAGTCAAAGGATGCAATCTGAGAAATATAACTGAAAAATATTTCTCAGCTCAGGTGGAAGGATTTGACAATGAGAATAAGGATCTTGAAATTAATTTCATGGGGCAGTGGAAGTTGGCAAAAATAAGAACATTGGGTATGTGAAAGAGGACTTGGGCGGCCGATCTGGATTATCTGAAGTTTGTGAAGATTGGAGGTTGGGTTGAAGGGGAGGACAGCATTAGAGAAATCCATCCTCAAAGTGATGAAGGGGTGTATGAAGGCTTCAACGGAAGAGGATGTGAGATTGGGGCATAAGCAGGCAATGTTCTGAAGGTGGAAGAGGATCCCCTTGATGATGGACTGGATGTGTTTAAAACTCAATGGAAGGCCAGATACAATGCCAAAGTTGTACAGCATCTGGTTCAACCTGAGCAGGAAGCTAAGGTTGGTTGATGGAGATAGAGCTAGATTTATATAGATGTTGCTGAGAACTGAACAAGATGGCTTCAGTCAAATAGTACTGCAATAGCCCTGGAGTCATCAGCAGTGGTGTCATCAACGTATATGTGAAAACTGACCCCAACCTGTGCTTGTGGAGAATGTTACAGAGGAGTCACAGGTAGATGTTGAATATGAGGACCAAATTATTTGAGGCAAACTAGAGATGATCATGTAGGCATAGGAGGAGAAATTGTTGGAACAAATGTCATGACTGACTGTATGGGGGCAGATAGGAGTACAGAGGTGGAATGAGAAGGAGGGGGTGGGGACAATAGAGTGATCAACATTGTTGAAAGCAGCCAAGAGGTTGATGAAGACATCATGCAACTTCTAACCTCTCAATAGTAAAGAAAGAAAGGACTTGCATTTATATAGTGTCTTTCATGAACTCAGGATGTCCCAAAGTGCTTTGCAGTCAATTAAGTACTTTTGAAGTGCAGTCACTGTTGTAATGTAGGAAACTCGGCAACCAAATTGTGCATAGCAAGATCCCACAAACAGCAAAGAGATATTGACTAGATACTCTTTTTTTTAGTGATGTTGGTTGAGGGAAAATTTTTGGCCAGGACTCCCCTGCTCTTCTTCAAATAGTACCCTGGGATCTTTTATATTCATTTGAGAAGGCAGACGGGGCTTCGGTTTAACGCCTCTTTCAAGAGACAGCACCTCCGACAGTGAGCACTCCCTCAGTACTGCACTGGAGAGTCAGCCTAGATTTTGTGCTCAAGTCTCTGGAGCGGGACTTGAACCCACAAATTTCTGACACAGAAGTGAGAGGATGACACCTTGAACGTAGAAAAACATTCATGCCAGTGAATATATTGGTACTGTATTAAACAGTTTGACAAATTTATTAGAGTTTTTGAGGATGTAAGTAGCAGGGTAGATAAAGGGGAACCAGTGGATGTAGTATATCTGGATTTTCAAAAGGCATTCAATAAGGTGCCACATAAAAGGTTGTTACATAAGATAAGGGCTCATGGGATTGGAGGTAATATATTAACATGGATAGAGGATTGGTTAAAGGACAGAAAACAGAGAGTAGGGATAAATGGGTCATTCTCAGGTTGGCAGGCTGTAACTAGTCGGGTGCCGCAAGGATCGGTGCTTGGGCCTCAGCCATTTACAATCTATATTAATGACTTAGATGAATGGACTGAGTGTAATGTATCCAAGTTTGCTGACAATACAAAGCTAGGTGGAAAAGCAAGCTGTGAGGAGGACACAAAGAGTCTGCAAAGGGATATAGACGGATTAAGTGAGTGGGCAAGAAGGTGGCAGATGGAGTATAATGTGGGGAAATGTGAGGTTATTCACTTTGATAAGAAGAATAGAAAAACAGAATATTTTGAAATGGTGAGAAGTTATTAAATGTTGGTGTTCAGAGAGACTTAGGTGTCCTCAAACAAGAAACACAAAACATTAGTATGCAGGTAGAGCAGGCAATTAGGAAAGCAAATGGCATGTTGGCCTTTATTGCAAGGGGGCTGGAGTACAAGAGTAAGGAAGTCTTACTACAGTTGTACAGGGCTTTAGTGGGACCTCACCTGGATTTCTGCATACAGTTTTGATCTCCTTATCTAAGGAAGGATATACTTGCC
This sequence comes from Heptranchias perlo, assembly GCF_035084215.1. Classification (NCBI taxonomy): domain Eukaryota; kingdom Metazoa; phylum Chordata; class Chondrichthyes; order Hexanchiformes; family Hexanchidae; genus Heptranchias; species Heptranchias perlo. Next base: position 80,851,997 of record NC_090328.1, read on the forward strand.
TTGGAGGCAGTGCAATGAAGGTTCACTAGATTAATTCCTGGGATGAGAGTGTTGTCCTGTGAAGAGAGGTTGAGTAGAGTGGGTCTATACTCTCTGGAGTTTAGAAGAATGAGAGATGATCTCATTGAAATATAGAAGATCATGAGGGGGCTTGACAGGTAGATGCTGAGAGATTGTTTCCCCTGGCTAGAGAGTCTAGAACTAGGGGGCATAGTCTCAGGATAAGGGGTCGGCCATTCAAGACTGATGAGGAGGAATTTCTTCAGGCAGAGGGTTGTGAATCTTTGGAATTCTCTACCCCGGAGGGCTATGGATGCTGAGTCATTGAATATATTCAAGGCTGAGATGGATAGATTTTTGGACTCTAGGGGAATAAAGGGAAATGGGGATCAGGCGGGAAAGTGGAGTTGAGGTCGAAGATCAACCATAATCTGATTGAATGGCGGAGCAGGCTCGAGGGGCCGTATGGCCAACTCCTGCTCATATTTCTTATGTTCTTATGTTCTTAAACTGATATTGCTGTTATACATGGAAGTGATGGAAGGTGTCATCGACAGTGCTATCAAGTGGCACTTACTCACCAATAACCTGCTCATCGATGCTCAGTTTGGGTTCCGCCAGGACCACTCAGCTCCAGACCTCATTACAGCCTTGGTCCAAACATGGACAAAAGAGCTGAATCCCAGAGATGAGGTGAGAGTGACTGCCCTTGACATCAAGGCAGCATTTGACCGAGTGTGGCACCAAGGAGCCCAAGTAAAATTGAAGTCAATGGGAATCAGGGGGAAAACTCTCCAGTGGCTGGAGTCATACCTAGCACAAAGGAAGATGGTAGTGGTTGTTGGAGGCCAATCACCTCAGCCCCAGGATATTGCTGCAGGAGTTCCTCAGGGCAGTGTCCTAGACCCAAACATCTTCAGCTGCTTCATCAATGATCTTCCCTCCATCATAAGGTCAGAAATGGGGATGTTCGCTGATGATTGCACAGTGTTCAGTCCCATTCACAGCCCCTCAGATAATGAAGCAGTCCGTGCCCGCATGCAGCAAGACCTGGACAACATCAGGCTTGGGCTCATAAGTGGTAAGTAACATTCGCACCAGATAAGTGCCAGGCAATGACCATCTCCAACAAGAGAGAGTCCAACGACCTCCCCTTGACATTCAATCGCATTACCATCGCCGAATCCCCCACCATCAACATCCTGGGGGTCACCATTGACCAGAAACTTAACTGGACCAGCCACATAAATACTGTGGCTACGAAAGCAGGTCAGAGGCTGGGTATTCTGCGGCGAGTGACTCACCTCCTGACTCCCCAAAGCCTTTCCACCATCTACAAGGCACAAGTCAGGAGTCTGATGGAATACTCTCCACTTGCCTGGATGAGTGCTGCTCCAACAACACTCAAGAAGCTCGACACCATCCAGGACAAAGCAGCCCGCTTGATTGGCACCCCATTCACCAGCCTAAACATTTACTCCCTTCACCACCGACGCACCGTGGCTGCAGTGTGTACCATCCACAGGATGCACTGCAGCAACTCGCCAAGGCTTCTTTGACAGCACCTCCCAAATCCGTGACCTCTCCCACCTAGAAGGTCAAGGGCAGCAGGCGCATGGGAACAACACCACCTGCACGTTTCCCTCCAAGTCACACACCATCCTGACTTGGAAATATATCGCCGTTCCTTCATTGTCGCTGGGTCAAAATCCTGGAACTCCCTACCTAACAGCACCGTGGGAGAACCTTCACCATACAGACTGCAGCGGTTCAAGAAGGCAGCTCACCACCACCTTCTCAAGGCCAATTAGGGATGGGCAATAAATGCTGGCCTTGCCAGCGGCGCCCACATCCCATGAATGAATAAAAAAAAGCATTTATTAAATAGTGCTATATAACTTTAAACATGATGTGGAGATGCCGGTGATGGACTGGGGTGGACAAATGTAAGGAATCTTACAACACCAGGTTATAGTCCAACAGTTTTATTTGAAAATCACAAGCTTTCGGAGCTTACCTCCTTCGTCAGGTGAGTGAGTGAAGGGTTCTAAAATCGCATAGCATATATTAGGCTGGGAGACGATCACAGCAATCAAAGATGTCGTTGGTGTTCAGACAGGTTAGCCACGGAAAACATTACATCCCAGTATACTGAATACACAACGGGTCAGATTTCAAAGCCAGAGAGAGAAAGAGACCCGAAAGGCATTGAGAGAGAGAGAGAGAGAATGTCCAGTTGTATTCAAAACAGATAACTTTTTTTTCCCGCTGGTGGGGTTACGTGTAGCGTGACATGAACCCAAGATCCCGGTTGAGGCCGTCCTCATGGGTGCGGAACTTGGCTATCAATTTCTGCTCGACGATTTTGCGTTGTCGTGTGTCTCGAAGGCCGCCTTGGAGAACGTCGAGCAGAAATTGATAGCCAAGTTCCGCACCCATGAGGACGGCCTCAACCGGGATCTTGGGTTCATGTCACGCTACACGTAACCCCACCAGCGGGAAAAAAAAGTTATCTGTTTTGAATACAACTGGACATTCTCTCTCTCTCTCTCTCTGCCTTTCGGGTCTCTTTCTCTCTCTGGCTTTGTAATCTGACCCATTGTGTATTCAGTATACTGGGATGTAATGTTTTCCGTGGCTAACCTGTCTGAACACCAACGACACCTTTGATTGCTGTGATCGTCTCCCAGCCTAATATATGGTATGCGATTTTAGAACCCTTCACTCACTCACCTGACGAAGGAGGTAAGCTCCGAAAGCTTGTGATTTTCAAATAAAACTGTTGGACTATAACCTGGTGTTGTAAGATTCCTTACATTTAACTTTAAACACGCATTGTCATGACTTTTTATGGAATTTTCAGGCAACCCCAGCTCCTGGAACAGTCTGCTCAGAAAAGAATTGCACTGAGAGCCACCATATTGACTGTCACAGAATGTTTGCTGTACAGCTTAAGTTGTTTTTGCTGTCACATTTTCATGTTTGTTTTTTTACGTTTAAGTTGGCAGATGTCACAATTGTAGAGCAGGCACAGTTAGTAATGGAATGACATCATTGTGTCAATCACATTGTTGTGCATTTCTATTTACAAACTAGATAAATTGATCGAGTTGTTCCTGCAATGTGTCAATGGGTAAATGCACTGTTCACTGTGATACTGAGCCATACAATGAGAAAGGTCACAGGTTTGATCCTTGATTTGAGCTAGGTTAGCCGTTCTCAGCCAAGGCAATGGCAGATGCCACAGTTGGCTTCAACATCATTGAGCTTGAGGCAAAAAATAAATAAGGTATCCTGATCAGTTTTCCTGTTGGAAAATGCAAATGTTGGACATTGAGTGGGGGATAGGATCAAACTCATTAGTGATATACTCCATGGTCAAATAGTTTGTCAACACTCACTGTGTGGACTCACGTGGGAATAATGTTCACTTGGGCAAAGTACCAGATGGTGGCTATAAAACTGTAACCCGGAATGAGTCTGCGCCTTTGGGAGGGGAGCAAAAAAAGGTATTGGTTAGTAGAATGTGTGTTCTCGAACCCCAATTGTTATCTGACCTACGTACATGATATTTTCCTGCTGAAGCATATGATGCTATATAGGGGTTATGTCTTTGGCCATAAAGTTCACTAATTTGTGCACTTAGTAGAGTGCAACAATAAGATATAGACCAATGTAAACACAAACTGTATTACAAACATATCCTAATAGGCGTTCTGTGTCCTGCAATTAACTTCTTAAATAACATTGGAATGTTCTCAGTTGGATACTGAAATACACAGTTTTTTTTTACAGGTCCTGACTCAACTCATGCTCATTATTTTTTTTCATATTATGAAGTACTTCAAGGATATGATTTCTCTGCATGTTGATTTCATGTTATTTCATTACACTATGATCACAAGGGCTATTGAAACAGGTAAGAGTTATGCTTCCATACTCTTAGTTCTTCATCCACGTTGCATAAGCTGTAAATGGTTATTCTGATGTGTAATAAAGTATTGCCTCTATAATTAACCCTTACTCTTGTGGACATCTTATGGTGCACTTTATTCCACTTAATTCCATGCATGTGAAATGCACTGTTTTATATCCGATCAAAAAGGAATTTGTCTCTGGGAGCACGCAAAAGATTTATTTCAGGCACAAGACCATTCAAGCAAGCTGCATGAATGGTAATCCATAGTAAGTGTAGCACATTGCACAGATCTATTCTTCATACAAATTTTATTTTTTATTATTCCCTTTTTAATGTATTTTCTACCCCATCTTTTAGATTACCATGCATCATTCACAGCTGAAAAGGGCTGGCAAACATCTTGCTACTGAACCTCCCTTAAGAGACTACTAGAATACGTAAGAGTAATCAGATGAGTCGGTCACTGATTTGACTTCCCTCCATTTGAAACTTCTCCTGATAATGTAGCTGAGATCAGGACTTGTACCCATTAAAAAAAAACAGAACCACTGAGACTTTTTTGTTGAATATTTTTTACTTGTGGTACCTATCCATGTTAAATGTCAACCCCTACTGCTAGCCATTTTTCTTTGATTAATATAGAATCAGATATTGCACAGATGATGAGAGTTTAGATACATCACTGTATGTGTAGTTTACACAGAAATGCAGCACAACTGTCTCAGGACTGCTGATGGAAAAAAGTGCTGTTGAACAAATTGTTTACCATCAAAACTAGGCAAATTTAAAAACATACAGGAGCTCACTAAGGAACAGCCCCATAGCTGTGGCAAGATCGATTTTTTGTGCTACTAATTCAACTGTTTCTAAGGCCAGTGAGAAGACAAACAAATAGATTATTAAGATAAGGTGACTTTAATGCTCTAAAACAAATGGGTCAAATGGGCTGTGAATACAGAGATGCATTGGGCTGACAACTGGCAGATGTTTAATGTGGACAAATGCATCGTGATGAGACTAGGGAAGAAGAATAATCAGTGGTCATATAAGATGAACAGTAGTAAACTTCAGGACACAACAAAGAAAAAGGATCAGAATTGGGAGGTACAGATAAATATCTAGTTTAAACTACCAATGCATTGGGCAACAGCAGTAAAGAAGGCCAACATAATATTTAAGTATATAGCCATAAGAAAAGAACATAAGTTCCAGCGATTAATAGTGAGTTTTATAGAGTACTGATTTAGCCCACCCTGGAGTAACAGGTACAATTTGGTCGCTGAAATGCAGTGGGGACATCTTGGTTTTTGAGTTCCCAATGACTGAGGTCTACTGCCTCTGTGGGCTTTGGGTCAGGAGGGAGCCATTTGAGGAGCTTTGCCATAAGCTACAAGGACATCTGTGGCCAACTTACAACATAGGCATGGCACTGCCAGTAGCAATTAAGGTCACCACCATCCTCATATTTTCTGCCTCTGGCTCATTGAGTTAGCATTGCTGTGACAGCTAACATGCTGTCCACACATGTATCAAACAGGTGACTGATGCATTGGACCAAAATTACCCCCAAGTTATCTAGGATGTTGATTAGGTTTATTCGCTGTAGTATCAAATGAAGTAATTAACAACATTGCGTTTCTTGTGTATTAGATTCGTTTGAGATGTCTGATTTCAGGGAGGAGAATCCAGCCCCAAGTTTCTCCAGTCATAACGCAGACCCCTAACACTGGGGATCAACCTTGTCGCTCTTCTCTGCACTGCCTCTATCGTTTAAATGTCTTCCTTGTTTCTCGATAACCAGAACAGGACATAGTCCTCAAGGTGCAGTCTGACCAGAGAACTGTAGAGTTTACTGTTTTGGCTATATAGTTCAACATCCTGTCAGCTATGTTGATTGCTGCTTCACATTGGATGAACATGTTTAGCATCAAGTCAACTAAAACTTCTAGGTCTCTTTCAACTTCTTCCGTAGCTATTTCAACACCATTCATAGAGTACTTATGGCAACCATTTTACCTTCCTATGTGCAGTACTTTACAGTTGTCTGCATTAAATTTCATCTGTTATTTTCTGCCTAACCCATTCAGTGAGTTCTATGCTGCCTCCTCTTGTTACACTGGCCCTCCTAGTTTGGTATCATCAGCAGATTTGACTAATATGCATTGAGTTCTGCTCCATCTTATAAGCTAAACATCACAACCATATTCCGGGCCCCAGATTACCCATGGCAAAATGAAAAGAATGTCACGGAGGATCAGCTAGTATATATAACACATCCATCACTCTTCAGGTGTAACATTTTGTCACACATGCAACTTCTGTGTGTCACACATAAACAAATAGGAAAAGAGAGAAGGGGTAATTTTAACCTAACCCACATGTTCAGGTGAAATGCCGGTTTTACACCCTGCCCAATATTACTCTCCATTGACTTCACCCGATCCTGTCAATTTCCTGAGGGGCGGGTTAGATTAAAATTGCCAACAGAGAAACAAGCAATAGAATTTCTGGTACTTGAGAGCAATTAGCCTGCAATTGACCTCAAGATATACTATTTACAACAATATTAACTTGCAACTTTAAAAGAACAGACCAGTTGAACACTGCTCTCCATTAGCAGCACAATACTACTTTGTATGTAAAACAATATGATGGTCTGGTCCTTATAATGGAGCATATCTTCTGCAGGGGCATCGTTTGTCTTGTGGGGGTGGTGCGCAAATGTGGGGGCCCCTACATTTTACTGGACAGACTTATCACTCAATCCGCTCGGAGTCCCTGACTGACTTTAGGACCACGTGCAGTTGCACAGGTTGCCCAGCCCTAATTCCACCCCTAATCCTCTGACCTACTGTAAGTAATGCCACAGGAGATCTGCTAGTATAAAATATATTTGTAAGATGCTCTCCGTTTGCATGACTCAGTGGATAGCACTCTTGCCTCTTACTCAGAAGGTTGTGGGTTCATAGTCCTACTTCAGAGACTTGAGTACAAAATCTAGGCTGACATTCCACTGCAGTAGAGAGGGAGTGCTGCACTGTCAGAGGTGCTGTTTTTCAAATGAAATGTTAAACTGAGGCCCTGTCTGCCTCTCAGGTGGATGTAAAAGATCCCATAGCATTATTTGAAGAAGAGCAGGGGAGTTCGGTAAAGCACTTTGGGATGTCCTGAGGTTGTGAAAGGTGCTGTATAAATGCATGTTTTTTCTTTCTAGGAGCAGAGGTATTATTCAGATAGTTTTTACCAAAATTCTAAAATAAGGTCATTATTGAGACTTCTGGTGGAGTGTTTCTTTAACAAGGATCTAGTTTAATGGTAAAAGCTGCATCTTATTTCAATAGAGCAATCTGAGTGGATCATTGCTCTTCATCATCACAAGCAGATTGTTACCATGAGAGGGCGCTGTGCTTTCAGCTGCTATAACAAATTAGTTTCCACAAGAAGCATAAGGTTTTAGAAAATATAGAGAAAATTAAATGATGCAAGCAATTGGTAAACAAAGCGATACCTTGGTGAATCAAATAATCTGGCACGTCAGTTGATAAAAATGTTGTGAGAAACTCTGAAATATCGAACCATTACTTTTTTTTCCAGAACGATATAATATGCTAAATAAATTATGTTAGTACAGCCTTCTTTGCAGAGGAATGAGGTCATAACAGACCAAGGTGTTAAAGTATACGTGCAATTTATCAGCTGTGAAGTCAAATGAACAAGACTTTAGTGTCTGGTTGGGTAACCGGTAATGTCTGGCTGGATGGTCAATAACCAAAAAGCTCACAAACTGTGAACCGCACCTATTTTTAAGGGAGTAGTCTTGACGTATTTTCTCTGAGACTTCACAAAGATTGCACTGCATCTTTAATGACTGCTCATATGTACCATCTATAGCTTATGTACAACTAACACAATGGGGTCGATATTAACCCCCCCCACGACGGGCAGGAGAGGGTTGTGGGGGGGGGGGGGGGGGGGGTGGTTAAATCGTCAAATTTGCAAAACCCGACCTTAATCCACCGCGCACGTGCCTGTTTCCATTTTAACCACAGCAGATATCGGGGCATCCAAGTAACCCACTCTGGAGAGGGGGTCTGTAATTATAATATTTACATGAGGTTCCTTTCATGAGATTTTGGCAGCGATTTGAAATGAATGCCTCCTGCACAGGTTTCCCTAGGTTCGGAAAACTTGTCAGTGAAATGAAGGCGAGATTGAGTTTCACGGGGATGGTTTAAAGGTCAGGAGTCCCAAAATGAATAAAGGATTTGTGCTCACAGCTGCTTTTTCAGTTCCCCCTGGGAAATGGTTTAGTGAGAGTACTTGATGTGAGAGACGTATTTGTGCAGTTTGGAGGTGTTGACACAGAGAACATTAGGATGGGTGGTGCCATGGCTGCTTTGATTGAACTTCAGATGAAGAAGACAATCAGCATCCATAACAGCAAGGACATGTTGTGGGGGGAGCTGCAGTTGGACACCAGAGAGGGGAGCAACAGAAGGTTGAGTTCGCAGGAGGCACGACCCACCTAACAGGGTGTACAGACAGAGGCTCAGTTTCCTTCACCTCTCGGAAGAGCAGTGCTTCTGAAGGCTGAGATTGTCACGTCAGGTGGTCAGTGGCCTGCTAGAAGAAGAGCTGCTCCCCACTGGACCTGGTAACCATGCATTACCATGCATTACCAGGCAATTTTTTTGCCTCTGGTTCCTTTCAGAGTGCTACCGAAGACATATCGAGGGTTTCACAGTCGGCTGCACATAAATGCATATGGCAGGTGACAGATGGATTGTTTGCAATGGGCTGGGAGATATGTAAACTTCTCCTGTGATGTAAATAGCCAGAATGAGCGGGCACTTGGATTAGCGTCTCTGGCTGGCTCCCCACAGGCACAGGGTGCCGTCGATTGCACACACGCAGCAATCCGAGCACCTCGAGATCAACCAGGAGCATTCATCAACAGCAAGGGATTTAATTCCATCAATGTTCAGCTGGTGTGTAATTACAAGAAAAGATTCATGCAAGTCTGCGCCAGATTCCCCGGGAGCTGCCACGATGCTTTTATACTGCGGCAGTCCAACATCCCTGACCTGTTCATACCTGGAACCAGCCTCAAGGTGTGGCTGCTAGGGACAAAGGATACCATCTTATAACCTGGCTGATGACACCTCTAAGGTACCCCACCAATGAACACCAAAAGCGCTACAATGACAGCCATATGACAATCAGGTGTGTCATCGAGCAAACCATTGGCATGCTCAAGATGCGCTTCACGTGCCTGGACTGGTCTGGATGCGTCCTTCAGTACTCGCCAGTGAGGGTCTCTAGGCTAATTGTGGTGTGCTGCATTCCTCACAACATTGCATAACAGCGAGGACTAGAGGTGGAGGAGAAACAAGTCGCTCAGCACTCATCATCTGATGATGATTTCAATTCAGAGGAGGAGGAGCATGAGCAGGAGGAAGAGGAGGAAGATGAAGATGGGGCACCCAATGCCAGACCAGCTGCTCATGTTGCTGCTCGGGATGCCAGGGATGCCCTAATAGCTGGAAGGTTCAGTTAGTCACTCAGACTGGACCAAAGTAACTATTACATCCACTGCCCCTTCCCCCCCCCCCCCCCCCACCACTGACACAAAGCAGTCCTGTAACCAACTATCCACCCACTGTACATGCAGCAATTGGCCCCTGTCAATTCATAACCTCACATTCATCACCGAGCAACTGAAAACTCGAGTTGCCACTTGGCAGGCAAGAATGGTGAACACAGGAAAGTGGTGCAAAGTAATAAATTTTAAGTGAATAAATAAATGAAACTTACCATCACAACATTTTCATAAACGCCCATGTACATACATTCGGTGAACTACAAAGCTTTGCTTTTTCTTCCACTACTGCTCCTATGTGGTGTATCCCCTGTGGCTTCAGCAGAGGTAGTGACCAGTTGCTCAGATCCCTGCTCTGACTTTTGAGACGGTGGCAGCCGATGACCTCTGGGTGTTGGAGCCCATGAGGTCTCCACCAAAGACTGCTCCACCTGCACCTGTGCAGGGGCCGACTGGGCCAGCGGGAGAGGTGACAGCATGTCGGGTACTGGATGAAGGGGGGGCAACAGGTGAGATGTGGAAGTGCTTTGAGTGGAGTTCCCATTTCCAAGTCCCCTTTCGTCATCATTCCTCTCATGGGCCAGTGGCACATCACTCCTACCTCTCTGTGGGAGAACAGTTTGGTGCAGATCAGTGATGCCTTGTAAGGCCACGGCTAAGGTATCTGTCATCCTGTTTAAGGCGGCAGAAATGTTGGCATTCACAGTTTGCACGGCCGTCGTCAGGGCCTGCAGGGATTGATTTGAGTACTGCGGTTCAAGTTCCACAGAGGAGGGCACTTTTTTCATGGAAGACATCCTCACAATTGCCTGCGACATCAATTCACAAATGTTTGAGCTGGACTCCTCCTCCTCTCTGCTATTGTGGAAAGTGTGCCCGGCAGGACTGCCAGTACTTGCATATTTGCTGCAGACCCTCTATCATTGATGGTCCCCGGGGTTCAGCATCTCTGTCCAGCTGAGCAGAGAGTGGAGAGGAGTGCACCTTCCAACACAAACTCTCTACACTTGTCCCTGCCATCACTCTTTGCTCATGCTCACTTATGAACTGTGATTCACCAAGTGACATCCCACCTAACTGTCTACCAGGACCCACCGAAGTGCTCGTATCTGCGCTGGTGCCTGGTTTGCATCTTCCTGTGACAGTGCACCCTCAGAAGGAATCAGCTCCTCTGATGAAATATCGTCTGCAAAGGGCAGGGGCTGCTGTTCTTCGTGTGATGGACCAGGAGGAGAGGAGAGAAGAGATGAATATGATTTAGTCATAGGAAAGTAAAAATGTTGAAATTCACATGACTTTTTTTTATTCGTTCATGGGATGTGGGCGTCGCTGGCGAGGCCGGCATTTTTATTGCCCATCCCTAATTGCCCTTGAGAAGGTGGTGGTGAGCTGCCTTCTTGAACCACTGCAGTCCGTGTGGTGAAGGTTCTCCCACAGTGCTGTTAGGTAGGGAGTTCCAGGATTTTGACCCAGCGACAATGAAGGAACGGTGATATATTTCCAAGTTGGGATGGTGTGTGACTTAGAGGGGAACGTGCTGGTGGTGTTGGTCCCATGTGCCTGCTGCCCTTGTCCTTCTAGGTGATTAAGGTCATCGTATTTTATTCGGTGCTGAAATCAAGTCAACATGACTTAGTCTTGTATGAGATGAAGGTTGGAGAGATTTAATCCTGTCACCCTGAAGCAGTGAAGTCCAAGTCTCGCCATCTCTGCTGCTCAGGGCCACTGACAACTCGTTTATTTCCAGGCCCTCTTGCAGTTGTCAATTCCACAATCTGTGGTGGACCACTTCCAGTCCTCTCCCTCTCCCTTGTATTTTGTGCTCTTTTCTCCTGTAAGGGGGCCCACAGACCTATGAGTGGCTGTAAGGCATGTGTGCATCCAATGGATGCAGTGCATTCGGTGAGGGTGACTATCAGGCACATGCATCATGAGTGGCACTGGCATGCATTTGAGGATGTGTGCTGAGAATCGGGTGAGCTGACTGAAGTGGTATCACATTGCATAAGGATTGGGGTGAGTGGTAGTGGTGGATGGAGGGAGGAGGAGGTGAGGAAGTGCATAGAAATGGAATGATAGGGGCTGCTGAAACTTAAGTGGGTGTAAGGAATGATGTGACAGAGAACCCTTGAGTAAGAGGGGGATGCACTACAGGATGCAGGTGAATTTGCAACTGTTCTCACCTTTCCTGACCTGGTTAGGTCATTAAAACGCTTCCTGCACTGAATCCACGTCCTGAGCACAGCACTCCTGCTGCTCACCTCTTCAACCACCTCCAGCCACGCCTTCTTCATTACAGTAGCAGGTTTCTTCCCCCTATTACTGGCGAATAGAACCTCCTTTCACACCCTTTCTGCACCCAGCATAACGTCAAGGGATGCCTCATTAAAGCGGGGCACAGCCTTTGTCCTTCCTGACTCCATTTCAAGTTATATTTCTCTCATGTAATTCATCCAACTCCTCCAAATTCCAATTGTGCATTAGCCCTTTAATTAGCCGAGGTGAAATTGTGTCATGCGGGTCTGCATCACGTCTGCTCATGTGCATTGGAGACACGAAACCTGAAAGTAAAATTATAATGAAGCATCCATGTTGAAATTGGACATTTCCATGCATTCCACGATCTTCCATGTTTCGTGTCCGCTATCGCCCCCCTCCCCACCTCGCTCAGATCCCGCCTCTGCATTAATATCAACCCCATTGATTTGTAAGCTCTAATATTAGGGTGCCATTCATGCCTCAATTGATAGCATTCTCGCCTCTGGGTCAGAAGGTTGGGAGCACTATTTCAAAGAAGAGTAGGGGGGTTCTCCAATATTTATCCCTCAACCAACATCACTAAAATGAATGATCTGGTCATTATCACATTGCTGTTTGTAGGACCTTCCTGTGCGCAAATTGGCTGCCGCGTTTCCTAAAGTACAACAGTGACTGCACTTCAAAAGTACTTCATTGGTTGTAAAGTGCTTTGGGGCATCCTGAGGTCACTATGTAAATGCAAGTCTTTCTTTCTTACTTTGGGCTACTCCTTAAGTGAATGGGCAAAACTGTAGCAGATGGAACTCAATGTGGGGAAATGTGAGGTCACCCACTTTGCAACTAAGAAAGAAAACTCAGAGTATTTTCTAAATGGTGAGAAGCTAGGAACTGTGGAGGAGAAGCAGAGAGATTTAGGGGTCCAAGTACAGAAATCACTAAAAGCTGGCAGACAGGTACAAAAGAATAATTTAAAAGGCTAATGGAATGTTGGCTTTTTATCTCAAGGGGGCTGAAATACAAAGGGGTGGAAGTTATGTTACATTTATATAGAGCTCTGGTTAGACCTCATTTAGAGAACTGCATTTAGTTCTGGGCACCGCACTTCAGGAAGGATATATTGAACTAGGAGGGGGGGCAGCGCAGATTCATCAGAATGATACCGGGGCTAAAAATGTTACATTATGAGGACAGGTTACACAGACTAGGCTTGTATTCCCTCGAGTATAGAAGATTAAGGGGTGAGCTAATCGAGCTATTTAAAATGATGAAAGGATTCGATAGGGTAGATACAAAGAAACTATTTCCTCTGGTGGGGGAAACCAGAACAAGGGGCCATAACCTTAAAATTAGAGCTAGGCTGTTCAGGGGTGATGTCAGGAAGCACTTCTTCACACAAAGGGTAGTGGAAATCTGGAACTTTCTCCCCCAAAATGCTGTTGAGACTAGGTCAATTGAAAATTTCAAAACTGAGATTGGTAGATTTTTGTTAGGCAAGGGAATTAAGGGTCATGGCACCAAAGCGAGTAGATGGAGTTAAGATACAGATCAACCATGATCTAATTGAATGGCAGAACAGGCTCAAGGGGCTGAATGGCCTTCTCCTGTTCCTTTTGGTCAGCATCACCAACACCTATGTCTCCTTTCCCAGTGACGAGTAAGAAGGCCATGACATGGTCCTCCAATTTCACTGCACTGCTGTATTTGAGAACATACAAGAGGTCATTGGCAACAATGTGGTACTTAAAGGAATTTGCAGGTTTTTGCTTCTCCACACCGGGGCACTGTGACTCACCCTGTGCTACTTCCTGAAATTTCCCAACTGCATGTGAGTTCACCAGCAAATGTTGATGAGAGGGACGCAGGTTACTGTGTAGTGCTGTCTCATTCTGGGCCACTGGCAGTGCTAGCAGGCTGTTCTTCCGGGCCCACAATGACAGAAAAGGGACAAATATTAGAATGCTACTTGCAAGAAATACCTTCAAACAGAGCTTGCCTTGCAGTATACTATGTGAAATGTTTGTGTTCTGCCTTGCCTGTGTGACAGTGAATATGAAAGGGGACAAGTCATAAGAGCTGGATGGTACTGGCCCTGAGGTTGGGGGAAACGTATGGCTTCACCTTCCCTGGTCTTATAAGCAAGAATGTGCAGGATTGGGTCCACCAAGGGAGTCAAACACTTGTGATTTCTGAGCCTTTCTCCAGTTTGGGTCTGTTTCTATAACTGAACATATTTAAGAAGGAGCTAGATAGATTTCTAGACACAAAAGGCATCAAAGGGTATGGGGAGAGAGCAGGAATATGGTATTGAGATAGAGGATCAGCCATGATCATATTGAATGGCGGAGCAGGCTCGAAGGGCTAAATGGCCTACTCCTGCACCTATTTTCTATGTTTCCTTGTCTTCTTGTGCAAAGGGTACTCTTGATGTTATAAATTGAGAATGTATACATAATGACAAACATATGCCTGTTAAAATTAGATAGCCATGTGATGAAAGATAGAATACTAGAGCCTGGTCTACAGTTGTTTCCAAAGCTTTATTCACAGAGATTCCCCTTACACACACCCTAGCTAAGCTCTCCTATAAACAAGTATAGAAAGGCCCATTTTATACCTATCACCTGAATACAATTAACACTAATTGATATAAATCATACAAATAACAATGCCCAATCTACAGCCCATCCTGGATGTCAGTAGTGACTGTACAATAATTTGAACAATGAAAACCTCAGAAGATCTCAGTGTGCCAGGGCTTTCAATTGTAAGTTGCACCTTGAATATGAGCCCTGCTGAAATATGGGTATGTATGAGATGCTATGATTGGGCAGTCAGTTAATGTGGAACAGGTTGATAGGCAACAGTTTTTAGTATACAATTTTGGATCATCTACCTGTCACGTCATACTATTCAGTAGTCTTACCTTGTCGCATTCCTTAAAGTACACCATCTTTTGCATCTGTTCCCAGATCCTGCAGGTATTTACATAGTATTAAACTTGACCATCACCTCCTGCCAGGCATGGTGTACTGCCATCTTGTGATGTGGAGATGCCGGTGATGGACTGGGGTTGACAATTGTAAACAATTTTACAACACCAAGTTATAGTCCAGCAATTTTATTTTAAATTCACAAGCTTTCAGAGGCTTCCTCCTTCCTCAGGTGAACGTTGTTGGAAAATCTTGTGGGGGAGGGTGGGGTGCCTTGGAATGCCAAACAGGGTAACTTCCTCAAATCCATTTCATGCAGCAGTACCTCGACTTCATCACCCATTAAATAAGAAGTCGAATGTGGTGCTGCTCCAACATTTGCCCACAGACTCCAATTTATGCATTCACAATTCTTTTGCTAGCCATTGGATATTGCTCGCCAATTGTTATGCCTCAAACAGCATTAGGAAAGACTGAAATATACATTTTAAACACTTACAACCTTTTTTAAAGGGTAACTAAAATAGTGCCCCCATATCCACCTTAAGTGGGTGCATCTCTTTACATTTTCCAGCAGTCTTTTAATGGTTGCAGTTTTGTGCAATTTTCTGTACCTTCCACCCCTTTGGTGAACTTCCTGCTGCAGACAAAAATGACGTTGGGAGTTCACATATATTTGATAGGTTGAATGACCCAACAAACTAAAGCAAGGTACGACTTGCCATATTTGGAGTGAGCAGTTCACTTTGCCAGGACTGGAATATGTAATCTTATACGCAGTCCAGCATAGGACTGTAGGCACCATCAAATAAGACCAAAAAAATGTTGAACGAAGCTCCGTTGGTGCCTGTTGCTGAAACTGATGTGAATCAAACAATTGCTGATGTTAGATGCAAACAGAAGGCTACATCTGGATTTTTTTGATCTAGCGATAATGGCTGCTCCAGTCAGCAATAGGAATGTTCGCTGATGATTACACAGTGTTCAGTTCCATTCGCAACCCCTCTGATAATGAAGCAGTCCGTGCCCGCACGCAGCAAGACCTGGACAACATCCAGGCTTGGGCTGATAAGTGGCAAGTAACATTCGCGCCAGACAAGTGCCAGGCAATTACCATCTCCAACAAGAGAGAGTCTAACCACCTCCCCTTGACATTCAACGGCATTACCATCGCCAAATCCCCCACCATCAACATCTGGGGGGGTCACCATTGACCAGAAACTTAACTGGACTAGCTACGTAAATACTGTGGCTACAAGAGCAGGTCAGAGGCTGGGTATTGTGTGGGAGTGACTCACCTCCTGACTCCCCAAAGCCTTTCCACCATCCACAAGGCACAAGTCAGGAGTGTGATGGAATACTCTCCACTTGCCTGGATGAGTGCAGTTCCAACAACATTCAAGAAGCTCGACATCATCCAGGACAAAGCAGCCTGCTTGATGGCACCCCATCCACCACCATAAACATTCACTCCCTTCACCACCGGCCCACTGTGGCTGCAGTGTGTACCATCCACAGGATGCACTGCAGCAACTCGCCAAAGCTTCTTCGACAGCACCTCCCAAACCCGCGACCTCTACCACCTAGAAGGACAAGGGCAGCAGGCACATGGGAACAACACCACCTGCACGTTCACCTCCAAGTCACATACCATCCCACTTGGAAATATACCACCATTCCTTCATCGTTGCTGGGTCAAAATCCTGGAACTCCCTACCTAACAGCACTGTGGGAGAACCTTCACCACACGGACTGCAGCGGATCAAGAAAATGGCTCATCACCACCTTCTCAAGAGCAACTAGGGATGGGCAATAAATGCTGGCCTTGCCAGCGACGCCCACATCCCATGAATGAATAAAAAAAAACATTCTTGTAACCTTATACTGGCTGGCTGGAGATCAACTTATAAGTCAATGACTCCAGGTTCACGAGTCATACAAAATTTGTGTTATACATGGGAGTTTATGATGGTTCTTCTTGCTATAGTATTCAGTATGCAAAAACAACCAGAGATTAATAAAATGTTTAATGAAAAGGATGAATTGATGACACAGAAATTCAATTTCACTAAAAAATCACTCAGCATGATGTGTGCATATATTTAATGTATGGAAAGTCACTGAAAAGGAGGCCATTCAGCCCATCATGTCCGCGCCAGTCAAAAATGAGACACCCAGCCTAATTCCACTTTCCAGCACTTGGTCTGTAGCCTTGTAGGTCACAGCACTTCAGGTGCACATCCAGGTACTTTTTAAATGAGTTGAGGGTTTCTGCCTCTACCACCCTTTCAGGCAGTGAGTTCCAGACCTCTACCACCCTCTGGGTGAAAAAGATTTTCCTCAGCTCCCCTCTAATCCTTCTACCAATCACTTTAAGTCTATGCCCCCTGGTTATTGATCTCTCTGCTAAGGGAAGTAGGTCCTTCCTATCCACTCTATTTAGGCCCCTCATAATTTTGTACACCTCAATTAAATCTCCTCTCGGCCTCCTCTGTTCCAAAGAAAACAACCCCAGCCTAACCAATCTTTTCTTATAGCTAAAATTCTCCCATTCTGGCAACATCCTTGTAAATCTCTTCTGTACCCTCTCTAGTGTAATTACATCATCCCTGTAATGTGACCAGAACTGTACGCAGTACTCCAGCTGTGGCCTAACCAGTGTTTCATACAGTTCCAGCATAACCTCCCTGCTCTTACATTCTATGCCTCGGCTAATAAAGGAAAGTAATCCATATGCCTTCTTAACCACCTTATCTACCTGTCCTGCTACCTTCAGGGATCTGTGGACATGTACTTCAAGGTCCCTCACTTCCTCTACACCTTTCAGTACCCTCCCATTTATTGTGTATTCCCTTGCCTTGTTTGGCCTCCCCAAATGCATTACCTCACACTTCTCCAGATTGAATTCCATTTGCCACTTTTCTGCCCACCTGACCAGTCCATTGATATCTTCCTGCAGTCTACAGCTTTCCTCCTCACTATCAACCACAGGGCTAATTTTTGTATCATCTGCAAACTTCTTAATCATGCCCCCTACATTTAAGTCCAAATCATTAATATATACCACAAAAAGCAAGGGACCTGGTATTGAGCCCTGTGGAACCCCACTGGAAACAACCCACCAGTCACAAAAACACCCGTCATCCAGAAAGTATTAGCATACATTTTATTCTGTTTGAAAGAGTTCAAAATCTTGCTGCAAGTAAATAACCTCTGATCCAAATTCGCTTTTGCCGTTAAATTTGGTAATTGATAACAGACTGTTTATGATTGGCAGGTGGTAATGTTTTGAACCTGACCAATATTGGATAAAATGACACTAGTTGGAATCAGTTAAATGTTTGGATGCTGTGTTCGGGGGAGGGGGCTAGTCAGAAGGGACCATTGATTCTTTTCTGGATAGATGAGCAGGGTTGACCCAAATGGTCCCCCTCACGTGAAACTATCATGTGATCTTGTTTGTCAGTGTGATGTAATAATGTAGTGTTGTATACTCCCCTTGACCAATCTGCAGAATGAGAGACCACTGTCCCTTCAAGCAATTAATGAATTATGATATGCTGAGCACCACCCACCAACTAATTGGTTGTTTCTGCTGGTGAGCTGTCCTAAGATGAGCACTAAGCATCACTGAGATTTTTTATTCAAACTTTGTACAGCTGTTTCAAACCAGCATAGCCCCAATTCACATGATAATTTAAAATTTTAATGTTAATTTTACTTTGAGAAAAAAACAAGCTATCTATGGATGCAGACAGTGCATAGTTTTAAAGTTGTGCTTTGGTAAGATTCTGTTTCTCTTATTCATGTGAGTGCAGTTTCCATCCCCCCCTCAGTGTCAAATCAGAGAGGAAATTCTCACTTGCGTACTATTACAAATTCTGGGCTACAAAATAAAAGCAATAGAAATAATTTAGTTAATTTAAATATGTTCCAATCACCAGAATATAGGGTCCTCTTCAATTTCATACATACGGTGATATGAATTCTTCATTTATTTTGTTCTTTTTGTAGATTATAATTGAAACATAGCATTAACCTCACTACCTCTGTATTCATGTTAATGCACCAAGTGCCAGCTACTGATCAAATGCTGCAACAAAGCAACACTATCGAACCACTTTCCGCTCAAAACATAGGATACGTTTATTACAATTATATTCAAGAATTAGGGTTGCTAACCCTCCCGCATCGTCCAGTTGTCTCCAGGAAGGAAAGATGAATCTCCTGGGCATTGCTGCTAGCAATCTGGGAGAAAAGTATAGCTTTGCACCTGTGGTTTGCTCCTGTGGTGTACTTCCTCCCCCACTAAACACGCACAATCTAGCTGCAGAAGTGGGTGATCTCGCCAGCAAACTAATCACCTCATCAGAAATATATTTGATAATCTGACATTTTGCAATTATTCACCTTTACTCTTTGTTAGTGCCTACCCGTGTTTCTCTTCCTCATCATCATCCTTGTCTTAATCCTTCAAGTAACAAACAAAAGGATATTCCCAAAGGAAATCCCATAGTGCTCTGTGTTGAATGGCAGCCCTGCACCATTAGGCAGCAATTTCCATCTTCAAGCAGCAGTGGTTAGGAGAAAGAGAAAAAAAAGAACAGTCCACAAATGAAGTCTTTACAGCACTTTTGCCAGCACCCGTTGCAGCCCTTTAAATTTACTTCTAGCAACTCTGGAGCCTGGTTTTGTACTGGCATTCTTAGTGTTGGGCAGTGCAAAGGCAAAAAATTTGGAAAATAGGACGTCTGATATCACTGAGCTTTTTGACTATCATTTGCCTTCAGCTACCCATACTTGGGCATGCACTTCATGTTGCCCATCTCAGCTTTAGCAGCAATTGGCAGAGTTGGGCGGGGATGCGGACGTATTCATCTCCACCTGATTTTAAGCCACCACCCACCTCAGTACTGCCAAAAAATGGGTACAACAGAGGAGGGAAGTCTAGGCCACTATCTGGAATGGCCTCTGGTGGTACTGGAAGGCTACTGGTGATTCCAGAATGGTATGTTGGCTCCCTGATACCAGGGTCAAGGTTATCACTGAGCGGCTGCAGAACATTCTGAGGGGGGAGGGTGAATAGCCAGAGGTCGTGGTCCATATCAGTACCAATGATATAGGTAGAAAGAGGGATGAGGTCCTGCAGGCAGATTTTAGGGAGCTAGGAAAGAGATTAATAAGCAGGACCTCAAAGGTAGTAACCGCCAGATTATTGCTGGTGCCACGCGTTAGTTAGTACAGAAATAGAAGGATAGTGCAGATGAATGCGTGGCTGGAGAAACAACTACAGCTGTGAGGAGGGATGATATGTTAGAAGGATCATCAAATGAGGGCATGTGGGTTGAGCTAAAGAACAAAAAAGGGGCAATCACACTGCTGGGATTGTACTATAGACCCCCAGTCAGAGGGAGATAGAAGAGCAAATATTTAGGCAAATTTCTGAGAAGTGCAAAAACAATAGGGGAGCAATAGTAGGGGATTTCAACTACCCTAATATTAACTAGGAAAGAATCAGTTAAAGGGCATAGAGGGCGCAGAATTCTTAAAATGCATTCAGGAGAACCTTTTTAAGCCGGTACGTAGCAAGCCCAACAAGAGGGCGGGCAGTTCTGGACTTAGTTTTAGGGAATGAAGCTGAGCAGGTGGAAGGGGTATCAGTGGGAGAGCATTTTGATGGTAGTGATCATAATTCAGTTATATTTAGCATAGTTAGGGAAAGGCCAATTTTACTAAGCTGAGATATGATTTAGCAAAAGTGGACTGGAGTCAACTACTTGAAAGTAAATTAGTGTCAGAGCAGTGGGAAGCATTCAAGGGGAGATAGTGAGGGTTCAGAGCAAATATGTTCCCACAAAGAAAAAGGGTGGGACTCCCAAATCTAGAGCTTCCTGGATGTCAAGGAGCATACATGGTAGGATATGGAAAAAAGGGAAGCTTATGTCAGATACCGAGAGCTCAATACTGCAGAATGCCTAGAGGAGTATAGAAAGTGCAGGGGTGAAATTAAAAAGGAAATTAGGAAAGCAAAGAGAGGGCATGAAAAAATACTGGCAAATAAAATCAAGGAAAAGCCAAAGATGTTTTATAAATACATAAAGAGCAAGAGGATAACTAAGGAAAGAGTAGGGCCTATTAGAGACCAAAAAGGTAACCTGTGTATGGAGGCGGAAGATGTGGGTATGGTTCTTAATGAATACTTTGCGTCTGTCTTCACAAAAGAGGGGGACGATGCAGAGATTGTAGTTAAGGATGAGGAGTGTGAAATATTGGATGGGATAAACATAATGAGAGAGCAAATATTAAGGGGTTTAGCATCTTTGAAAGTAGATAAATCGTCAGGCCCGGATGAAATGTATCCCCGGCTGTTAAGAGAAACACTGGAGGAAATAGCAGAGGCTCTGACCATCATTTTCCAATCCTCTCTGGCTACAGGCATGGTGCCGGAGGACTGGAGGACTGCTAACGTTGTACCGTTGTTTAAAAAGAGAGAAAGGGATAGGCTGAGTAATTACAGGCCAGTCAGCCTAACCTCGGTGGTAGGCAAATTATTGGAAAAAATTCTGAGTGACAGTACTAATCGTCATTTAGAAAGGCACGGATTAATCAAGGACAGTCAGCATGGATTTGTTAAGGGAAGGTCATGTCTGACTAACTTGATTGAATTTTTTGAGGCGGTAACAAGGAGGGTCGATGAGGGTAACGCATTTGACGTAGTCTACATGGATTTTAGCAAGGCTCTTAACAAGGTTCCACGTGGCAGACTGGTCAGGAATGTAAATGCCCATGGGATCCAAGGGAAAGTGGCAAGTTGGATCCAAAATTGGCTCAGTGGCAGGAAGCAAAGGGTAATGGTCGACGGGTGTTTTTATGACTGGAAGGCCGTTTCCAGTGGGGTTCCACAGGGCTCAGTGCTAGGTCCCTTGCTTTTTGTGGTATCTATCAATGATTTAGACTTAAATGTCGGGGGCATGATTAAGAAGTTTGCAGATGACACAAAAATTGGCCGTGTGGTTGATAGTGAGGAGGAAAGCTGTAGCCTGAAGAAAGATATCAATGGACTGGTCAGGTGGGCAGAAAAGTGGCAAATGGAATTCAATCCGGAGAAGTGTGAGATAATGCATTTGGGGAGGGCAAACAAGGCAAGGGAGTACACAATAAATGGTAGGATAATGAGAGATGTAGAGGAACAGAGGAACTTTGGAGTGCATGTCCACAGATCCCTGAAGGTAGCAGGACAGGTAGATAAGGTAGTTAAGAAGGTATACTGGATACTTTCCATTATTAGCTGAGGCATAGAATATAAGAGCAGGGAGGTTATGCTAGAACTGTATAAAACAATAGTTAAGCCACAGCTGGAGTACTGCGTACAGTTCTGGTCATCACATTACAGGAAAGATGTGATTGCACTAGAGAGGGTACAGGGGAGATTTACATGGATGTTGCCAGGACGGGAGAATTTTAGCTATGAGAAAAGATTGGATAGGCTGTGGTTGTTTTCTTTGGAATAGAGGAGGCTGAGAGGAGATTTAATTGAGGTGTATAAAATTATGAGAGGCCTAGATAAAGTGGATAGGAAGGACCCATATCCCTTAGCAGAGAGGTCAATAACCAGGGGGCATAGATTTATAAAGTAATTGGTAGAAGGATTAGAGGGGAGTTGAGGAGAAATGTTTTCACCCAGAGGGTGGTGGGGGTCTGGAACTCACTATCTGAAAGGGTGGTAGAGACGGAAACCCTCATCGCATTTAAAAAGTACTTGGATATGCACTTGAAGTGCCTTAATCTACAAGGCTACGAACCAAACGCTGGAAATGGGATTAGACGGGATAGCTCTTTTTTGGCGGCACAGAAACGATGGGCTGAATGGCCTCCTTCTGTGCCGTAAATTTCTATGATTCTATGGTGTCTATGGAAACATGGCCTAAAATGAGTTATCGCAATCTACAAGGAAAGTGGTGGGGTGGGGGGGGTGGGGGGGAGAAAATTGAGAGGGAAAACTTTTAAAACAGTTTTCGATTAAATTTTGTGTGCATCTTTGTGAGGGGCATAAAATATTTTCCATTTTGGGACCCAATGTCAACATCAAGCACTTTAAGTTCACATACAGCGCAAGCCTATGAAAAGTACAACTTCCTCTACTGTTCCCTAACAATGTGTTTTGCTGCAAATGTGTCCATTTCTCATGACATGTAACATCTGTGAATGAGATGGCCAATACAATGCCAAATCATGGGTAATTCTGTACCCTGGTCATATACTCATAAAGAAATGGGTGTGAATGCCCATGTACTTTTCATGTAGAACAATCCACAGGGAGGAAACCTGCATCCAATCTGTCTGGGCTAGGGACAAGCCTGCTCCCAGAAATGAAAGGATAAATATTGTGAATTATTATTAAATGATCACTAATATGTACTTTGACAGAGGAAATATTAATATGTAACATTTTCCGATAAATATCTTCTTGTAGTTTTTGCATTTGAAATTCAACTTATGTACACTGAATATTTTTACAGCTCCTGGTACTGTAGCTTCTCAATGATCTTTAAATTGTGAGAGGAAAATACTGAGCAATTAACAGGAAAGTCTCTATATTTGTCACAACAAAATCGTTTATCTACATATGATCAACAATAACTGCACCAGCATTGAATGTGCTGTTGTACATACTGTTATCTGTGTGCTTTCACAGGTTTTCCATCAGACCTAAATTTGATACCTTGAGTGGTTATGTTCAAATATAAAGACGTAGATGTTAAATATAAAGATGTAGATGTAAAGAAACCAGGCTATAAGCGTACAGCGCCTGCTGCTTGATTCTTGTAATAGTTGGGGTCAGTTTCTCTTTAAAAACTTATTAAACCCTGTGCATTTAACTCTTTTTACTTAATTTGTTGTCATGCCTGTATTTCTGATCTTCATCTAGACATCCAAAAATGATTTTGCCTGAATGTCAAAATATTAGTACATTAATTGATAGAGTATTGCACAGAAAGTATTCATAAGACATAAGAACATAAGAAATAGGAGCAGGAGTAGGCCAATCGGCCCCTCGAGCCTGCTCCGCCATTCAATAAGATCATGGCTGATCTGATCCTAACCTCAAATCTAAAATCATGTCCAATTTCCTGCCCGCTCCCCGTAACCCCTAATTCCCTTTACTTCTAGGAAACTGTCTATTTCTGTTTTAAATTTATTTAATGATGTAGCTTCCACAGCTTCCTGGGGCAGCAAATTCCACAGACCTACTACCCTCTGAGTGAAGAAGTTTCTCCTCATCTCAGTTTTGAAAGAGCAGCCCCTTATTCTAAGATTATGCCCCCTAGTTCTAGTTTCACCCATCCTTGGGAACATCCTTACCGCATCCACCCGATCAAGCCCCTTCACAATCTTATATGTTTCAATAAGATCGCCTCTCATTCTTCTGAACTCCAATGAGTAGAGTCCCAATCTACTCAACCTCTCCTCATATGTCCGCCCCCTCATCCCCGGGATTAACCGAGTGAACCTTCTTTGTACTGCCTCGAGAGCAAGTATGTCTTTTCTTAAGTATGGAGACCAAAACTGTATGCAGTATTCCAGGTGCGATCTCACCAATACCTTATATAACTGCAGCAATACCTCCCTGTTTTTATATTCTATCCCCCTAGCAATAAAAGCCAACATTCCGTTGGCCTTCTTGATCACCTGCTGCACCTGCATACTAACTTTTTGATTTTCTTGCACTTCACCCCCAGATCCCTTTGTACTGCAGTACTTTCCAGTTTCTCGCCATTAAGATAATAACTTGCTCTCTGATTTTTCCTGCCAAAGTGCATAACCTCACATTTTCCAATATTGTATTGCATCTGCCAAATCTCCGCCCACTCACCCAGCCTGTCTATATCCCCCTGTAGGTTTTTTATGTCCTCCTCACTCTCCACTTTCCCTCCCATCTTTGTATCATCTGCAAACTTTGATATGTTACACTCGGTCCCCTCCTCCAAGTCATTAATATAGATTGTAAAGAGTTGGGGACCCAGCACCGACCCCTGCGGAACACCACTGGCTACTGGTTGACAGTCCGAGAATGAACCATTTATCCCAACTCTCTGCTTCCTGTTAGATAACCAATCCTCCACCATGCCAGAATATTACCCCCAATCCAGTGATTCTTTATCTTGAGCAATAATCTTTTATGTGGCACCTTGTCGAATGCCTTCTGGAAGTCTAAATACACTATGTCCACTGGTTCCCCTTTATCCACCCTGTACGTTATGTCCTCAAAGAACTCAAGCAAATTTGTCAGACATGACTTCCCCTTCGTAAAGCCATGCTGACTTTGTCCTATTAAATTATGTTTATCCAAATGTTCTGCTACTGTCTCCTTAATAATAGACTCCAAAATTTTACCCACCACAGATGTTAGGCATCTCGTTGCACAGACAAATGCATTTTAAAGCTGTAATCATTGGCAAATTTAAAGTGAAACTCAGAACAACTATCTATCTATTATTTATATCTTTTAAAGCTTTCTATATAGCAAGTGTCCGTATTATTGGCATAGGGTTAAGCCAGAAGCTTCCGCGAAGTTGAGAGCTAGTAATATCCTTCTCATTATGTCTTTATCCCTGCTCACTCACAGCTTACACACACACACCATCACAATCAGTATATTGCCATGCAAGCACTGTTTGAAAAGGTATTTTGCAGGTAACATTGAAACTTATGTTCCTTTTCTATTTAGGTAGGCATCAAACTGGCCCAGAAAAAGCCAACGCTTCATTTTCCTGAACTGTCACAGGCACATTCACCGAGGAAAATTTAGATAGTAAATTCGAGGAGGTAGTATCAGGTGAAACACTGTGCATGAGTGAGGAGGAGCAAGTGATGGTGGCAATAGAAGTGCAAGAAACGGTTGGCTGGGGGACAGCTCTAGTCCTTCCACAACTGTAGACTGGAAAGATTTGGACCTCATGGAGCCTGATAATAAAAGCAGGTTGCTTTTTTTTCAGCAGGCTAATGCATACCAGTCATTTCAGTCTGTCCAAAACATCCTACAAGGTCTGTTTGAGTCCACAGAAGTCCACTCTATACTGCCATCTCTATACAGTCAGCTCTGCATATCAGTGTACCATGGAGCATGTAGTAATTTCATTGGCAACTGCACTGGAGCCCACAGTGGGAGTATTTCTCATATACTTTCATATTGCTGTTCTAGAAGCTTGGGGCTCCAATCTACAAGAGGCTTTCTTGTTCAATATCAACATGCTGGGTGGACCAGATTGGGAGAACCTTGAGGTATAGCGTCACAGACATCATTGCTACCCTCAAACAACAAAAAGATTGCAAGACTGAAATAGAAGTCTGAAACTGAACCAGCGATCTGATGAGCCCACCCCCGTTGAAGCAAAAATGTAGCCCCCCGCTGAAGCTGATACTGTCCCCCCACTGAGACAAAGATCCAACCTCACCACCCCTGCAGGTCCGCACCCAATCCAACTGAGATAGAAATCGGTCCTCCCCCACCCCACTGAGGCAGGAAAACCAGGCCCCATGTCCCTGAGCCAAAATTTGCACTCAGGGCCTCCGCTGAGGCAAACTCCCCATGTCTCTTTACCCTCCTCCTCTTCCCTTTCTGTGTCCCTCACCCCCTTCCTCTCTCCCTCCCCCTCCTCTGTTATCCTGTTCCTTTCCTCCCTTATCCCTCCCTCTGTCCCACTCCCTTCCCCCTCTCTTCTCCTTCACCTCCCTCCACTTTCTTTCTCTCTCCTCCCTCTTCCTCTCTCCCCACTCACTCCATCTCTTCTTGCACCTTCTTCTCTCCTGTCCCTACCCCTTCCATCCCTCTCCTCTCCTCGCTCCTCTCATGTCCCTCACTCTATGTTCTGTCTCTGCCCCTCCCCTTCTCCTCCTCTCCCTCCTTTCCCACTCCCCTTCCCCTCCCCTGTCCCCATCTGCTTCCCCTTCCCCCTCCTCAAGCCTTTCTCACCTCTCTCTATCTCTTCTAGTAATTAACATTGCACATTATAGTAAAGCTTTAACACCACACTGTGCTGTAATCAATTAACACCCGATTGCCGGCTCTTTCAAAGAGCAGAGTACAAGGAATAACTAAACACCAGACTGTCAAATCACAGCTTGGTGACCTCATTAATGAGTGTAAAGCAAACTAGCAAATGCATAAATCTAATATCATCTTAATGTTATGTTCAAGCTCCAAGTTACTAATATTATATATGATTTAAAAGATGGCAATATGCTGAAAATTTGGGAATGGATGGGATAGCAGTTTAGCACATGGTTAGTAGAAGTTTTCTTTGTCTGCTAACTGTAAGAATTCCACTTTAAGTTAGGCATCCTCAGCTTCATTTCCACAGGTTGGGGATAATTTTGACTTTGTACGATAGTGTAATAACGGGTAATAGCTTATTGGCAGCCCATTTTACATCTCTTCTTATTTCCATTGAGCTCTGGCTCTGGCGTGACTCTCATTGTATGCATGCTGTGCATGAGCCAGGTGATCAGGGGATAGCCCTTGTCCCCAAGCAGCCAGCCTATAACCCAATGGTCTGGGTGGAAGAGAGGGGATATGAGGACTGGCACAGGATGAAGGCATCATGACTATTACCAGAATACAGGGCACAGACCTGCATAATTTGATGCCTATGGTTGCAGATGAGTTACAGGTTTAAGGAATGGAATCCCTTCTTATTGTAGTAGATTGTAAACAATTTTACAACACCAAGTTATAGTCCAGCAATTTTATTTTAAATTCACAAGCTTTCGGAGGCTACCTCCTTCCTCAGGTGAACGATGTGGAAATGAAATCCTCGAAATGAAGTCGCATTTATAATTCACAGAACAATGCTTGGTGAGTACAGACAGTTTTTTCAACTGCCCGTTGCCAAGGCAATCAGTGTGCAGACAGACAGGTGTTACCTGCCAGGTCTCAGAATATACAAATCACCAAAAAAAACAACAAACAAAAAAAAACAGAGATAGAGAGGTAGAAACATAGAAAAGACAGCAACTGACCCGTTATATTAAAAACAGATAACATTTGTTCGCTGGTGGGGTAACGTGTAGCGTGACATGAACCCAAGATCCTGGTTGAGGCTGTCCTCATGGGTGCGGAACTTGGCAATCAATTTCTGCTCGACGATTTTGCGTTGTCCTGTGTCTCGAAGGCCGCCTTGGAGTACGCTTACCCGAAGGTCGGTGGCTGAATGTCCTTGACTGCTGAAGTGTTCCCCGACTGGGAGGGAACCCTCCTGTTTGGCGATTGTTGCGCGGTGTCCGTTCATCCGTTGTCGCAGTGTCTGCATGGTCTCGCCAATGTACCATGCTCTGGGGCATCCTTTCCTGCAACGTATGAGGTAGACAACGTTGGCCGAGTCACAGGAGTATGAACCATGCACCTGGTGGGTGGTGTCCTCTCGTGTGATGGTGGTATCTGTGTCGATGATCTGGCATGTCTTGCAGAGGTTACCGCGGCAGGGTTGTGTGGTGTCGTGGACGCTGTTCTCTTGAAAGCTAGGTAATTTGCTGCGAACGATGGTCTGTTTGAGGTTGGGTGGCTGTTTAAAGGCGAGTAGTGGAGGTGTGGGGATGGCCATAGCGAGGTGTTCGTCGTCATTGATGACATGTTGAAGGCTGCGGAGAACATGGCGTAGTTTCTTGGTCTTGCATGCAGGGCCATGCAGGGCCACCTGGGTGCAGTTGGTGACCCCCTGTACTTGATGAAATCCAGCTCTCTCCTTCTGCTTAGCAGCATCTATTGGGAAGGTGAGGAATTCCTGGCATCTAGCAAACAGTGCATCTGTTACTTCCTTGATTGCAGCATGCAGTGTTACTGATATCACCCGTTGGATGTTGGAAGGAGCCTGATGCATAAAAGTTCAGGGCCACAGTGACCTTCAAAGCCACAGGCAGTGCAGTGGATGCCCTGGTGCTGGGCTGCAATTCTTGGTTGAGCATAGAATCATAGAATGGTTACAGCACAGAAGGAGGCCTTTTGGCCCATCACGCCCGTGCCGACTCTTTGTAAGAGCAATCCAGTTAGTCCCATTCACCCGCTCTATCCCCATAGCCCTGCAAATTTTTTCCCTTCAAGTATTTATCCAATTACTTTTTGAATGTCACGATTGAATCTGCTTTCACCACCCTTTCAAGCAGCGCATTACAGATTATAACCACTCGCTGCGTAAAAAAGCTTTTCCTCATGTCACCTTTGGTTCTTTTGCCAATCACCTTAAATCTGTGACCTCTGGTTCTCGACCCTTCTGCCAATAGGAACAATTTCTCTTTATCTAAACCCTTCATGATTTGAACACTTCTTATCACATCTCCTCTTAGCTTCTCTGCTCTAAGGAGAACAACCCCAGCTTCTCCAGTCTATCCACATAACTGAAGTCCCTCATCCTTGGAACCATTCTAGTAAATCTTTTCTGCACCCTCTCTAAGGCCTTCACATCTTTCCTAAAGTGCGGTGCCCAGAACTGGACACAATACTCCAGCTGTGGCTGAACCAGAGTTTTATAAAGGTTCAACATAGCTTTCTTGCTTTTGTACTCTATGCCTCTATTTATAAAACCCGGATCCCGAATGCTTTTTTAACCGCTTTCTCAACCTTCCCTGCCACCTTCAAAGATTTGTGCACATTTGCCCCCAGGTCTCTCTGTTCCTGCACCCCCTTTAGAATTGTACCATTTAGTTTATATTGCCTCTCCTCATTCTTCCTGACAAAATGTATCACTTCGCACTTCTGTGCATTAAATTTCATCTGCCATGTGTCCGCCCATTCCACCAGCCTGTCTATGTCTATTACTATTCTCCTTTCAGTTTACTACACTTCCAAGTTTTGTGTCATCTGCAAATTTTGAAATTGTGTCCTGTACACCCAAGTCCCAGTCATTAATATATATCAAAAAAAGCAGTGGTGGGGAACACCGCTGTATGCCTTCCTCCAGTTCGACAAACAATTGTTTGCTACCACTCTCTGTTTCCTGTCACTTGGCCAATTCTGTATCCATGTTGCCACTGCCCCTTTTATTCCATGGGCTTCAATTTTGCTGACAAGCCTATTATGTGGCACTTTATCAAATGCCTTTTGAAAGTCCATATACACATCAACCATATTGCCCTCATCAACCCTCTCTATTACCTCATCAAAAAACTCAATCAAGTTAGAGCTCAGTCACTGCCTTCTTGGAGAACTGGAGCCGTCTGACGCACTGCTCCTCTGTGAGGTAGAGGTAGGAAATCAGGTGTAAGGCCTCCTCCGCCTTTCCCTCTTTCATGCTCTTCTAGCAGCCTGTGTTGCCCTCTGCTGCCTTCCTTGCTGTTGTTGCTGTTGCCACTGCAGCCCCTGCCCCTCATGTTGCAGCCCCAAAGGCAGGCCAAACAGAATACCCATGTTCTAACAATGTTGAGAAGGCAACCCTTTGACAGAGTGCAGGACCTCCCAAAAATCACTCTCTTGAGTTTAGCTCAGTGAAACAGTAGCCAAAAAAAGCGCCAAAAATCAGCAAAACACTCTCCAGTAACCTTTCAAATCGAAACAGAGACTTACCTTAATGGTGGTGAGTTTCCCTTTAAATAGTGCTTTTGCAGCATGCTTCCCGACTGTTAAAGCAATGACTTTCTGGTCAAGGCTAAGATCCAGCGAATCAGATGCTTTCACGCATGAATTTAGCAAACGGTTGATTTTAATATTTAAATCAATGCTGCATCAGGGCAGTCCAAAAAAATCTCAGGACAAATTTAACAAAGGCCCCGGCGCACATGCAAATCTGGCATGGGTCGTTGCATAGCTAAATTTGTCATTGTTGTGCCCAGTTTCACGCCTGAAAAATGGGCGCAATGATGCCGAATCCCAAATATCTCTTTCTGGCTTAGTGTCCATTTTCCTTGCCCCTATCTCTGAAGGGTCTTGGGACGTTTATATGCTAAAGGTATATATAAATACAAGTTGTTGCCTTGATGCTGATTCAGATCCTGAGAAGACAACTCCTCATGTGTCATTTAAAAAAATGCATGCCTAAAGGCAATTGGACATGTACCTGAGGATGACTAATTTGCAGGGTGACGCGGAAAAAGCTGGGGTGTAGGACTAAATTGGACAGCTCTTTCAAAGAGCCGGCACAGGCACGATGGGCTGAATGGCCTCCTTCTGTGCTGTAAGATTCTATGATTCTAAAGGTCCTTTACACAATTGGCCCCCTTATTATTATCTTAATGGCGAGAAACTGGAAAGTACTGCAGTACAAAGGGATCTGG
This sequence comes from Heptranchias perlo, assembly GCF_035084215.1. Lineage (NCBI taxonomy): Eukaryota > Metazoa > Chordata > Chondrichthyes > Hexanchiformes > Hexanchidae > Heptranchias > Heptranchias perlo. The sequence continues at coordinate 80,882,967 of NC_090328.1, forward strand.
GGGTCCTAGTGCAAGAAAATCAAAAAGTTAGTTTGCAGGTGCAGCAGGTGATCAAGAAGGCCAACGGAATGTTGGCTTTTATTGCTAGGGGGATAGAATATAAAAACAGGGAGGTATTGCTGCAGTTATATAAGGTATTGGTGAGACCGCACCTGGAATACTGCATACAGTTTTGGTGTCCACACTTAAGAAAAGACATACTTGCTCTCGAGGCAGTACAAAGAAGGTTCACTCGGTTAATCCCAGGGATGAGGGGGTGGACATACGAGGAGAGGTTGAGTAGATTGGGACTCTACTCATTGGAGTTCAGAAGAATGAGAGGCGATCTTATTGAAACATATAAGATTGTGAAGGGGCTTGATTGGGTGGATGCAGTAAGGATGTTCCCAAAGATGGGTGAAACTAGAACTAGGGGGCATAATCTTAGAATATGGGGGTGCTCCTTCAAAACTGAGATGAGGAGAAACTTCTTCACTCAGAGGGTGGTAGGTCTGTGGAATTTGCTGCCCCAGGAAGCTGTGGAAGCTACATCATTAGATAAATTTAAAACAGAAATAGACAGTTTCCTAGAAGTAAAGGGAATTAGGGGTTATGGGGAGCGGGCAGGAAATTGGACATGAAGCTGAGCTCGGATCGGTCAATGCCCTGTGGGTGGCGGAGAAGGCCCAGCGGCTGAGTGGCCGGGTCCTGCTCCTACTTCTTGTGTTCTTTAGATTTGTGGTTGGGATCAGATCAGCCATGATCTTATTGAATGGCGGAGCAGGCTCGATGGGCCGATTGGCCTACTCCTGCTCCTATTTCTTATGTTCTTATGTTCTTATACTGGAAAGTTAATCTCGATCAATAGTTGGAATTGTAAAAAAAGCAATCAGAAAAGACTAGGATTTTTAAAATCCCACTAGTAAAACACGTTTAATTTTGCCAACATTTTAAGCAAAGCTCCTGGTGATGTTGGCAATCACTAATCTTCAGTTTATTTTGACTGTGTAAGATGATCTACCTTCTGAAATAAAAAAATATATAATGAAGTGAATGCTAGGTCCTCCATCTATCCTGATTACTTCCAATCACTGGGCAATTGTTTGAGTTCCCACTGGAGAATATGTCTGAGTAAATCAGCAGGTTGGAGGCTATACTATGGTCTAAAATGGTAAAGGAATGCTGATGATTCTCTCTCTCATTGAAGATAATTTTGACTTTGAGTGATAGTGTAAAATGGGCGATCTCTATTGAAATCAATGGAAATGAAAATGGAGAGAGATGTATAACGGGCGGCTGAATCGATATTGCCCATTGTACACTATCACCCAAAGTCAAAATTACCCCCTTTCTGTCTGATACCTTAACTCTTTTGGGTTTATTTTAGGTGTGTGTTGTAAAAAGATTTCAGTTAACAAATCAATATGGTGTACCTATGATTAAACTCACAACAAAAAGAACAGGGCTCTGTAAAGTTGGAATTGAAGTCCTTACAACTACTTTATGTTCAGATTTAAAATATCTGCAACCTTTTCAGGAGAACTTACTTTTGGCTTGAAAGGCAGAATTACAGAAAACAAAAATGTTGGTAAATGCACTAAATAAAGTGTCAACAATCAAAATTTTCTGGGGGAAAGGGAGAAGCTCTCCTCATGGCCTACTTAAAAAATAAATCCCCCCTGCAATTCCTATCAGTTTCCAGCGCACAAATCACCCCATCTGGGCAGGGTTGAGAACTATGGAGCAGGGTCAGATTCGCTGAGTGTCCGCCCATTTTGGGCCTCCAAAATTCTGCAAGAAATAAGGACTGGTGGCATGATGTCAGGTATCCTAAATCCCACCAGTTCTGCTTCAGTTCTCCCTGATGCATGAAGCAAGCATGTAGCACATGCCAGGACTAAATCCTGGAGCCTACAATGGTGGTTTCTCCAACATTGATGGGATTTTTGAATTTATTGCAAGCTCTATGACCATCAGAAAGTTCTTTGAAAATGCCAAGAGTGGCTACTGGGATATTACTTTTTTTTAAACCTTCTTTACTCTTCGGCAGCAACAGCCCGGCCCTCCCCAGCAGATCAGCAAGGTGCTGCTCCAAGATTCCTCCTCCCCAAGGGATAGATGCCTCAGTTGTGTCCACTCAAATGATGTAAATCTGCTGACCCCAGGATATTGGACGGGGTCAGTTTTGCGGCCAGTCGGCAGGTGGAAGTCCCATCCTGCTGCACATCTGGAGTTACAGCGGCCTGTCAGGAATTGTGGGGCCTTGGTCTCACACCTTCGGCACTCACATCGCACTTGCAAAATGTCTGAATCCACCAGTGCTGCAAACCACACTATCACGCATTTTGTTTTTTTTTTCTCCTGCAATATAAGTGAAGGATAAATTAGGCATATCTTGAAGCTTAAGTTACAACAAGCTCGTGTCTCATTGCACTTTCAGTGTGGCTACTTGATTTCACGTGTTTATAGCTTATACTTGTCTGCTCTTGAAGCTTTTGTTAATTTTCTAGGTTGGCATATATGTCAAGATTTTGACCCCAACAGAATGTGACGAAAGGTCATCAACCTGAAACGTTAACCTACATTTCTCTCTCCACAAATGCTGCCTGACCTGCTGAGTGCTTCCAACATTTTATGTTTTTATTTTGTGAAAGGATAGTGTAATATCTCACTGTGACAATCTTTCTTTTACTCTTTTATTACTCTGTCTTGTTGCCAATGAATACCGACAATCCCTCAAATCAGACAGAGCTGAGAACATATGGGGATAGAGATAAAAGACTGCTATTGTTGTTGGGTATTCCAGAAAAATGGCTCTGGCAGCCACAGTAACTGTCAAACATGAAGAACTTGTTCAGCTAAACTAAAAGCTAAGGATGCCCTCTGCTGACTGATACAGGAACTGGATAGGTTCGTGGGCAAAATCTAGAACTGGTTATTGAACCATAAATAAACATTTATATATACAGGGGCCTTAAATCAATGTCACTGAAGCATTCATTCCATATTGTTGATTTTACTTCAGTGATCGATGAACAGTAACAAACTTTTAAAATATGTACTCATGGTATTTTTCTCTAATTCAGTCCCAGTGAATGTGATAAAAACATTCAGCCTACTGAGACTGCTCCTTCTAACAGGCCATGTACAATATCTGCAGAGGTAGGATTCCCCCAACCTATTTAACGAGGCAAATAACCATACATAAACACATCTGCTGCTGTTTTAGACTTTACAAGTATCTGTTTAGTGCCAGTTTTTCCAAGATGATAAAGAAAGACTTGCATTTATACAGCGCCTTTCATGATTTCAGGATGTCCAAAACTACTTCACAGCCAGTTATGTATGTTTAAAGTGTCGTCACTGTTGTAATGTAGGAAACACGACAGCCAATTTATACACAGCAAGGTCCCATAAACAGTAATGTGATAATGACCAGATTTTTAGTGACACTTTTTTTCGTGATATTGGTTGAGGGATAAATATTGGCCAGGAAACCACGGAGAACTCCCCTGCTCTTCTTCAAAATAGTGCCATAGGATCTTTTATATCCACTGTGAGAGGGCAGACAGGGCCTTGGTTTAATGACTCATCTGAAAGTCAGCACCATCTGCCAGGGCAGCACTCCCTCAGTACTGCACCAAAGTGTCAGCTTAGATTTTGTGCTCAAGCCTCTGGAGTGGGACTTAAACCCACAACCTTCTGATTCAGCACCAAGAGTGCTACCAACTGAGCCACAGCTGACACCAAATAAAAACATTTCTTTGCCAATTCTTAGCAAGGGTTATTACAGGTTACTCCATCTCAGTGCCTTTAACCTTTGCATCAGCATCCAGTAATGATGCACACTGTAGGACTGTGTACTAAATAAAATGCAACCTCAAGTAACCTAAACTAGTTTGGCTTGGATTCATTGTCACAATTAAGTGAATTTTCCTCCCTTTATGGGCCCCCCTGTGTGTGGCAAATGTCAGGCGAGCACAATAGATGTGTGGGCACCTGATCTGACCTGAACCCACCTGTATTGAATTGGCCCAATGTACCCCAAGGGCAGGCTCGCCCTTGGCAGGGGCTTGTGCCTGTAGCAGGCAGAAATTCAACCACTATGGCCTCTCGAAGCTCCTTCCATTTGCGCAGAGCTGGGCACAAGGCCTATTTCTTCTGGGCACAGTTCCTAATGACTGATCACCCGGCATTGAGACAGGAAAATGAGGTGGGACGCGCCGCTACCTCCCTCCTGTCTCAGTTGCATACCCATTTTCACGCTTGTGCCTGCTGCAAGAGCAAGTGCTCCACTTCTGCCCTCCTTGGGATTCCCAGGTAATTTCCAGTCAATGCATAAGGGGTGAGACCTGGCATCAAGGATTCCCTACCCCTTTCATGTCTGCTTTGAATTCAGCAAAGGAGAACAAAGAGATTGATTAAGAGGGGAAAAATAGACTATGAGAGTAAACTAGCAGGAAACATAAAAACTGACAGTAAAGGCTTCTATAAATATGTCAAGAGGAAAAGATTAGTGAAGACAAATGTAGGTCCCTTACAGTCAGAAATGGGGGAAATTATAATGGGGAACAAAGAAATGGCTGAACAATTAAACACATACTTTGGTTCTATCTTCACAAAGAAGGACACAAATAACCTCCCGGAAATGTTAGGGAACCAAGGGTCTAGTGAGAGGGAGGAACTGAAGGAAATCAGTATTAGTAAAAAACTAGTGCTAGGGAAATTAATGGGGCTAAAGGCTAACAAATCCCCAGGGCCTGATAGTCTACATCCCAAAGTACTAAAGGAAGTGGCCCTGGAAATAGTGGATGCAATGGTGGTCATCTTCCAAAATTCTATAGACTCTGGAGCAGTTCCTACAGATTGGAGAGTGGCAAATGTAACTCCACTATTTAAAAAAGGAGGGAGAGAAAAAACAGGGAATTACAGACCAGTTAGCCTAACATCAGTAGTGGGGAAAATGCTAGAGTCTATTATAAAGGATGTGATAAAAGAACACTTGGAAGGCATTAACGGGATTGGACAAAGTCAGCATGGGTTTATGAAAGGGAAATCATGCTTAACAAATCGACTGGAGTTTTTTGAGGAGGTAACTAGTAGAATAGCTCGGGGAGAACCAGTGGATGTGGTGTACTTGGATTTTCAGAAGGCTTTTGATAAGGTCCCACACAAGAGGTTAGTGTGCAAAATTAAAGCACATGGGTTTGGGGGGAATATACTGGCATGGATTGAGAATTGGTTGACAGACAGGAAGCAGAGAGTAGGAATAAACGAGTCTTTTTCCGGGTGGCAGGCAGTGACTAGTGGGGTACCGCAGGGATCAGTGCTTGGCCCCAAATATTCACAATATATATCAATGATTTGGATGAGGGAACTGAACGTAACATTTCCAAGTTTGCAGATGACACAAAGCTGGGGTGGAATGTGAGCTGTGAGGGGGATGCAAAGAGGCTCCAATGTGATTTAGACAAGTTGGGTGAGTGGGCAAGAACATGGCAGATGCAGTATAACGTAGATAAATGTGAGGTTATCCACTTTGGTTGTAAAAACAGAAAGACAGATTATTATCTGATTGGTGATAGATTGGGAAAAGGGGAGTATTGTATGCAGTTTTGGTCTCCTTATCTGAGGAAGGATGTCCTCGCCATGGAGAGAGTGCAACAAAGGTTTACCAGACTGATTCCTGGGATGGCAGGGAGGATGTTCCCAATGGATGGGGAATCCATAACGAGGGGTCACAGTCTCAGGATACGGGGTATGCCATTTAGAACCAAGACGAGGAGAAATTTCTTCACTCAGAGGGTGGTGAACCTGTGGAATTCTCTACCACAGAAGGCAGTGGAGGCCAAGTCATTCGATGTATTCAAGAAGGAGATAGATATATTTCTTAATGCTAAAGGGATCAAGGAATCTGGGGAAAAAGTGTGAACAGGGTACTGAGTTAGACGATCAGCCATGATCATTTTGAATGGCGGAGCAGGCCCGAAGGGCCGAATGGCCTACTCTTGCTCCTATTTTCTATGATTCTATGATTGAGCCCAGGGTCTAAGCAGTGAAAAATATACCCTGAATTTGGCCCAATTTGGTCTTCAGCATCTGGAGTTTCCACAGCAGCTCTCAGAATCTACCGCTGTAACTTTGGTGTAGGATCGGCAGAACCTCTGGAGAAACAGGGTTTCCTCTGATCTTCCACTTAAGTTATGATGGGAGATCAGGAGGACCATGCGGAAATTCTCTCCCCCATGCTTTTGATGCTCCTTTTCCTTCATAAAAATGGCACCATACATGTGCTTTGTAACAAAATGTTTACTTCTGTGTAGCACCTTTCACGACCTCAGGACTTCTCATATGAAAGACAGCACCTCCCACAGTGCATGTACTCCCTCAGTACTGCACTGGAGTGTCAGCCTAGATTTTGTGCAAGAGTGCTACCAACTGAGCTATGACTGACATCAATTTCTCATCCCACATTTAGTTTCCTGTCCTGAAGGACATAGCTGCTAGACTGGGCCTGCGGCAGGTGGTGAGCGAACCAACATGAGGGAAAAACTTACTTGACCTCGTCCTCACCAATCTACCTGTCGCAAATGCATCTGTCCATGACAGTATTGGTAGGAGTGACCACTGCACAGTCCTCGTGGAGATGAAGTCCCGTCTTCGCACTGAGGACACCATCCAACGTGTTGTGTGGCACTACCACCGTGCTAAATGGGATAGATTCAGAACAGATCTAGCAGCTCAAAACTGGGCATCCATGAGGCGCTGTGGGCCATCAGCAGCAGCAGAATTGTATTCCACCACAATCTGTAACCTCATGGCCCGGCATATTCCTCACTCTACCATTACCAACAAGCCAGGGGATCAACCCTAGTTCAATGAGGAGTGTAGAAGAGCATGCCAGGAGCAGCACCAGGTGTACCTAAAAATGAGGTGCCAACCTGGTGAAGCTACAACTCAGGACTACATGCATGCTAAACAGCGGAAGCAACATGCTATAGACAGAGCTAAGCGATTCCACAACCAACGGATCAGATCAAAGCTCTGCAGTCCTGCCACATCCAGTCGTGAATGGTGGTGGACAATTAAACAACTAACGGGAGGAAGAGGCTCTGCAAACATCCCCATCCTCAATGATGGCGGAGTCCAGCACGTGAGTGCAAAAGACAAGGCTGGAGCGTTTGCAACCACCTTCAGCCAGAAGTGCCGAGTGGATGATCCATCTTGGCCTCCTCCCGATATCCCCACCATCACAGAAGCCAGTCTTCGGCCAATTCGATTCACTCCACGTGATATCAAGAAACGGCTGAGTGCACTGGATACAGCAAAGGCTATGGGCCCCGACAACATCCCAGCTGTAGTGCTGAAGTCTTGTGCTCCAGAACTAGCTGCGCCTCTAGCCAAGCTGTTCCAGTACAGCTACAACACTGGCATCTACCCGACAATGTGGAAAATTGCCCAGGTATGTCCTGTCCACAAAAAGCAGGACAAATCCAATCCGGCCAATTACCGCCCCATCAGCCTACTCTCAATCATCAGCAAAGTGATGGAAGGTGTCATCGACAGTGCTATCAAGCGGCACTTACTCACCAATAACCTGCTCACCGATGCTCAGTTTGGGTTCCGCCAGGACCACTCGGCTCCAGACCTCATTACAGCCTTGGTCCAAACATGGACAAAAGAGCTGAATTCCAGAGATGAGGTGAGAGTGACTGCCCTTGACATCAAGGCAGCATTTGACCGAGTGTGGCACCAAGGAGCCCTAGTAAAATTGAAGTCAATGGGAATCAGGGGGAAAACTCTCCAGTGGCTGGAGTCATACCTAGCACAAAGGAAGATGGTAGTGGTTGTTGGAGGCCAATCATCTCAGCCCCAGGACATTGCTGCAGGAGTTCCTCAGGGCAGTGTCCTAGGCCCAACCATCTTCAGCTGCTTCATCAATGACCTTCCCTCCATCATAAGGTCAGAAATGGGGATGTTCGCTGATGACTGCACAGTGTTCAGTTCCATTCGCAACCCCTCAAATAATGAAGCAGTCCGAGCCCGCATGCAGCAAGACCTGGACAACATCCAGGCTTGGGCTCATAAGTGGCAAGTAACATTCGTGCCAGATAAGTGCCAGGCAATGACCATCTCCAACAAGAGAGAGTCTAATCACCTCCCCCTGACATTCAACGGCATTACCATCACCGAATCCCCCACCATCAACATCCTGGGGGGTCACCATTGACCAGAAACTTAACTGGACCAGCCATATAAATACTGTGGCTATGAGAGCAGGTCAGAGGCTGGGTATTCTGCGGCGAGTGACTCACCTCCTGACTCCCCAAAGCCTTTCCACCATCTACAAAGCACAAGTCAGGAGTGTGATGGAATACTCTCCACTTGCTTGGATGAGTGCAGCTCCAACAACACTCAAGAAGCTCGACACCATCCAAGTTAAAGCAGCCTGCTTGATTGGCACCCCATCCACCACACTAAACATTCACTCCCTTCACCACCGGCGCACTGTGGCTGCAGTGTGTACCATCCACAGGATGCACTGCAGCAACTCGCCAAGGCTTCTTCAACAGCACCTCCCAAACCCGCAACCTCTACCACCTAGAAGGACAAGAGCAGCAGGCACATGGGAACAACAGCACCTGCACGTTCCCCTCCAAGTCACACACCATCCCGACTTGGAAATATATCGCCGTTCCTTCATTGTCGCTGGGTCGAAATCCTGGAACTCCCTTCCTAACAGCACTGTGGGAGAACCGTCACCACACGGACTGCAGCGGTTCAAGGAGGCGGCTCACCACCACCTTCTCGAGGGCAATTAGGGATGGGAAATAAATGCTGGCCTCGCCAGCAACGCCCACATCCCGTGAACGAATAAAAAAAAAGCAGGTAAACAGATGCTATCTGTGGCTGATACCACAGTAAAAATGAGTGGTATTTTTAAGTATTGTTTTACCACTGACAATATAGTGACTGGTCCCGGGTAGTTTCGAGGCATGTATGTGAATATGTTTAAGATTATAACATGTAATTACATATGTATCCAGCAGATGGAGCCTATTGATGGAGGTAACACATTCATTTATTAACTTAATTTTCTATTAGCTCATTCCATTTTTTTCTGAATTATCGCCCTGAGTGGAAACAGGATTTTGGCAAGTTGTTGTACTTCACTGCAAACAACCATAGTTTAAAGTAATGGTTGAAAAGTCATGATCAGTGCCTGCCCTAATATATGACACATGTGCCCGGGCAGGCAAGGCTGCCCTCGAGGAGCACAGTCAGAAAATGACCTGTGTAGAGTTCATAATACAGGTTGAACTTAATGAACACTCAGAAAGGCATAGGCTGATCAGGGACAGTGAGCATGAATTTGTAAAGGACAAGTCACACTGGTATAATTTCTGCACAAGCAGTGTGACATAGCTATAGAAAAGCAAATAAGGTTTCAGGTTATATTCCTATAAGCACTGAGAACAGCATGAAGAGCACTATATTTAAGTTATAAAAAGCTCTTATGTATCCACACTGGAGTACTCTGCTTAGTTTTGGTCCCCGCATAGAGTGAAGGATATTGAGGCTTTGGAAAAAGTGCAGAGTGAAGCTAACCTCAAAGCTCTTAATTATAAGGATAGGTTCTAAGAGTTAGGGTTATTTACTTTGGAGAAACATGGCTTGGAAGGGGATACGATTGAGGTTTTTAAAATGATGAAGGGGTAGGACTCTGGCCAGTTAGGATATCTGAGATGGATAGGGATGGTATGACTGGAAGTCATGCATATAAAATGCTTTGAAACATTACATTTTGCAGAGAGTTATTGCTTGCAGAACAAGCTGCTGAAACATATGATTAATATGCATTTGCTGCTATCCTTTAAATGGGAATGTAACAAGTTCCTGAGAGAAGACATTTCTGATTTTGCAGGGTATAGTTGCTAGTTAGTTGTAGTTATGGAGTTGTGGGCACCGTGGTCTCTTGGAGCTTGCCTGACTGGCTGAGGGAGTCGGAGAGGAATTTGTTGGAGTTTTTCCTGAATTGGCCATAGATTTTCTTTTGGGTTTTTTTTTCCTCTCCCACGCACAGGGGGGCCCAGAGGGGGAGGAAAATCTACCTAATTGTGACAATGAATTCAAGCCAAACTAGTTTAGGTTATTTGAGTTTGCATTTTATTTAGTACACAGTCCTACAAAGGACATCTTTAGTGGATGCTGATGCAAAGGTTAAAGGCACTGAGATGGAGTAACCTGTATTAACCCTTGCTAAGAATTGGCAAAGAAATGTTTTTATTTGGTGTCATCTTCCACCCCAAATAATTACCACCATTAAAACAAAAGCAAAATACTGCGGATGCTGGAAATCAGAAATAAAAACAGAAAATGTTGGAAATACTCAGCAGGTCAGGCAGTGGAGAAAGAAACAGAGTTAATGGGCCCGATATTACCAGGGCGGTGGGTTCGCGGCGGCGGGTCGATTGGGCGCGTGGGTAATGCACCCGGTGAAATCAGTCTGCCCCGCGCGCAATCGCAGGCTGATTGGATCCACTTACCTCTTGTTCCGGGTTCCCCGCTGCTGAGCTGTGCAGCGGGTGGACTGCGCATGCGCAGTAAGGTCTGTCAGCTGGAGGAGCTCTATTTAAAGGGACAGTCCTCCACTGACTGATGCTGCAAGAAATAGGAAAAATTACAACATGGAGCAGCCCAGGTTAATGATGCTGCTCCCATGTTAATGATGCCTCACTCCAGCTCTTATTGGATGGGGTGAGGAGGAGGGGGAGGACAGAGATCTTTCCCTCGGTGGGCGGGAGGAAGCGGCCAGCCTCTGCCACCAAGAAGGCCTGGCTCGAGGTGGCAGAGGAGGTCACCAGCACCACCAACATATCGCCCACCTGCATACAGTGCAGGAGGCGCTTCAATCACCTAAGTAGGTCAGCCGAAGTGAATACACTTACTCATTCCCCTACACTCCATCTGCCACATCACCGTCCCCACCCCACATCTCCTTCTGCACTGCCAACACTACTCTATCACGTCACTCCTCACACCCACTCAAACCTCATCCTCATCTTACCTGCACTTACTCACCTCGCCAGTACTCATCCCGCCACTACCACTCAACCCAATCCTCATACAATCTCATGGCTCTATCTCATACTCACCCTCTCGTGCATCTCTTTCACAGTCAGCCTCACTCAACCTGCCACTACCTGTGCTGCAGCCACAGGGCATGCATCACATATGTGCAGTAGGAAGCGTAAGGCAAACGTGTCGTGAGCATGAAGGTGATGCACAAGGGTGTTTGAGGGTTTGTCATGGTTTTTACTTATATTTAATTTCTGATCAACTCACATTACATATTAAATTGTCACCACTACTGCCACGTCTTTGCGAATCTTGTCTGGTTTGTGCAATAATGCCCTTTCCTGAAGACCCACAACTGATGCCACCCATTGTGTCACTGCAGAGTGGGTGTAGGTGTATTGCAGAGCTCTTTTGTGCAGACGGCTGAGAGACGTCGGCGATGTCCCCGGTTGCACCCTGGAAGGATGCGGAGGAGAAGTTGTTGAGGGCAGTGGTGACTTTGACAGCGACAGGTAAGAAGATGGTGCTCGGGCCAGCCGGGAGCAGCTCGGCATGAAGGAGGCTGCAGATGTCCACGACTACATGTCGAGTGACTCTGAGCCTCCGTGTGCACTGCTGCTCAGAGAGGTCCAGGAAGCTGAGCCTCGGTCTGTGGACCCTGTGGCGAGGGTAGTGCCTTCTGCGACGCATCTCTCTCTGCGGTTGCCCTCCCTCTTGCTGTGCAGGTGGATGTGTCACAGCACTGTGTTGTGGAGCTCCACATGTCAGAGGTGGATGGCGTGGCCGGCGAGGCTGGTGATGCTGTTCTCCCTCCGAGGAGGTCATGACTACAGCTACGGCGGCCCCCATCCGGAAGATATACATCTGAGGGGGTCCGCAAGGTAGGTACATGTATCTGGACCTCGGGGTAAGTGTGCAAGTTGGTGAGTTTTATTGTTAGGAGGAGGGTGGTGGAGGCCAAACTTTGTCCAAAGTGACAGAGTGGCCTCCTGCAATGAGTGAGGGTCTCCCCACCCCCCTCATCTGTCAAATGGACCTTTGCAGCTGCCACAGGCTGATGGCTGCAACACGTTCATTTGAACTGGGAGTGTTTCCCCCAGTACGGGAAACAGTCCCAGTTGTTTGCAAAATCCCAACCCTCCTAAAATATCATTTTAATCAGGTCTCTAAATGACCTGAAATACCTAAATAAATATCTTAAGTGGCACCCTGCTGGCTTTAATTGCCGGCGGGAGTCCCACATGCGGGGGCCACTGGAGAGTTTTCCCCCTGATTCCCATTGATTTCAATTTTACTGGGGCTCCTTGGTGCCACACTCTGTCAAATGCTGCCTTGATGTCAAGGGCAGTCACTCTCACCTCACCTCTGGAATTCAGCTCTTTTGTCCATGTTTGGACCAAGGCTGTAATGAGGTCAGTGGGGAACCTGGAAATGGGGCGGGTTGGAGCTGGGCTCCCGACCCACCCCGGGAATCTCCGATTTTCGTAGCCCCCCCGCCAGGAAGGCACCTGATCGCGGGTGCTGAAATCGAGCCCAATGTTTCAGGTCGATGACCTTTTGTCAGAACCGGAACAAGTTAAAGATTTAACATTTTTTAAGCAAGTACAGAGCCAGGGAAAGGGGGAGGAGGAAAGAACAAAAGATCTGAAGTTATTGAAACTCGATGTTGAGTCCAGAAAGTTGTAAAGTGCCGAATCAAAAGATGAGGTGCTGTTCCTCGAGCTTCCGTTGAGCTTCATTGGAACAGTGTAAGAGGCAGAGGACAGAGAGGGTGGAGGGCAGGAGTGATTAAATGACAAAAGGGATCATAGAATCATGGAAAATAGGAGCAAGGGTAGGCCATTCGGCCCTTCGGGCCTGCTCCGCTATTCAAAATGATCATGGCTGATCGTCTAACTCAGTAACCTGTTCCCGTTTTCTCCCCATATCCCTTGATCCCTTTAGCATTAAGAAATATATCTATCTCCTTCTTGAATATATTTAATGACTTGGCCTCCACTGCCTTGTGTGGTAGAGAATTCCACAGGTTCACCACCCTCTGAGTGAAGAAATTTCTCCTCACCTCGGTTCTAAATGGCCTACCCCGTATCCTGAGACTGTGACCCCTGGTTCTGGATTCCCCATCCATCGGGAACATCCTCCCTGCATCTAGTCTGTCTAGTCCTGTTAGAATTTTATATGCTTCGATGAGATCACCTCTCATTCTTCTAAACTCTAGTGAATATAGGCCTAGTCGACCCAATCTCTCCTCATACGTCAGTCCTGCCATCCCAGGAATCAGTCTGGTGAATCTTCGTTGCACTCCCTCCATGGCGAGGACATCCTTCCTCAGATAAGGAGACCAAAACTGCACACAATACTCCAGATGTGGTTTCACCAAGGCCCTGTACAACTGCAGTAAGACATCCCTGTTCCTGTACTCAAATCCTCTTGCAATGAACGCCAACATACCATTCGCCTTCCTAACTGCTTGCTGCACCTGAATGCTCGCTTTCAGCAACTGGTGTACAAGGACACCCAAGTCACGTTGCACCTCTCCTTTTCCCAATCTATCACCATTCAGATAATAATCTGTCTTTCTGTTTTTACAACCAAAGTGGATAACCTCACATTTATCCATGTTATGCTGCATCTACCATGTTCTTGCCCACTCACCCAACTGGTCTAAATCACATTGGAGCCTTTTTGCATCCTCCTCACATCTTACATTCCAACCCAGCTTTGTGACGTCTGCAAACTTGGAAATATTACATTTAGTTCCCTCGTCCAAATCATTGATATATATTGTGAATAGCTGGGGCCCAAGCACTGATCCCTGCGGTAACCAACTAGTCACTGCCTGCCACCCGGAAAAAGACTCGTTTATTCCTACTCTCTGTTTCCTGTCAACCAATTCTCATCCATGCCAGTATATTCCCCACAAATCCCATGTGCTTTAATTTTGCACACTAACCTCTTATGTGGGACCTTATCAAAAGCTTTCTGAAAATCCAAGTACACCACATCCACTGGTTCTCCCCTATCTATTCTACTAGTTACCTCCTCAAAAAACTCCAGTCGATTTGTTAAACATGATGTCCCTTTCATAAACCCATGCTGACTTTGTCCAATCCCGTTAATGCCTTCCAAGTGTTCTGTTATCACATCCTTTATAATAGACTCTAGCATTTTCCCCACTATTTCCAGGGCCACTTCCTTTAGTACTCTTGGATTTTCTTTTAATTCGTTCATGGGATGTGGGCGTCACTGGCGAGGCCGGTATTTATTGCCCATCCCTAATTGCCCTTGAGAAGGTGGTGGTGAGCCGCCTTCTTGAACCGCTGCAGTCTGTGTGGTGAAGGTTCTCCCACAGTGCTGTTAGGAAGGGAGTTCCAGGATTTTGACCCAAAGACGATGAAGGAACGGCGATATATTTCCAAGTCGGGATGGTGTGTGACTTGGAGGGGAACGTGCAGGTGGTGTTGTTCCCATGTACCTGCTGCTCTTGTCCTTCCAGGTGGTAGAGGTCGCGGGGTTTGGGAGGTGCTGTCGAAGAAGCCTTGGTGAGTTGCTGCAGTGCATCCTGTGAATGGTACACACTGCAGCCACGGTGCGCCGGTGGTGAAGGGAGTGAATGTTTAGAGTGGTGGATGGGGTGCCAATCAAGCGGGCTGCTTTGTCCTAGATGTTGACGAGCTTCTTGAGTGTTGTTGGAGCTGCACTCATCCAGGCAAGTGGAGAGTATTCCATCACACACCTGACTTGTGCCTTGTAGATGGTGGAAAGGCTTTGGGGAGTCAGGAGGTGGGTCACTCGCCGCAGAATACCCAGCCTCTGACCTGCTCTTGTAGCCACAGTATTTATGTGGCTGGTCCAGTTAAGTTTCTGGTCAATGGTGACCCCCCCAGGATGTTGATGGTGGGGGATTCGGCGATGGTAATGCCATTGAATGTCAAGGGGAGGTGGTTAGACTCTCTTTTTTTGGAGATGGTCATTGCCTGGCACTTGTCTGCCGCGAATGTTACTTGCCACTTATCAGCCCAAGCCTGGATGTTGTCCAGGTCTTGCTGCATGTGGGCTCGGACTGCTTCATTATTTGAGGGGTTGCGAATGGAACTGAACACTGAGCAATCATCAGCGAACATCCCCATTTCTGACCTTATGATGGAGGGAAGGTCATTGATGAAGCAGCTGAAGATGGTTGGACCTAGGACACTGCCTTGAGGAACTCCTGCAGCAATGTCCTGGGGCTGAGATGATTGGCCTCCAACAACCACTACCATCTTCCTTTGTGCTAGGTCTGACTCCAGCCACTGGACAGTTTTCCCCCTGATTCCCATTGACTTCAATTTTTCTAGGGCTCCTTGGTGCCACACTCGGTCAAATGCTGCCTTGATGTCAAGGGCAGTCACTCTCACCTCACCTCTGGAATTCAGCTCTTTTGTCCATGTTTGGACCAAGGCTGTAATGAGGTCTGGAGCCGAGTGGTCCTGGCGGAACCCAAACTGAACATCGGTGAGCAGGTTATTGATGAGTAAGTGCCACTTGATAGCACTATCGATGACACCTTTCATCACTTTGCTGATGATTGAGAGTAGACTGATGGGGCGGTAATTGGCCGGTTTGGATTTGTCCTGCTTTTTGTGGACAGGACATACCTGGGCAATTTTTTTCAGGCCCTGGGGATTTGTCAGCCTTTAGCCCCATTAATTTCCCTATCACTATTTTTTTTACTAATACTGATTTCCTTCAGTTCTTCCCTCTCACTAGACCCTTGGTTCACTAACATTTCTGGGAGGTTATTTGTGTCCTCCTTTGTGAAGACAGAACCAAAGCATGTGTTTATTTGTTCTGCCATTTCTTTGTTCCCCATTATCATTTTCCCCATTTCTGACTGTAAGGGACCTACATTTGTCTTCACTAATCTTTTTCTCTTGACATATTTATAGAAGCTTTTACAGTCAGTTTTTATGTTCCCTGCTAGTTTACTCTCATACTCTATTTTTCCCCTCTTAATCAATCTCTTTGTTCTCCTTTGCTGAATTCTAAACTGCTCCCAATGCTCAGGCTAGCCGCCTTTTCTGGCAATTTTATATGTCTCCTCTTTGGATCTAATACTATTCATAATTTCTTTTGTAAGCCACGGTTGAGCCACCTTTCCAGTTATATTTTTGCGCCAGACAGGAATGAATAATTGTTGTAATTCCTGCACATGTTCTTTAAATATTAGCCATTGCCTATCCACCGTCATCCCTTTTAGTAAAGTTACCCAATCTATTCTAGCCAACTCACAACTCATACTTTCGTAATTTCTTTTATTTAGATTCAAGACCCTAGTTTCGGATTCAACTATTTCACTCTCCATCTTAATGAGGAATTCTATCATGTTATGGTCGCTCTTCCCTAAGGGACCCCGCACAACAAGATTGTTAATTAATCCTTTCTCATTGCACAATACCCAGTCTGGGATTGCCTGTTCTCTAGTTGGTCTCAACATATTGGTCTAGAAATCCATCACGTACACATTCCAGGAATTCATCTCCCACAGTATTATTGCTAATTTGGTTTGACCAATCTATATGTAAATTAAAGTCACCCATGATTATTATTGTACCCTTCTTGCATGCGTCTCTAATTTCCTTTTTAATGCCCTCCCCTACATCTCCACTACTGTTTGGGGGCCTATAGACAACCCCTACCAACGTTTTCTGCCCCTTGGTGTTTCTTAGCTCCACCCATACAGATTCCACATTTTGATTTTCCGAGCCAATATCCTTCCTCACTATTGCATTGATTTCCTCCTTTACTAACAATGCTACCTCACCTCCTTTCCCTTTTTGCCTGTCCTTCCTAAATATTGAATACCCCTGGATGTTCAGTTCCCATCCTTGGTCACCCTGCAGCCATGTCTCCGTAATCGCAACTAAATCATACCCGTTAATATCTATCTGCGCTGTTAATTCATCTACCTTATTGTGAATGCTCCGCGCATTAAGACACAATGCCTTTAGACTTGTCTTTTAAGATTGCTAGTCATCTTAGTATTATTTTGCACTATGGCCCTATTTGTTTCTCGCCCTTGTTTTCTCTGCCTTCCACTATTGCTTCTTCCCTTTCTGTCATTTGTTTCTATCCTTGTTTCCCCTTCCTCTGTCTCCCTGCTCAGGTTCCCATCCCCCTGCCATTCTAGTTTAAACCTTCCCCAACAGCACTAGCAAACACCCCAGCGAGGACATTGGTCCCGGTCCTGTACGGGTGTAACCCATCCCGCTTGTACAGATCCCACCTTCCCCAGAACTAGTCCCAATGTCCCAGGAATCTAAATCCCTCCCTCCTACATAAGTAAAGAAACAAAAGAGGGATCTAGATGGGCTGTAAGTAGCAACAGCAGAACCATTACCAGCACCTGCTGTCCGGAAAATGGGAGCAGTGGTTATGATCTGACGTTATTGAAACTCAATGTTGAGTCCAGAAGGTTGTAAAGTGCCGAATTGAAAGATGAAGTACTGTTCCTCAAGCTTCTGTTGGGCTTCATTGGAACAGTGTAGGAGGCCAAGGACAGAGCGGTCAGAGTGGGATGGAGAATTAAAATGGCAAGCAACCAAAAGCTTAGGGTCACGGTTTTGTTTCTTTATTTGTCCCATTACCATCCTCTTTGCTTTGCACCATCATCCCTTCTGTCATTTAATCACTCCTACCCTCCATTAACTTATCTGTTGTCTCCTCAGAAGCTGCCTGACCTGCTGAGTATTTTCAGCAATTTCTCTTTTTGTTTCAAATTTCCAGCATGTAGTTTTTTTGCTTTTTGATTATATACAGCAGTGTAGGGTAGTTTAGCCTCTGCTTACAGAATTCTATCTTCATTCTGCTGTTAAGGAAGTCTGCCTCAAACAGTTTGCCTAATTTATACACTTGCAGACTAATTTTTGATAAAGTGTCTCTAAATTGCATACTCAAATTCATATGACATATACTGAATTAGGAACATAGGAACATAGGAGGGAACACATAAATATTCTTACTACATCCTTACAACCACACTACCAATGTGACATTACAAACTGAACACTATTATCCTGGATGAGTATATGACTCTCCCTTTCTACCTACATACCTCTTATCAGGCAGTGGGACAGGTCACAACCTGGTGGCTATCACTAGAAGTAGGCCCTCTGGAGTTTGACAGCTTTGTTTTATAGTCCCAGTGGTGAGATGGTTGCTGCAGTACTCTTTATTTGTGGGACAGTCTGATCTCCACAAAATATAATGAATAGTCATTAGTCAGCTAATTGAACCACATGTAGTATCTTCTGTGTAAGTAGTTTTGTCGCAAATAAAGCCTCTCTGTATGTTTTTGGGTGGATGATTAATTTTGATGTCTGTACTAATTTATTTTGGGGAACTGCATATAAACCTGAAAAATCAATATAACTATAATAAATAGGATAATTGGCTGAGGAAGGAATTTAGCAAATGGTTCATCAGAAAACACAGACTATGAATATCTGTAAAAACTCACTCCCAAGATTAAAACTCAAGGCCAGATTGTTGTTATTCTTTACAATTAAATAGTCTAACTTTTTTTTAAGTGACGTCCTTTTAAAAAAAATTGTACTGTTGCACGGCAGGGGCACTAAGCAGGGCAGAGGCTCCATACTGTTAGTGTTAAATGCAATAAACAAGACAGCGACACAGGAACTGAGGTTATATAAGGCATCATGTGACAGGTGGCAATACTAATTTCTACTAACCTAGCAAAATAGAGCAAAATATTGTTTACCTTGTATATTACTGACTGATAAATCATTTCATTCTTTTTCAGTCTGTTTCCAGTTCTACACTTCACCGCAAGTTTTGTAAAGGAATTTTTTTGTCATTGCAAGGGTCTCTGCAGGTAGTCTGATGTGCTCCATATATAAAGAACCTTTTCAAGGGCAGATGAGACAACTTGAGAATGATAACATCAGCCCTTATAAGCTATAATTTAGCTCATTTAATCTATGTTCCTGTTTTCATTCTGTAGGGCATTTGTGTTTGGATCTGCAACAAGACCAACAACTTAATTGTGGGGTCGGTTATCTGGTTTCTCTATACATTATTATGAACAGTTAGGCTGATTGATTCATACATAATACCTTGACTGTTGGTGGTTTTTCCATTGGGCACTCCTTGCAAGATTTGTTGTATTTCAGGATCATGTGATTTCTACATGAAATCTGTTGGAGAAGATAACATTGTAGGAAAGGATGTTCTTATCTAATTCTGTTCAATTGAGAAGAAACACACAGTGTTCAAGGATAGCAAATGCCACATTATTAACGATGCATACCAGTGCATATTCAAAACAACTCAAAAGTAAAGAAACATTTCCGGGTTTCAAAAACAGTACAGCAATGTTGGGATGTTTTAGATGTGTACTCCTGCTTATCTAGTGATAAAGTAGTTGTTACCTATATAAAGCATTACATTATGCTTTCAGTCTAACACTAGAATGTTAGACTCCCACTCAGGCGGCTCAAGACTGAATCCCAGCCTCAGCTCACATTCCATCTCAGCTACCTTCTATCACTGAGTTTCAACAGTTCTTATCCAGGCTATTATAGATGGGTGGCCTGTTGTGCTGATGTGTTCCATATTAAGGGATAAAAATCACCCTGTCACAGCAATCATGTTTCCTGTTGGACCAAATGTGTGCATGTTATACTGATTGCTGGTGTCAAGAACCGGGAACTATTTCAGTTCTGTCCCTCTTTCACCAAAACTAGAGTTGATCATTCTAGCCAGCTGTAAAACTTCAAAAATTGCCTCAGAATGTATCATGTTCCAATGTGATGGATTCATGTGCATCATTGCAGCGATATACCATAGAACCATAAAACTAGAAAAAAAAACAGTTTGCTCTTGTTCTAAAACAGCCTTATAATGAGGGTAATGGAATGGGTCATTCATTTTTGATGGTTAAACTTCAAAATTTATGATTCCATGAAACTTTCAATTGAATGGCATAATACATTGATCAGGTAGGGGCTGGGTTTGATCATTGGCCTGTGTTGAGTTAGTTGATCTCCACTGCAATGCTACAATTGGCTTCAGTGTTCCTGGGCTAGGGAGGGGAAAAAAACAACCAGAGTCCCCATCCCTGATCATTATTCAGTGATTGTGGAAAGTGCCCTGTGTGAACAATGAATGAATGAAATCAAGACCAGACTCAGCTGTGATGGGTTGCCATAGTTGAATACCTGCCAAAACTCACTGTTCAAGTTTGCATGTGAAGTCAGCAGTCTGCGGGAATGCTCGCCACTCACCTAGCTGGGTTAAGCCATAACAACACTCAAAGCACAAGACCAACCAGGATAGAGTAGTTTGCATGATCAGTGTACCTGCCATTGGACTCAATATCCATCCCTCACCCCACCTCCAGCACACTGTGGCTGTAGGGTGTATGATATACAGGATGCACTGCAGCAAATAACCAAGGTTACTTTGACAGCACCTCCCTCCCCTATGACCTCTACCACCAAGAAGGACAAGAGCAACAATGTTGTGGGAACATCATCAACCATCACACCATCCTGAATTGAATATGATGTTATCGCCGTTCCTTCATTGTCACCGGGTCAATATCCTACAATTCCCTACCTAATACCATTGCTGGTGCACCATTGCCACAAGGACTGCATCAGTTGCAGGGGAAGGCCCACCACCACCACCATCTTCTCAAGGCAACTAAGGATGGGCAATAAATATGGCCTTGCTAAAGTTAAACAGAGATATATTTTTAAAATGGCTACTTGATAGAATTACTGGAGGATTACGAATGTCCTGGAGCCGTACTCAACTGATGACGGCTTCTGGCAAGGTAGAAATGAAGAGAAAACAGGGGGAAAAGTCATTATTTAGAAAAGAAAATCAAAAATAATGTGAAATGCATCTTGATATTTGTGATCTTTGGTCACTTTCAATGCAACAACTTAAATAATAATGAACTTAAAAGTATTTTTAACAGATTTACAGTATTGCCAACTATGTTGATTGTAAATTATCTTCAGGTTCTAATTCAAATTTGTCTTGAGTCCTTTTGGAGGAAAATTTCAAAGTAAATACCAAAAGACTAAAGATTTTTTCAAGTTATTTTGTCATGTGTTGGAAATAGCTGCACAATGTTGAAAACCGCATGTTTTGAAATATGCCCACTGAGGGGCACAGCATCTATATGGGATAGATATTGTATATGTTGATTTTTCAAACATTGGATAGTACAGGGCTATGGTTTCCTCTTGGTTCTAAGAAACAGTTGTACAATTTGAAAAAGTGCACAAAGACAAGATTATTACTGTAAAATAGTAGCACAGGACATGTACGGACATGAAAGAAAGCCATAGTGGCTAAAGCCATTTGTTAATGAACTAGTTTGTACAATTTAACCCTATGAGCCTGAAAATGACTATCGGTGATGTCATTGTACAAATATTCAATATGTTCATATCAAATTCCTGTCTCTACTATTTTAAAAGAGGCATTAACCCATGTCAATGTGTCATACACACTAAGTATGCACAACTGCATATATGCATCTAATGACAATGCAGTACCCAAAATATTTGGTGTACATGATGCATCTGAAGAGATCACAGTCACATTTCCATTATGTGGAGATGCCGGTGATGGACTGGGGTTGACAATTGTAAACAATTTTACAACACCAAGTTATAGTCCAGCAATTTTATTTTAAATTCACAAGCTTTCGGAGGCTTCCTCCTTCCTCAGGAAACATTTACCTGAGGAAGGAGGAAGCCTCCGAAAGCTTGTGAATTTAAAATATAATTGCTGGACTATAACTTGGTGTTGTAAAATTGTTTACATTTCCATTAAGCAGCTGCACCAATACAGATACTTCACACCAATTAAATATCTATATGGCTGAGAAAGCACAGAGTACTGGTGGTCAAGTGGTAGCATTGATGGGGGTTGCTGAAGCTAACAAGTATAAGGTAAAGGATCATCATGCTGCCTCTTGCTCCTGAGTTGTCCTGTGATACAGAGCTTAAGAGGCATGCTTTCCAATAGGTGATACATACTCCATAGTGGGCAGTCACTTGCCTCCATATACACAGCAGTGGAAGGTGGTATAGTTAGTTTGGACAAATGATGCCTACACTCCAGTCTGACATTGACCAAGGGAAACCTCAGTAATGTATATCATAGACACAGTAGCTGTATTTCTCATGAGTGCTCTTGCTGCTGCTTTAGATAGTTTTGCATCTAAATCCAAAAAGCAGTGATGTGCAACTTCAACTTGTTTTGAAAATGGTTACAAGCAGAGAACTTGTAGATCCCAGTGTCTATGCTAAGACAATTCAGTGGACATGATGAGATGATGATCTCTAGGAATGGCATCTGTGGAACAGCTGATTGACATTCTTGTCAGTGGCAGTTCTGTGCCACCACATAACTCTGAACAAGTGACTGCTGACTCAGCCTTTGAAGGCAACGAGCCTACTGCTGTCCCAGCATGCAGGCATCAGTTTCGTCACATATGCAGGTAATGAGACTTCTCTATCCCATGCAGCTTGCCAGTTGGATAAGTAGCCACCCACTGCAGCGACTACCTCCCTGTTAGAAGGAGCATTTACGAATAAAACACAAACACGAGGCCCTCACAGAATTTCATGAGTAACAAGGTGAAAACGCACCCAAAAAATGCATTGAATATACTGCATCTACTCAAACATTGAACAAAATTAATTCATTTTTAATAAATTTTGCAGCCTGTCATTCTTTTCTTGTGCAGAAAAGAAAGCATCAGTTGTTCAGAGGTAAACCTAACAGGACATATGGAATTCTTTGCAAAACTGAACAAGTAAATCACCTGACAGTTGCATGATTGTAAATATATTCAATAGAAAGCAATAGTTGCCAATTGCAGATCTCACTGGAAGAACAATGCAATGAGAGCCTAACATAGTTGTGTCTTTGGCTACAGTGGGTGGTCTGCTCCTGGTGGCCTTTGTGCACATTGTCTGACTGGTCTTCATGGCTTGCATTAAAGTCCATTGTGAGGCCGCTGTCCACAGTAATATTGTGCAGTGTGGAACATACTGCTATGATTTTATAGACCTTCACTGAAGCATATTTTAAGGTCCCCCCCACCCCCGAACAGTGCATGCAGCTTAAATGTTACCTTAGTACCCCACATATCTGCTCAAGGAGAGCCTGGATTTGCCCATGTACCTCATTGTATCCATTCTCTGCTGGGCTATGATGGTTGTGCAGAGATGTCATCAGCCATGGTTGCACTATTTGTTACTCAAATCGCCGAGGAGTAAGCCATCCATCCATCCCCCTACTTCAAAGAGCTGTGTAACACTTGATTACCTCAAAATTAAAGCATCATGTGCACTCCCTAAAAGTTGTGGACAGTGGTAACCTTTGCAGCCACTGGTAGTGCAGTGTGGATGATTGACTGTCCCAGCAAGGGAACCAAATAGCACATTCTAGACACAACTTCCCTATTGAACTTTGGCTCCATAGAGTGCTCCTCTGTCATCCCCACGTAACAGACTTTGTTTGGATAAATCTGCTGCCTTGGGTTGTTCTGTACATCCTATGACGTCTGTGCTCCTGGGTTGTTGTTGCTTACTGCTGTACTGAGAAATATTTGTTACTGGCTGCTGCACCCATGCTGTGTACCAGAAGACATTCATTGAGTTACATCGAGACTATAGCACAGAAATAGGCCGTTTGGCCCAACTGGTCTATGCTGGCATTTATGCTCCACACGAGCCACCTCCCTTCCTACTTCATCTAACCCTATCAGGGTACCCTTCTATTCCTTTCTCCCTCATGTGCTAACTAGCTTCCCCTTAAATGCATCAATGCTAGTTTCCACAACTACTCCTTGTGGTAGTGCGTTCCGCATTCTAACCACTCTTCAGAAGTTTCTCCTGAATTCCCTATTGGATTTATTAGCAACTATTTTGTATTTCTGACCTCTAGTTTTGGACTCCCCTATCAAACCCTATCATTATCTTAAAGACCTTTATCAGGTCACCCCTCAGCCTTCTCTTTTCTAGAGAAAAGAGCCCGAGCCTGTTCAGCCTTTCCCAATAAGGATATCCTCTCAGTTCTGGTGAATCTTTTTGCACCCTCTCCAATGCTTCTATATCCTTTCTATAATATGGAGACCAGAACTGTGCACATTACTCCAAGTGTGGTCTAACCAAGCTTCGATACAAATTTAACATAACTTCTTTGCTTTTCAATTCTATCATTCTAGAAATGAATCTTAGTGGCTGATTTGTTTTTTTTATGGCCTTGTTAACCTGCGTCGCTACTTTTAGTGATTTGTGTATTTGTACCCCGAGATCCCTGTTCCATTTAGACTCGTTATCCAAGCAGTATGTGGCCTCCTTTCCGCGGCCAGTGGGCACCGCAGGGACTGGAGTGCATCATCGATCAGTATAATAAAATTATTATTTGACTCTTGTTTCGGTTTGATTTTAAAAAAAAATATTTATTCTTCCTACTAAAATGTACCACCTCATACTATATCAGTAATGAACATTGTTCTAATCATTTCTTGCCTTGATTTTAAAATTCTCATCTTTGTTTTCAAATCCCTCCATGGCTTTGCCCCTCCCTATCTCTGTGACCTCCTCCAGCCCCACAACCCTCCAAGATCTCTGGGCTCCTCCAATTCTGGCATCTTGCATATCACCGATTTTAATCGCTCCACCATTGGCAACGGTGCCTACAGCTGCCTAGGTCCTTATCTCTGGAATTCCCTCCCTAAACCTCTCTGCCTCTCTATCCTCCTTTAAGGTGCTCCTTAAAACCTGCCTCTTCGGCCAAGCTTTTGGCCACCTGTCCTAATATCTGCTTATGTGGCTCAATGTCAAATTTTGTTTGATAGCGCTCCTGTAAAGCGCCTGGGGAAGCTTTACTACTTTAAAGGCGCTATATTAATGCAAGTTGTTGTTGGGTGTTACTGCAAAATCTTACACTTCATTCTGCTGTCTAATGATCAGTAATCCTCAGAGCAGACTTAAACATGTAGGAATAGTCCATTAAAGCTTTTTATTAGTATTGCATTATGGTTTGTGTACATATATTTATTTTGCAGGAAGGGGAGAAAATTGACGAGAAAAAATTAAATTAGCAGAGGGAAATATGGCCTGTAATGTGTCATCTGCAGCCACTAGATGGATCCTTGACACACAAAATTATGCTCGAAGAGTTTTCTAAACTTTACCCAATCAAACCTGAACTCCTCCTCTCCCAACACAGAGGGAATTTTTCAAAATAACGTATTGCAAGTACTTTCTACGGCGATTTCACATAAAAAGGCTACTGCAAATGGTAATTTATAATGTACTTACTTTTATAAAGGACCTGATTTTCACGAAAACTTTTTCTGGATCAGCATTAAATACAGCAGCAATATCAACACTGTACATTGCTTTCCTTTCCTTTCATCCAAGAAGACTTAAGCATAAAATATAGCTAACGGCTGACCAGAGTTCTTTTTGTTTTTTTAAACCATATATTTGCTAAGTATAGAAGATGCGGTATAATTTAATAAACGGGTTCAGCACTGCTGATTAAGCGCAGCACTTAAGGATTTGAGAACTGCTACTAAGCTTTCGGCTTTTTGTACAGTTCAGAATAACTTGCAGTTAATTTGTGTTCGACAATCTTGCACTGGATAATAAATATTGGAGCTATGCATCCTCATCAGAGCAAGCTGAAATGCACAGATATCATCTCAACCCCCACCCACACACAACTCCCACTAAAGTGGCAGCTGTAGCAATGTTTCAAGGAAGAAAAGGTTCATCTGACCGGGCTCTTAATGTTGCCACACGCCAAAAACTGCTCAAACTCCTATTGTGCTCCCTATAGATATGGTAATGAGCAGCGTGTGCCGTGGAGTGTCTGCCTGAGACAAAAGAAAAGTTTACTATTAAATAGCAGAGGGTTTTTTTGCTATCTGCTGTAATGACAACAAATGTCATTATGTTGTAATATCGATGAAGATCGGCAAATTAAGTAGAAATAATTAGCTGCCAATTATACAATATATTCATTAAAAATTAAAACGAATAAACGTTGGTTTTACAATGTATGAAGTTTAGAATCTGCAATTGCATATGAAAAAAAAGTTGCTGTAATGCAGCCTTTTTACCCCATTTTTCTCCTCACTTTCTTGTTTATCTTCTTAGCTTAATTAATGATATATTATTTTTTTTAAAAATATCAACAAGCAGCCTTCCTGCCCTTTACCAGGCACTGCAACAATAACAAAAGACTTTGGAGACAGAGCCGGAGATCGGAGCCCCGCCCCACGTGGGGAACCGTCCCTGCATAATTAATGAGCCTCCCCCGTCCACCAATCAGACGGGGCCGAGCCGCGCCGCCGCCTTCCACAATAGAACCCAAACAGTCGCGCGCTATAAAGGGAGCGGCGCCGAGCGCAGGGGCAGAGCGCGCTGGCGAGTGGTGCAAAACGGTGCGAGGATTTAATGAGGACGAGGCGATATAATCAGTGCAAACAAAAAAAAACAACCCTGCGTGCATCCACAGGACGCTGCTTGTACCTTCAACTACGACTATTTCTTACAGCCGCGGATAAATATGACCCTTGAGGAATTAAACGGCATTGAGGAGAACCAAGTGGAAAGCACCGAAAGGTACGGATTGCATCCACATAGGATATATATTTATATTAATATATATATATATATATATTCGAAATGGGTTTTTTTTTTGGAAGCTGGATCGGTGGTTCGGTGAGTGGACGTTGAGCGGTGGTGGGGATTTGTTTGCACGCTGTCAGCGGTCTGGTGGTTGGAACCTGCCGTCTCGAGTGATGGTGTCGGTTACTGCGCGAGAGCCGGGCAGTGGCGGACACTGGGTCCGTTTAAAAAAAAGACCAAAACAAAACCCGATCCTTGGGTTCGCAGCAAAATATATAATAAAAAAAACACTGCTCCACCTCAGGAACAGGTGAGCCCCGCTGGAGGTGGAGGGAGAGCGCGGGGCAGCTGTGCTACACCGAATAAATCGCGTCTGTCACTGAAGCTTGTGCCTTGGTGTAAAAAGATTTGTTCATTGACTCGACTCTTTTTAAAAAAAAATTTAAATATATTTTTTCTTTTCCTCCTTTTTCAGGATGCAAGCTGCTGGCAAAGCCCTGGAGGAACTGCTGATCTCCGCGCAAAGGCAGCACTGTCTGACCGTTGGAGTCTATGAGTCTGCAAAAGTCATGAATGTGTAAGTTTCGCACAAGCCACTCTTCCAAATGCACCGCTCGAAGATCCGTCTCTCCATCCGTTATTAACCCGATTCATCCGATTTGTGATTGAGCTGGTTTGATGACCGTGTTTTTCTATTACCTTTTTGCAGTGACCCGGACAGTGTGGTGCTGTGCCTCTTGGCCACTGACGAGGAGGATGAAGGTGACATTGCTCTGCAAATCCACTTCACTTTAATTCAGGCATTTTGCTGCGACAATGACATCAACATCGTGAGAGTGAACGACTTCCAGAGACTGGCCGAGATCGTCGGCAATGCGGCCGACAACGAGGAGCCCAGAGACATGCATTGCATCCTCGTCACGGTGAGTGTGCCTTTTAGGTAATTAGCAGCAGTAACTGCCACTTTAAAGGTGGTTTTTATGTTGGAAACTATAACTGATTATGATTGAAGCAGATTTGTTTAACCTATAAGTACAGCGTGTGACTTGGCAATGTGACTATGTACCTGACTTTTATTGCATTTTTTTTTCACATCTAGAATCCAAGCCAAGACTCTTGGAAAGATCCAGCTTTAGAAAAACTTGGTGTCTTCTGCGAAGAGAGCCGCTGCACCAATCAATGGGTTCCCAACATCTCCTTTCCAGAGCGCTGAAGTTGTTGCATAGACTTAATGGTTGCTGGAAATGTTCTATTTTGAAGTCACCTTGTCTAAGGAAAAGTGTTGGCTTCCTGGATCTGTGGATTAGACTGGTGTATTGGTCAAGTCACATGGACATGTGACCAGTACCGTATGATGGTGAATCGGGGACACAGCGAGGACCGATAGCCAGGACCGATGATTGCAAAAGGTTGGATAAATGGACTGCATTGCACAACATCTTGGACCTGGAGTAGTGAGGAGAGTGAGCAAGAGAAGTATACTGTGCAACCCTGCACATGCCACAGAGCCCTGTTTCTGTAACTGGAGGAGATTAAATGATGGATCAAGACCTGCATAGAGGCTGTGGGACTCTTATCTGATTCTATGAACTTAACTGTGTTTAGTTGTGGAACAGCCTAATTTTGTATTTGACTTCCACAATGGACTTCAAACAGCTCTACACAACTGTAAAAGATTTTTAATAGACATATGTTTTTAAGAAACTGGATACTTGGTTCATATTTCATGTAAAGCAGAAGAATAAAATGCTGAAATAAAGCACATAAATGAGTATATATTTGTCTGTGATTTATGCTTGACAATAGAAATCCAACTGCCACTGCCTGACTACAACCATTGATACAAGTACTTGTTGGGTGTGTGTCAGTTAAATATCAACAGAGCAGTCAGTGAAACTTTCACCCGCTTAATCTAGCTGTCACAGGAATTGGTTCAAAAAGTAGGTTGCAACTGCTTGCATAACTAAGTAGGGCAAGGGGAAATCCTACCTTGGGAAACTTTCAAGCAGTAATCTCCCTAGTCTGTACTTTGTATTGATAATTAAAATAAGTTGAAAAGAACTACTGGGAAATGCTAGTGAGGTGGTGAATGAGGCAATTTAAGTACCATTTCCAAAGACAATCCTACACACTTCTAAAGAGACATTAATTTTTTTTTAAATCAAGCCTAATTTTTTTTAAAAAGCCAAGTGAGCTTAAAACCAGGGATTGGTTCAATGTGTAAAGATAGAAAGACTTTCATTTATACAGCATTTTTGATGACCACATGACATCCCAAAGGGCTTTACAGCCAATTAAGTACATTTTTAAAGTGCAGTCGCTGTTGTAATGTAGGAAACGCAGCAGCCAATTTGCGCACAGCAAGCTTCCCCAAACAGCCTCAGAGGTGGATGTGCTACCACTGAACCATGGCTAACCCTTTTATTATGTAAACCTTTATTATAGTAATTCTAATGGTTGGAATGTGCTAAATAGCAATACAAAATCAGTCACTAGCATATCCTGATCCACTGGGGAGGGTGTATATA
This sequence comes from Heptranchias perlo, assembly GCF_035084215.1. Taxonomy (NCBI): domain Eukaryota; kingdom Metazoa; phylum Chordata; class Chondrichthyes; order Hexanchiformes; family Hexanchidae; genus Heptranchias; species Heptranchias perlo. The sequence continues at coordinate 80,912,227 of NC_090328.1, forward strand.
TAGTATATCTAATTAGATTATGTAGAACAAAGACTCTTAAAGTTGATCTGCTTTAACATTTACATTTCGTTAACTCTAAAACCAGTGTCCAAGATCCTGATTGTACACTAAGTATTCCCCAGAGTCTATTGGTCCTGTTAAGAGTTGGTGTTGTATTCTTGCATCTTTAGCTGTCGGTTAGGAGTCCTGTATGGACGGACTTGCTGGGTGTCAACACATTTGGGATATCATTACCATATTCTAAGAATCTATTAACTACTGAGAAATCCACATAGAAGTTTTTGTGTGCTCAATACACTCCTGGTAGGAGCACAACCTTCTTACCCCGTCTAGAGTGTTTGAATGCAGGCTGTCAGAGCCAAGGCTTAGAGATGCAGGGATTCTGTTATTTAACCAGCAAATCATTAATGAGTTTTCTGCTGCTTGTCCAGCCAGGGCTACGATACCAGGGCATTGGCTTATAGGGTTATCTGGAGCTGTGTAGGAAGAATCCATGACCATGACTATTCTAGCCCTCTAAATTCCATTAATGAGCTGTGCTGTTCGATCAGTTATCATGATGTGGAGATGCCGGTGATGGACTGGGGTTAACAATTGTAAACAATTTTACAACACCAAGTTATAGTCCAATGATTTTATTTTTAATCCCACAAGCTTTCCGGGGCTTTCCCCTTCCTCAGGCGGTGTGGAAGTGACAATTTCGAATCCTTCGCATTTTAAGATCACATAACAAAGCCTGGTGATTACTGCCCGTTGCCAAGGCAATCACAGTGAGCAGACAGAAAGGTGTCATCTAAAAGGCCACTGAATATACAACCTCCCAAAAAAAAAGGGAAAAAAAAGGAAAAAAAAAGAGAGAGACAGAACGAAGACAGTCAATGACCCGTTATATTAAAAACAGATAACATTTGTTCGCTGGTGGGGTTACGTGTAGTGTGACATGAACCCAAGATCCCGGTTGAGGCCGTCCTCATGGGTGCGGAACTTGGCTATTAATTTCTGCTCGACGATTTTGCGTTGTGTGTCTCGAAGGCCGCCTTGGAGTATGTTTACCCGAAGGTCGGTGGCTGAATGTCCATGACTGCTGAAGTGTTCCCCGACAGGGAGAGAACCCTCCTGTTTGGCGATTGTTGCGCGGTGTCCGTTCATCCGTTGTCGCAGCGTCTGCATGGTCTCGCCAATGTACCATGCTCTGGGGCATCCTTTCCTGCAACGTATGAGGTAGACAACGTTGGCCGAGTCACAGGAGTATGAACCGTGCACCTGGTGGGTGGTGTCCTCTCGTGTGATGGTGGTATCTGTGTCGATGATCTGGCATGTCTTGCAGAGGTTACCGTGGCAGGGTTGTGTGGTGTCGTGGACGCTGTTCTCCTGAAGGCTGGGTAATTTGCTGCGAACGATGGTTTGTTTGAGGTTGGGTGGCTGTTTAAAGGCGAGTAGTGGAGGTGTGGGGATGGCCATAGCGAGGTGTTCGTCATCATTGATGACATGTTGAAGGCTGCGGAGAACATGACGTAGTTTCTCCGCTCCGGGGAAGTACTGGACGACGAAGGGTACTCTGTTGGTTGCGTCCCGTGTTAGTCTTCTGAGGAGGTCTAAGCGATTTTTCGCTGTGGCCCGTCGGAACTGTCGATCGATGAGTCGATCAGTTATCAACAGTGCCCTGAAGTACTGTGAATTTGCCTGTCTCAGGTATCAGATTACCGAGTCGGCCATAAAGGGTTGACTTGATTGGGATAATCTCAGAAATGCTACTTTGGATTTGGCTGTTTTTGTAAGAACTATACTGTGGTTCTTTTCCTTGTACCCATGAATGATTTTAAATACTTAGTTGTATTTTTAGTTTCTATTAGATGATTTGCAACAAGGTGTTACCTGGAAGTGAGATATTAGAACATATACTCACCTATTTATTGCTAGGCATATTAACTTGCAAGCCACCTTGATTCCAAATAAACGCCACTTATCTTCCATTCCCCCACCAAAAAAAAATCGTCACCAATTTTTTCTTTGTACAACTGATCACCGTGGGTTTGAGCCTTTGTTACCAGGAGCTCACCATGAGTGTCATAGTGAGCAGCACAATTCACTAGGAAACGTGAGTGCATAGCCACTATCCTCCTGACTACAGTACAGACATACACCATGCCCTGTTGAATGGTGGTTCCATCAATTGGAGATATGAAGCTTCAGGAGAAGCTTCTTGCCTCTCTGCCCTTAGCCCTGAACAGGTGAGCTTCTGCACTCCTGCCTGGCTTCCACCTCCGTAACATCAACTGTCTCTGCCGCTGCCTCAGCTCATCTGCTGCTGAAAACCTCATCCATCCCTTTGTTATCTCTAGACTCGATTATTCTATTGCTTTCCTGGCCGGCCCCCCACTTTGCACCCTCTGTAAACTTGAGCTCATCCAAAACTCTGCTGCCCGTATCCTAACTCGAAGCGAGTCCCGTTCACCCATCACCCCTGTGCTCACTGACCTACATTGACTCCCAGACCGGCAACGCCTCGATTATAAAATTCTCATCCTTGTTTTCAAATCCCTCCATGGCCTTGCTCCTCCCTATCTCTGTAACCTCTAGCCCTACACTCTCCAAGATCTGTCTGCTCCTCCAATTCTGGCCTCTTCCACATACCCGATTTTCTTCACTCCATTGATGGCGGCCGTGCTTCAGCTGCCTAGGTCCTAAGCTCTGGAATTCCCTCATTAAACTCTTCTGCCTCTCTACCTCTATCTCCTTTAAGATGGTCCTTAAAACCTACCTCTTTGACCAAGCTTTTGGTCACCTGACCTAATATCTCTTTCTTTGGGTCAGTGTCAAATTTTGCTTGATAATCGCTCACATGAAGCATCTTGGGACTTTTTACTACGTTAAAAACGCTATATAAATGCAAGTTTTTGTTGTTGTTGTTGGTGAAGCGCATCCTCCTCCTGCATTGCTCCTCAAATATATCCAAGAAAGTAACTCTTGACTTATAGACCTGTGGGCTGGGTAAGTCCTTCTACGAGCAGCCCCCCTCAGCACCCTTGCTGTCTTCTAACAGGCCCGGCTGCTGCTCTTGTCCTGGTTCTTAAGGCTGCTGCCACTGCTGCTCCTCTTCCTCCGACTGTTTGTCCATCCAAAGGAGTGAGGTATAATAAGCAGAGTGCTTAATGCTGGTTGGTAAGGTGGGAAAAAAAATCAGAAAGAGGAAAACTGGAAGCTGAGAACTGGCTTGGAAATGCACCACTCACAATGGCACACAGATCCTAATGACCTGCAGGTGATTGCTCCTTTAAATGCAGCTTGCAGTCATTTCAATCAGTTTGTGAAGCCAATGCCAATACAATTTGCTTAGTGGGTTTGCGCTGGGCGGGACTTCTGACCTGCTCAGTTAAAGTTGCAGCAGGGTGCAAATTATGTGTTTGAACCCCTATTTGAATTTATTCATGAGGAACCCATGGTGTGTTTGGGACCTGAGTCAGCTCCACAGTAAACATGACAGTCGCCGGGTTTCCAGCAGAAACAGGGCGGTAAGTTGATTTTTGCGATTTTAACACAACTCACTCCATTCCTACCAGATGGGTTGGGTTAAAATCGGGGTCATTATTTGCCTGTGGTTCATTTTACAGTGCATTTCACAACAGGGTCACTCATCTTTGAACGGATGTGAAGAAAAGCAAGGGATGGTGATGCTAGTCCATGTTGTATGGACTTGTTATCTGCTCTCTTGGGAGCACTTTCACACCACCATTTTTGTTACAATTGCTTCCACCAATATAAGATAGGATTCCTAATATTGGGCCGGATCTTGCTGTAAAAATAATGGTTTGTTAACAACGCACACCATTATTAATGTGCAAATCGGCCAGCAAGCTCAGGGGATTAAGAGATATGCTGTGAGTTGCGAATTTCCAGAACTTGCAGGTTGATTTACGCCACTCCACCGCTTGCTTCAAACAAACGGCATCTCGCCCTTAGCTTCTCCATTATTTTTAAGAACTTGCTGGATTTGCACATTAATTACCCTTAAACTCGCCACAGAAAGTTAAGTCTAGTAATTAATATGTAAGTACTTTTTTAATGATGTGATAATCGTTAATACAATGCCAATCAACCTCTTTGGCCCAGAAATTGAACAATTTAAACTGTGGCATCACATTCTTTCAGGTGGTAAATTGTTCTTAGAAATTTAAAAAATGTCAAATATTTAAATTTTTTCTTACTTTTCCTTTCTGTCTCTTTATTCTCTCTCTGTTAATCCAATCTTTCTTTCCTTCTCTTTATTTCTCTTTTTGTACCTGATTTGACTCTAATTCACCCTTCTTCTCCGTCATTTCTCTGGTTCTTTCTCAATCCTTAAATCTCATTGGTTAAGGAGATATACAGTTGGTCTCACTGTTCACTAAGTTCCCAGATGCCCCGTTGCCCTCACCGCGCTGTGATAAACTCGCACTTCCAGCAAATAAAGGCTCAAAAAAAAATTTTGAGCTGAAGGGTGCAGGAAAAGGTCAAACAAGATGCCCCACTCCAGCAAGATCCAGCCTGTTATCTCAAACTCGCTGGAGCGCTTCCAAATAGATGGTCACCAAGAGATTGTCTTGTAGTGGTGGAACACTTTTCCAGTTGGAAGGACCATCTACTTAACCATTTTCAACCCATATCCAACTCATTTTAAATTTTGTAATACTTAAGTATCATACTATAGGTTTCTGTTTCACATATTACATAAGAACATAAGAAATAGGAGCAGGAGTAGGCCAATCGGCCCCTCGAGCCTGCTCCGCCATTCAATAAGATCATGGCTGATCTGATCCTAACCTCAAATCTAAATTCATGTCCAATTTCCTGCCCGCTCCCCGTACATGCATGCATGCATTCAGCACAATCTTGTAAACCTGTGAGTACCAAGCCCTTGCCACGAACTAGCACTGTGCCCTGCCTTGTAGTACAATAAGGGCGTAACTTAAATTGGCGGTAAAATAACATGACTCAAGTCTTTTCTAATAAGATTTATTAATGGTTGCATATCCATTTTTGAAGGTTATATATATTTATATTGGCAATTTTACAGGTTCATTACTTAAGGTATAGAAAGTACATAGCCGCAAATACTCTATGAGCACAACCAATAAAAGTGTGTCTAAAACTAAAAGTTTCCATTTTTATTAACTTTAGAACCTCTCTGTCACCACCAACATTTTTCTCTTAAGTCCTTGCACTTCATTTTTTGACTGACAAGGTAACAAGTAACCTCCTGCCAAATCTTTGCCAATGTCACTCTTAAGTGTCCATGAGAACTGCAAATTGACTTGTCCTCTGATCATCCTTCTCTCCACATGAGGTAATAATGCTTGCATCGCCAGCAATGCCCTGGTGAGATGGGGAAATTTAAGATGAAAGTTGCAGATGTAAACCTGCATCCTACCATGCTTTGGCATTGGACCACGTAGATGTCTGACTTACATATTTTTCTTGTAAAGACACAGGTAATAATTAGAAAATGATTAATTAATTAAATTTGTTGGCACCATATCGTCACAGAACTGCAATAATTAGCAAATTATATATGCTGCAGCTGACATCTCTGTTTGCTTTTATAGGGTCATGGGAACAAAGGAACAGGAATAGGCCATTTAGCCCTTCGAGTCTGTTCCACCATTCAATGAGATCATGGCTGATCATGGCATAAAGTACTGAATGTTCTTTGAACATCAGGTCACTCTATGTGTTAAAACAAACCGTACTTATAAGAAAACAAGGAAACTCAGACACAGCAATTCAGTTTTTAACTGGCTTAAATTTAATGCCTAAATTGATAGCACTGTCAGAACAAAACTATGTCCTACTCAGCACCTCCAGGGCATATAGATCAGGAACTATGTGTACTGAGGTACATAGTAAGTCTGGCATAGGGTACACTTTGTTTTGCCATGTGTCACCTTTTTAGCAGAGAGTGAATAGGACATCAAGTGGGTTATGATTTTCTAGTACTGTATTACTGAAGTGACTGAAGGAAACACACATGGTTCCTGAGATTTAATTAAGTTCCTTTTGGGTAATAAATGGAAAACCTCATATTTTTCTTCCTACAGAATTTGTGCACAATAAAAGAGGAACTTGTGCTTTCTTTTTATGTAGTCATTTCCCTTTTTTTGATTTTTGTTGCATTGGACATGCTTACTGAGATGATCAAAGCCTTTTATTACTGGTACAGAAATGTTAAGTGCAAACCACACTATAAATATAGTTAGAGATTAAAGGTATTTTGGTATGATTATATGTGCATAGTCCAGTCATTTCAAATAACTGCAAGCTTTTCAAAAAATCTTGTTGGAATAGTAATATTACATAAGTTATAAAGAATGCAGCATGCAAATTCACTGCTATGAAATGCTGTTGGCTTTAAATAGACACAGTCTTCATGTAGAATGCACAGTTTCATTCGTTTGAGGTCACATGATACAGTGGCATAAAATGGATTGAAACACAATTCAATTGTGTGCAATATGTCAATAAGATGAAATTGACAGAGTTCTTCTCCCTCCTTAAACAAAAAAGTTTGCCAAACACTTTTTCATGATGATAGTTCGCCTTTACAACATTTAATATTTCAGCTTAATTTGTATATGATTCATTGCCAGTTTTGTTCAGTGTTTTAAGTCCACAAAATCATTCTTTGTTTATTGAAATAAAAAATGAATTAAACATTGTTAAAATGTTATCAACAGCCTTACATAAAATACTTGAATCAGTAATTTAAAAGACTTTTCTCTGTGTCAGTCAATGCAGCCACACGTTGGGATAAGAAAAGACTGTGACTCCATTGTTCTGAGCACACACAAGCCTTTGCATATTATGGAGGAATTACGCCAGTAATGAGCAGAACAGTGTTTTCCTAAATTGGCAACCAAATACGTCTTCCTTATAGTGTCACATGTATTTATTAAATGTGTATTGACATTAACCTTTTTTTTTGTCTTCAAAGTTTATAAATGATGCATTGGTTCAAGGATCCAAACAGCTTTGTCATTATAAGTTACAATAGCTAGTACTGTCAAATATGTAGATCCAGTCTGCTACAATCTATGGACTTTAAGAATAATTAACCAGTGAATGGCAGTATTATATCCACAAACAATCAATGAACCACTGAAGTCTCATTCTGATAATGTTTACTTTGGTCAGACAATATCTGTCATCTGTAAAGCATTTTCATTTCAGCAAACAGCTTTCTGGGCACCTTGGCAGCATAGCATGTTAGTGTACCAAACGTTACAGAGCAGTGAGATGTTGGGCTTGTGTCTATGATTCCTCACTGAACACATTCATGATCTTGGCTAGGCAATTGGGTCAGAAGGGAGATAAAAAAAAGTGTCAAGTACGGACAAGACAGTTCTTTACAGGAATGGAGGAAAGAGCAAAAAGGTGAGTCGACTTGTACCTGATTTGCGTACAATTCCCCAATGCCTGGAGACAGAACCCAGCGAATAGGTTACCTGCCTTATTGAAGATCAATAACCTTCTGGGGCTGAACTATACTTGCAAAACAAATTTGACCAAGTTGGCCTTTCTCCAGTTTAACCAATTGCCATGGACTGCAAAATACTTAAAAATACAGCTGGGAACATAGGATTGTTCATAATTAGGCCTTTACTAGTTATTGTCCTATTCACATTTTAACTTCAGCCTACTACAATTAAACAATAGTTTAATGATCATGTATATATTTATGTGTTTAACTTGCAATCTCAAAGGTATGACATATTTTCTTCTCACACTCATGGCACTAGATCCTATCATCTCAGTAGACTGGTCGAGTTTCTTGTGCATTAACTGTGCTTTTAAAAAGCTATCAATTACCCTTAATTCTTCCTTGTCTCTCCTGCATGTGTGTATGGATATGTGTATATGTGGTATGCACCTCTTCCTTGTTCACTGCACTTTTAATTCCACTGTTTGAGTACCTCTGCTATATTGCTACCTTATACGCTGCCTTTTTGTTTCTGCTGCCGTAGCAGTCAAATATTTTTTATTATATATGAGGGTAGACTTGAGAGTTCCAAGAAGTAGAGTGAAGCATTTCCAATAAAGGAAGGCAACAGTTTGAGCACAAATCACTTGTCAATGCACACACGTGAGAAAGTGAAACAGAGCAGTTTACATTATCTGTAATTGCAGGTGATAAGCGGCACCAGTCCAAGACAGAGATTCAGTTTGTAAAGGTTTAAAGTGGGCATTTTACACAAAATTAAAAACAAAATGTTTCTATATAAATGTATTCCCAAATTGTTCAGGACCTAAACAATATTTAATAGCACTCAAGTTAATATGCATTCACATTCCTCCTTTTCCTAGAGTTAAGTTTCACACAATACAAAAGACATTATGTTGAAGAGGGGAATATTGTACATTAGAGGAGGTAGCCTGATGAAGTTACATCCATTTTCCAATTGGTCTTCAATTTTTGAAATTCTTAATAATGTTCTTAAATAACATTGAACAGAAAATAAAAGGTCATCACAAATTTCTATATAAAATATTATTTTTGTGTATGTAAAATTAGCCAAAATGCTACAATACATAAAAGATGTAAATGTTTAATCTGCACTTGGTGTGCCATTGATCGATTGATAGTAAAGATTTGCAATTGGTAATTGTTCTTTATAATTGTGATTGTTTTATTTCTGTCTGCCTGTAGTTTGTTTTCACTTCCATCTATGAATTCATAAATACTAGTATACATTTTCCTTTGGCTACAGGCGAGAAGAATGGCATCTCTAGGGCTTTACCGAAGCACTGTCCATCATTCTTTGGCCCTGTGGCAGGCCCATATGCTGACCAGGAAAGAAAAGGCAGCTCTGCAGGCAGTTCCCTATCAATCACTCCAACTCTGGAACTTCTGGCATTTTGTCTCAAACATTCCTCCCACCTCAAATCAGACAGCTCATCATCCCTGGACAGGAGAGATTGAGGTGTTGGATTTTAATAAATAGTTGCTGCATGTTCACAACCACTAATCAGCTATGATGAAAAAAGTGTGGGAAGGCCAACAGACTGTGATGAGGAAGTTCACCAAGGAGGCCCATTGGGTAGCACAATATTTCATGAGACCACAAAGAAGAGGTCACCTGTGTTTCTGCACCGCCACAGGTGGGAGGGTGTGATTACAGCATGCCAAGTTTATGCAGGCAATTTTCATTATAAATGTGGACATAGGAATTTATAATGACAATATAAGAACTAAATGTATGACTTTAAAATGGGGACTGAATATTGTCTCCAATTATCCCCCGCCCTCTAATTCCACCTCCTCTGAAGTTTATACTTGGTCTTCATTCCCTGTGTGCAATGTCATGGGATATTGACTAGTTAACATATAAACAGTCATGTGTTTAACATGCACTTCCTGTTTGTCACACTTATTTCCTGTGATTTATGCTACATTTAGATGTCACATTTGAGTGTAACATCTAGTTATTATTTTTAACCTATAATAAACTGTAAGGTAGGTATACTTACCATTATATTTATCTTTCAAGGTCCATCTCCCAAGTCCGTTGCTGCTGCAAATAATTTTTATTTAAAATTTGTTTGCTTTTTGTTTCTTCTCTTGACTGATTCCCTGTAGGTAAGCTTAAGCTATTTTAAAGTTTTATTCTAAGTCTATTTAACCTTTTCTCTCCTGGCCTCTGCTCCTCTCTTTTCCCGACATCCTTGGGCCTGCTATCCCGCTGTTTGCTGCTTCCCTTGTTTTGGCTTGTCCTCTGCTTCTCCCCATCCTGTTGCTCTGGGTTTCCAGACCTCTCCATAGGCCACTCCTCTCTTGCCTGGTTCTCACCCTCTCCTGCTGTCCTTCCTGCTACCCTCAGATCCTCTGCTCCCGTTGTTGCCTTCCTCAGGCCCTTGCTGATCTTCGTTAGTTTACCTGGCACTGAACTGTGATCCTTCTCTTCCCTCCAACTCACACCCTGTGATTTACTGGTTCCTTTTCACCTGTTTCCTGGGACTAAATTGTGACACCTCTGCCTTCCTCTGCTTGCTGGCTCCTCTTTGCAGATTTCCCAGTATTGAGCAGTTATTGTAAAACTGTATAATGTATTCACTGAGTCTTACAGTTGAGGCAGGGGAAGTGGAGGGCCCACAGTTCAGTACTGGGAAACTGGTAAAGAGGAGGCAGCGGAGTAAAGTGTGGGCGGGAGGCAGAATCGCCAGATGAAGCCCAAAGAGAGATAAAATGGAGCCAACAGGTCCAGGAAGGTGAGAGGGAAAGCACAGGCAGATGATTTTTTTTGGGGGGGGGGTGGTTAAGGGGTGACAGCAGGCCTGGGGTAGGACAATTGTTGGCAGAAGTTTTAGTGGGGTGGGGGTTGAGAGGTTGATAGGGGCCAGTAGGCCTGGGGGAGAGGAGCATTTGCAGAAAGGTTTGAAGTAGGGAGCAGGTCCAGGGGAGCCGAGGGAACTGCAGCAGAAGGTTTTAAGGTGAGGGAATTGGGGCAATGAAGAACAGGAGGTTGGAAGAAGAAAGGAGGTTGGGAAGTTGACCCGAAACTTAACTGGACCAGCCACTTAAATACTGTGGCTACAAGAGCAGGTCAGAGGCCGGGTATTCTGCAGCGAGTCACTCACCTCCTGACTCCCCAAAGGAGTGTGATGGAATACTCTCCACTTGCCTGGATGAGTGCAGCTCCAACAACACTCAAGAAGCTCGACACTATCCAGGACAAAGCAGCCTGCTTGATTGGCACCCCATCGACCACCCTAAACATTCACTCCCTTCACCACTGGCGCACTGTGGCTGCAGTGTGTACCATCCACAGGATGCACTGCAGCAACTCACCAAGGTTTCTTCGACAGCACCTCCCAAACCCACGACCTCTACCACCTAGAAGGACAAGAGCAGCAGGCACATGGGAACAACACCACCTGCACGTTTCCCTCCAAGTCACACACCATCCCGACTTGGAAATATATCGCTGTTCCTTCATCGTCGCTGGGTCAAAATCCCGGAACTCCCTTCCGAACAGCACTGTGGGAGAACCGTCACCACACGGACTGCAGCGGTTCAAGAAGGCAGCTCACCACCACCTTCTCAAGGGCAATTAGGGATGGGCAATAAATGCCGGCCTCGCCAGCGATGCCCACATCCCATGAACGAATAAAAAAAAACAAGGAGTACTAAGTGAGCCACTTACATTGGGGAGCCTGCAGCTACTGCCTCCGTTTCACTGCCGAGTTTCCCGACCCCTGGAAACCCGTGCAGTAGCAGTTAACTTCAAATTGGGCTCCCAATGGCACTGTAGGAGCATGATTTAAATATGTTAATAAGCGTCCTGCCTCTCCATGGCGGGAGACTTAGGCGCCCTGATATCCGCCGCTGTAAAAATGGCGGCGTACGCCAACGCGTCGTGTCCTATACATTCATTTTTAAACCCCCCTTCCTCCCGACCCTCTCTCGCTCATCATGGGAGGGTTAATACGTCATTAACTCTGTTTCTATCTGCTCAGATGCTGCCTGACCTGCTGAGTGTTTCCAGCATTTTCTGTTTTTATTTCAGATTACCAGCATCCACAGTATTTTGCTTTTGTTTTATAGAAGAAAATAGAACTTGAGCCTGCATAACTTTCAACAGGTAAGTGAGTGCAAGGCTGTTCCGCCTGCAGCTAACGTTGACTAAAAGTCAGTATGAAACCATTTCTTGGACCAGGTGTAATTTTTCTGAAGGCAGTGCAAAGAAATCTTAGAAACACTGATCACTGCTTAATAGTGGAGTCACAGGTGGATAGGGTGGTGAAGAAGGCATTCGGCATGCTTGGTTTCATTGGTCAGAACATTGAATGCAGGAGTTGGGATGTCTTGTTGAAGTTGTACAGGGCATTGGTGAGGCCACACTTGGAGTACTGTGTACAGTTCTGGTCACCCTATTATAGAAAGGATATTATTAAACTAGAAAGAGTGCAGAAAAGATTTACTAGGATGCTACCGGGACTTGATGGTTTGACTTACAGGGAGAGGTTAGACAGACTGGGACTTTTTTCCCTGGAGAGTAGGAGGTTAAGGGGTGATCTTATAGAAGTCTATAAAATAATGAGGGGCATAGATAAGGTCGATAGTCAAAATCTTTTCCCAAAGGTAGGGGAGTCTATAACGAGGGGGCATAGATTTAAGGTGAGAGGGGAGAGATACAAAAGGGTCCAGAGGGGCAATTTTTTCACTCAAAGGGTGGTGAGTGTCTGGAACGAGCTGCCAGAGGCAGTAGTAGAGGCGGGTACAATTTTGTCTTTTAAAAAGCATTTGGACAGTTACATGGGTAAGATGGGTATAGAGGGATATGGGCCAAGTGCAGGAAATTGGGACTAGCTTAGTGGTATAAACTGGGCGACATGGACATGTTGGGCCGAAGGGCCTGTTTCCATGTTGTAACTTCTATGATTCTATGATTCTATGATTCTAGTGTGGTAGTGGAAGAAATTAAATGGGTTGGATCATATAGAAATGAACAGAAAAATGTTTAGATGACCCCCATACTGACCCCTTTGGTACCTTCCTTTATCTCAGTGGAAGATTCAACTTTCTGTGAACACCACTTCGCTGCAAGCTACTCTGTGTGATAATAAATGCTTTGTGACATTAAACAATATGAAAGTGAGAAGGCTTCTCTTGTTCTATTACTGTGACAGTTCATTTAGAGTTCATTCTAAGGTCTGTGGAAAGTGGCTAAGCAAAACTTGTCCTTCATTATAAAGGAAGTTATGTCGGAAATATTTCAATTCTGACAGATATTGTATTACTTTTTGCTTTGGATCTCTATGCAATTCAAATATTTTATAACTTGCTGCCAACCCTACACACTTTCAAACAATTAGTTTTCTTCAAATAATAGAGTAGAATCTTGTTTATTATATTTCATAGGTCATAATGGAGATAAACATGTCCATGACTAGCCTTACCTACAACAGTGACTACAATTCAAAAGTACATTATTAGATGTGAAGCGCTTTGGGACATCCTGAGGTTGTGAAAGGCAAGTCTTTTCTTTCTTTATGATATGGCTATGCATTTGACTGATCTCATTTAATTATTTTTTTTTATCCAGCACACAATATGAATTGGTTTTGGGAAGAATTTTCACTGAGTGGGATTGAATGCATAATCAGTTACACAAGGGACACCTAATGCAACATTTTCTGTTCTACTGATTGAGGGCAGACTAGTTTGACAGAAACTTCAATTGTAATAGTTAATCTCTTTCATCTTTATATAGGGAGGGTCATTGTTGATGAGACCTGTGATGAACAGCATGTCAATAGTAGTAATGTCTGGCAAAAGTCATTCCATTCATTGTTGAGTGGGGGGGAGCTATTAGCATTCTGTTAAGAACACAAGTAATTGAATGAACTATCAGTTCTAGTTCTGTCGTGGATATAACAATGTGTGTAGACATGAAAATAAATAGTTGTGGTTTCTTCAACGCTTCTTTACTCAAAAGATAAGTCCAAATATAGTAGTGTGAGTCATACTTCATTCCAACTGTACAATGGGGGGTGGGGTATGGTAAGAATTATGCTAGTATAATTAAAGTAGTATTCATACAGCATTCCATGAGCAAAGTTATGTCAAATGCTTTAAGAAGATTTTTTTTGTCATTTTTATTTATAATTTTCAAAATGAGAAACCAATAAAAAAATACAACAATGACAACAAAGGTATATTAGGGAGACATGGAATATCACACGACAAATATCAGAGGTTATTACATAGGGACCAAGTAACCCTGCATGAATCCTAGTCACATGTATCCTACAATGCAATCTCATATGTACATTTGAAGAAAGTATAAAATCATCACCAAACTCATCCCAGGGAAAGCCTTCGACTCTATGGCAGAAACAAAACAACTCAGTACTCAGTTAATAGTTAAAAAGGGCATATTGTTCATTTGTGTAGATTTACTAAGAGTTCTGATCCGATGCTGATACAAGTAGTACAATAAAAAGGCAGTTGAGATAACAAGGAAATTCAGCATAGCATGAAAGAAAGCACAGCTAAGCTACTGCATTCATAGGGTATCACCTACCATCCATGTGTGAGCATAATGAGTGAGTGCCGGCAACATTTTTCAATGTGGTCATCACAGCTGTCACAAATTCAGCTCTGCCATAGGTACTTTCTTGAGTTCAGTGATGTCAGTCACTCCTTTAAGTGGTCTGATCGTCTTATTTATATGGGAGTTGACCCACACTGCCCTTTATCTGCTTGTATGATAGCATAACCAGGGGACGTTACAATAGTATTCACCTGTGATCGGCATCAGATACTCATATCTTTTGCACATATGTTTTTTCAATCTCTTCGAAGGTGAACCAAATTAACACTGGATATGGTGAAGTTTGGTTTGAATCATTTGCTTTGTTCCGCAGTAAGATTAAATGTACAGAGCAGTGGGTATGATCTGAGATGCTTAGTTAAATTAGTACAACCTATATTTGCACATTGATAGAAAATAAAGAATGCGCACTCCATTAGATTGTCTTATTTAACTTAAGCATAATATTTTTTATTTCAAAATATACTTTATTTCATAAAATTTAGGGTACACGCAGTTCAATGAAAATACGCAATCACAATTCAAAACAATACAATATGATTGTCCACACTCTGATCCCATTATTACAATTCAAAACACAGTACATATCTTCTAATACATTCTGTACAATCCAAAGTGGGATGGCCTTACACGGTGGCCTTTCCCTTTAGAGCTGTTGCGTACACTGGACCTTGCTTCACTGCATCCCACACTGCCAGTCGGCAGCACTCGGTCGTAGACAACTGCTTCAGCTGCAAGACCAGCAGATTTTGGGCAGACCAAAGAGCCTCCTTCAAGTTGATGGTCTTCCAGCAGCAGTTGATATCTGTCTTGGTGTGCGTCCTTGGTGGCAGCTCGCGGTGGCGCTGAGATTCCGTGGGCATTGGAAAGACTGCAATGGAAGGGCCCCTCGCAACACCATCCAGGCTACATCCTGGTGCCTGTTGGTCAGTTCTGGCGACGAGACTTTCTGCCAAATGGCATCGACTGTCTGGTCGGGGAACTAGCCGATCAGATCCACCATCTCCTTTCCCTACAGGACCCCCAGAACGTTCCGTGTCGACCACCATCTGATGGCCTAATGGTTGAAGGGGTTCCTCGTCAGCAGCTTCTCCACCTTGGACCGGATGTCCTGCGTTTGTTCGGCCAGTGTGACCAGACCCAGTCTTCTCAGTGTGGTGGACAGATAGAAAATCAGCATGTGGTGACACTTGCCGTTTGCATACCGGGGCTCTACACACATCCTAATGCAGCCACAAACAAAGGTGGCCTTCAGGATCAGGGCGGCATTGGAGACGCCCTTCCCCCCTTTGTCTGGGGGCTTGTACATGGTGTCCCTGTGAATGCGTTCTACCTTGGACCTCCAGACAAAGTGGAAGATAGCTCGGGTGACCGTGACGGCGGAGTGGCAGGGAATGAGCCAGAAGTTGGCCACGTAGAGCAACACTGCGAACACCTCACTCCTTATCACCAGGTTCCTGCTGGCTGTGAAGAGGGAGCGCACCCCCTCGCACCCCCCCACCCCACATACCATGCTTCTGTTTGGCCTTGGCGACCCGCTCCTCCCAGTTCTTGGTGCAGGCCTGCCTCCTGAACCAGATCCCCAGCACCTTCAGGTAGTCGGACCTGACAGTGAAGGGGACAAAGGATCGGGTGTCCCACCTGCCAAAGAACATGGCCTCGATCTTACTACGGTTCACTCTGGCCCCCGAGGCCAGCTCGAACTGGTCACAGATTCCCACTAGTCTGTGGACCGACCGCTGGCCGGAGCAGAAGACGGTGACGTCGTTCATGTACAGGGAGGCCTTAACCTGACAGCCTTCACTGCCTAGGATTGTCACCTCCCTGCTCTACGGATGTCCGTGTACAGCAGTTGAATCCAATCGCAGATTCCCTCCCCAAACCCCATTTTGGAGAGCACGTCCATCGTGTATGTGTGGGATATTCTGTCAAAGGCCTTCTCCTGGTTCAAGCTGATGGGGCAAGTGTTCACCCCTCTGTCTTGCACGAAGGTGATCATATCCCTAAGCAGCGCAAGGCTATCAGAGATCTTCCTGCTAGGTACAGTACAGGTCTGATCGGGGTGGATCACCAGCTCCAGAGCAGACTTGAGCCTGTTGGTGATGACCTTAGACAGAATCTTGTAGTCGACATTTAGCAAGGAAATGGGTCACCAATTTCTGATTTCTTCCCTCTCCCCTGTCTGCTTGTAGATTTGGGTGATGATACCTTTCCTCATGGACTCTGACATGCTGCCTGCCAAAAGCGTACCCTTGTTCACTTCCAGCAGGTCTGAGCCTATCCAGTCCTACAGAGCCGAGTACAACTCAACTGGTAAGCCAACGCTTCCGGGAGTTCTGCTCTTCTCGAAGGACCGGATGGCCTTTGTCAGCTTGTCCAAAGTCAGCGGCTGATCCATGCACTCCCACTCGCTGTCCTCTAAGGCCTCCGTGATAGAGGACAGGAAGGACTGGGAGACTGTGCTGTCTGTGGACTTCACGTTGTACAGCCTGCATAAAAGGACTTGCTGATCATCAGTATGTAGGCCTGTGACGATGTCACCGAGCCGTCTTCCTCCTTCAGGTTGCTCATCACAGAGGTCTCTGTGCAGCTTCTGGAAGAAGAAGTGTGAGCACTTCTCGTCCTGCTCCACCGAATGGTTTCTGGACTAGAAGATGATCTTTGAGGCCTCTGAAGTGAAGATCGAGGCTTGCTGGCCCTTCACCTCTCTGAGTTCCTCCCCGACATCGACCCCCATCGACAACAGCTGGAGCAGATCCTGCATGCTTTTCTGGAGCTGGGACAATTCCCTCTGTCTCTCTCTCGCCTTCTGAACACCTTTGAGGATGAAGAATCTCTTGATGTTGGCCTTGATCGCTTCCCACCAATGCACCATGGAGTCAAAGAGAGGTTTCACAGTCCTCAAACCTGTGTAATCCCCCCTTAGTTTGCATCCTGTCCTACGGCCCAGAGCAGTTCCCTGTCTTTCGCAGCCTTTTGCAACCTGCCTACCTGTGCAGCATCCTGTTTCCAAAAGCCTGACTGCCTTCTTTAGTGTCTATGTCCTGTTTTTAAAAGCCTCTCACTCTGTGTCAAAAAGCCTGTCACTCTCAAAGATTGATAGGGATCAAAGGGTCTTCCAACACAACAGTGAGAAGTATCTTTCTGAATACCCAGAAAAACTAATGAATTGCTTATTATTTAGTTCCTGGGAGAGAATTTTAAAAAAATTCATTCATGGAATGTGGGCATCTCTGGCGAGGCCAGCATTTATTGCCCAACCCTAATTGCCCTTGAGAAGGTGGTGGTGAGCCGCCTTCTTCAACCGCTGCAGTCCGTGTGGTGAAGGTTCTCCCACAGTGCTGTACGGTAGGGAGTTCCAGGATTTTGACCCAGCGACGATGAAGGAATGGCGATATATTTCCAAGTCGGGATGGTGTGTGACTTGGAGGGAAACGTGCAGGTGGTGTTGTTCCCATGTGCCTGCTGCCCTTGTTCTTCTAGGTGGTAGAGGTCGTGGGTTTGGGAGGTGCTGTTGAAGAAGCCTTGGCGAGTTGCTGCTGTGTATCCTGTGGATGGTACACACTGCAGCCACAGTGCGCCGGTGGTGAAGTGAGTTTAGGGCGGTGGATGGGGTGCCAATCAAGCGGGCTGCTTTGTCCTGGATGGTGTCGAGTTTCTTGAGTGTTGTTGGAGCTGCACTCATCCAGGCAAGTGGAGAGTATTCCATCACACTCCTGACTTGTGCCTTTTAGATGGTGGAAAGGCTTTGGGGAGTCAGGAGGTGAGTCACTCGCCGCAGAATACCCAGCCTCTGACCTGCTCTTGTAGCCACAGTATTTATGTGGCTGGTCCAGTTAAGTTTCTGGTCAATGGTGACCCCCCCAGGATGTTGATGGTGGGGGATTCAGCGATGTTAACGCCGTTGAATGTCAAGGGGAGGTGGTTAGATTCTCTCTTGTTGGAGATGGTCATTGCCTGGCACTCGTCTGCCGCAAATGTTACTTGCCACTTATCAGCCGAAGCCTGGATGTTGTCCAGGTTTTGCTGCATGCGGGCACGGACAGCTTCATTTTCTGAGGGGTTGCGAATGGAACTGAACACTGTGCAATCATTAGCGAACAACCCCATTTCTGACCTTATGATGGAGGGAAGGTCATTGATGAAGCAGCTGAAGATGGTTGGGCCTAGACACTGCCCTGATGAACTCCTGCAGCAATGTCCTGGGGCTGAGATGATTGGCCTCCAACAACCACTACCATCTTCCTTTGTGCTAGGTATGACTCCAGCCACTGGAGAGATTTCCCCCTGATTCCCATTGACTTCAATTTTACTAGGGTTCCTTGGTGCCACACTCGGTCAAATGCTGCCTTGATGTCAAGGGCAGTTACTCTCACCTCACCTCTGAAATTCAACTCTTTTGTCCATGTTTGGACCAAGGCTGTAATGAGGTCTGGAGCTGAGTGGTCCTGGCGGAACCCAAACTGAGCATCGGTGAGCAGGTTATTGGTGAGTAAGTGCCGCTTGATAGCACTGTCGGCGACACCTTCCATCACTTTGCTGATGATTGAGAGTAGACTTATGGGGCGGTAATTGGCCGGATTGGATTTGTCCTGCTTTTTGTGGACAGGACATACCTGGGCAATTTTCCACATTGTCGGGTAGATGCCAGTGTTGTAGCTGTACTGGAACAGTTTGGCTAGAGGCGCAGCTAGTTCTTGAGCACAAGTCTTCAGCACTACAACCGGGATGTTGTCGGGGCCCATAGCCTTTGCTGTATCCAGTGCACTCAGCCGTTTCTTGATATCACGTGAAGTGAATCGAATTGGCTAAAGACTGGCTTCTGTGATGGTGGGGATATCGGGAGGAGGCCGAGATGGATCATCTCCTCGGCACTTCTGGCTGAAGATGGTTGCAAACGCTTCAGCCTTGTCTTTTGCACTCGCGTGCTGGACTCTGCCATCATTGAGGATGGGATGTTTACAGAGCCTCCTCCTCCCATTAGTTGTTTAATTGTCCACCACCATTCATGACTGGATATGGCAGGACTGCAGAGCCTATATTGCTGTGGGTCTGGAGTCACATATAGGCCAGACCAGGTAAGGATGACAGGTTTCCTTCCCTAAAGGACATTAGTGAACCAATTGGGTTTTTACGACAATCCGGTAGTTTCATGGCCACTTTTATTATTAGCATCTTTTATCTTGGTGCTTTGTTTTTTTAAACTTGTGAGCGTATACATTGTTTTTAAAAGAAAATAGAATTAAAAAGAACTCTTTTTCCAACTCCATTTCTTGGAAAAATGGTCAAAAAAATCCAGAAACATGACAACAAACAAACCTAAACCTGTCCTCACTGAACATCCAGTAACGGGCACTTTCAGCAACGTCACTGGACAGTGATCAAGAATGGGAATCATGGTTAATTTTTCCCTCCATAATCCAATGATGCTGCATCCAATTGTTATGCTCTCACTTCTGTCCTGACTGAGATCAGTTAACTCAGCACAGTCTGTGGATTAAAACTGGGGCCTTCTGTATGACTCAATGGCACATCAACGATGCATTTACCCACTGAGGTATCAGGCGACGACTAATCCATCCCCAAAAATGCACCTAAATGCTTAGCATAATGTCCCTGACATCATCCTGAAGTTTATGGGAACACTTATAAAATGAAAACAATGGGTGTGATATCAGGTTTTGCAACATATATTTACATTTATAGGTGTTTTCTCTTGGGTTTTTAATTTCTTGGATCAACTAGTTTAATTTGTGGTCTTTACCTATTACATAGTTTGTTCCATTGTTGCCTTGCACTTTTTACTCCAAAAGACTCTATTGTTTGTTTACCATGCACAGTAACACGGATCATTATTTCTACAATTAAAAATAGTTCCTTCCTTTGTTTTCAGCAGTTTGCCCCGCAGTTTTTTTTATTTAAGATCTGTTTTGCTCTGCTTTGGATTAGTGGTGAGCAGAAAATTAAATATTATTCCAGCTTTCAAATGTTGTTCCAAGAGGTGGAAACCAATTGTCTGCCCACTATTTGGAACAAGGCAAGAGTTTAGAAAGCCCTTGATATACAGAATAACAACAATATATATATAGAATAACAGCAAAGTGTCTGCTAAACTTCTGGTTCAGGATTATGTGTACAACAAAGTAGATTACTCCAATGTTCCCCTGAAGACTCTAATGTTCAACTGGCTGGTCTCCCATTCTCTAACCTCCGTAAACTTCAGCTCATCCAAAACTCTGCTGCCATATCCTATCCGTCTTGGTCCACTCTCGAGAAGTCTCTTTCCAAACCCACTCCACATCACTCAAATCTTTTAAGACTCTGCTTAAAACCCATCTCTTTGACCAAGCCCTCCGTGGCATGACATCCATTTTTATCTGATTACACCTCTCTGAAGCACTTTGCTTATCTACATTAAGATACTATATAAATGTAATTGTTGTAGTAGTAATGATAACAGTAGCAGCATGTTGTTATGGTTCATTGAAGATTTTATGTTTGTGATTATGCAAATGAATTTTAGTTGAAACTTGAACTGTAACCTAACCAGCCCAATTTCGGGTGCATTTTGGGTGCAATTTCCTGATTGCACCCAGGAGGAACAGAGCAAAAGGACAAGGAAACAGAGTCTTCAGATTCGGAGGACTAATGTTAAAATGAAGGTAGCCACATCTCAATTAACCTACTCACAACTGACATTACTTGCAAAGAGTTTCCATGGTGCCACTTGGCCAGACAGCAACTACCTCAATATCTGGAGTGATTTTAAATGAATCACACAGTCCCACTCAAGCTTTTACTTCATGGTGTGTCATGTCTCCCATTCATCGGTTTGTCTGGTCCCCAACAGACAGCACTGTATGACAGGTATTGCAATTCAATAAGTAATGGCAGGGTGGAACATCCATCCTTAAATAATACAATCGGTATAATGGCAGAATATGTTAGGCCAATAATGGTCCAATCTGTAGAGTATTTTTTATCAACTGCCACAGGGTAAGATGGCATGTGATGCAGGATGCTACATTACTGAGTAACAACTGATTTCACGCTGAATTAAAAACAACTTGCATTTATATAGCGCCTTTAACATAGTAAAACATCCCAAGGGGCTTCACAGGCAAAATTTGACACGAGCCAAAGAAGGAGATATTAGGACGAGTGATCAAAAGCTTGGTCCAAGATTTTGTTTAAAGGAGCGTCTTAAAGGAGGAGAGAGAGCTGGAGAGGCAGAGGTTTAGGAAGGGATTTCCAGAGCTCTTAGGACCTAGACAGATGAAGACACGGCCGCCAATGTTGGGGCAAAGGAAGTGGGGGATGCATAAAAGGCCAGAGTTGGAGAACTGCAGAGATCTCGGAGTGTTGTACGGCTGGAGGAGGTTACAGAGATAGGGAGGGGTGAGACCATGGAGGGATTCGAATACAAGGATGAGAATTTTAAATTCAAACTATTGCAAGTCCGGGAACCAATGTAGGTCAGTGAGCACAGGGTTGATTGGTGAACGGGACTTGGTGTGAGTTAGAATACGGGCAGCAGAGTTTTAAATGAGCTTAAGTTTATGGAAGGTGGAAGATGTATAACTATCCTCAGCTGGCAGCACTGCCGGATTATTTCAGATTGGAACAATTCTACTGCTCATCACCTCCTGGGCATGCAATTAAGGAACCATGTGCACTGAGTTTGGCCGAATGATTTTATTTTATCATGTGTTACCTGGTAACAGAAATTGAGTATAGCTTTATGTAGATTATAATTTTCCAGTACAACATTGCAAGAAGTGATTGAAGATTTAAAAAAATACATTTTGTTCCTGAAATTTAAATACATTCCTTAAGTGGAAAATTTTACTTTTTTCTTCTTACGGAATTTGTGCTCAGTAAGATATGAACTTGTGATTAGGGACACTAGCTAATCTTCTGTAGGATTGCTCACAGAAGTTTATCTAGTGTCCCTAATCACAAGTTCCTCTAAGGTCAAGACTGCAGTTATGAGCTGTGGAGCAAGCATAACAGGGACCATTAAATAAGGAACTGAATTTTAAAATTAAAATTACTAGACTTGAAGAGATTGTCACAATTTCCCTTCAGATAAGTGTTAAGTTTAAAACTCAGGTAAATATTATTGTAGTTTAATCAGAGCAGTCACACAACCTCCATTACATCTACTGTCCAAAATGTTCCAAAACACCTACCAAGCAGGGCCTATGTTAATAGCCTAGCCAATGCTTGTTAGGAAGCGAAACACTGCCTGCCATTCCACATTATTTTACTGCTTATCTGTTTAATAGCTCATGGATACAGAAAAATGTGATGGCAGATGTTCTGAGCAAATTTTGCAATCAAAAAATTCTGTTTGTTCAATCAGGGATATGTCTTCAAAGTACCAGATTTCTTTTAATAATTGTTAGCAAGACTAGCCATTCACAGTGAATACTATCACTTCTTGGGCTGGAAATTCGGGAGTGGCCATTCTTGGGTGATCGGGGAGTGCAGGGTAAATACCCTGTCCCAGAATGGTGAGGTCTGAGGCGCCCCTGATATTGGGCTGGGGATTGGGCCGGGAGCCTGGAATCACAGGGCCTGATGTTGCCAGGGCCAGTAGATCGGGAGTCACGAGAGCCGGTGGTGGGGTGGTGGGAGATTGGGGGTTTGGCCTCTTGGGGCTGGGAGGGTGGGAGAAGGGGGGGTCAGGGATCTTGGGGATGGGGGGGGGGTGGTATGTGGGGTTCGTGATTGGGAGAATCATTTAATGTGGAGTCGGGAGTGGGAAATGGGGAATTGCGGGATCGGGAGGGGTGGGAGATTGGGGGTTGGGGGTCTTGGGGCCAGGAGGGGTGGGCAATCAGGGGATCTCGGGGCCGGGAGGGATGGTAGATCATGGGGTGGGGATCTCGGGGCCGGGAGGGGTGGGAAATCGGGGGCCTCGGGGCCGGGAGGGGTGTGGTGGGGATGGGACTGTCGGCAATCATGGGGATGGGGGGGGGGGGGTCCTTTAATGTGGAGTCAGGAGGAGCACACCTGCTCCACTTGGCTCCACATATAGGTAAGTTACTTACCTTTGTTGCAGCAGGCGATCCCTAGGGCTGGTTTCCCTGAGTGCAGCACTGATGGTGCTTGCTGCCTCAGGGCCAACCAATGTTGGAGCGGGGACCTCAAGCAGGCTTTAGGCTCCTTATTTGCATATGCAAAGGTGCTAATACTTGCTTCAGGTGTGTGTAAAGGACGCCTCTTGTTTGTCCTTAACCAATATGACGGGTGGCACACTGACAGGAATTGTGCGCACGCTTCTTGTCCGCCATTTTGGGGACTTAGTGGGCTGTGCAGTGCCTGAAAAATGGAGTTACATGGCCCAATTTCTAAGCCCCTGTTTTTAAACTCTGCCTTCCCTGACCATTATGAGCTTCCATAAAAGACAGCAGGTTGAAGCTGAATTTTGGGAGTTGCATTCCATCAGAGTGATATGCAACTAGTGTTAGTGGTGCTTTCTGGGAGTCTGCTACTTGATTGAGCCTTTTCCAGGGAAGCTGAATATTGCAGCCCTATTTTAAGTCCCAGAGGCCTGTGTGGGGAAAAGTTTTGGAGGCATTTTTAGCAAACAATCACCGACTTTGTGGAGTCCTATTTTAAGAAGTATTTCATTTTTTATTCATTTATTACATTACAAACGTTATGTATAAGGCTATATATAAATCAAGATAGCAGATGACACTAGTTTAAAATAATAAATTGAGTGATGTGATCAGTTTGTGTGCATTAGCTGCTGTTCCTTTAGAAAGCACTTGGGTGATTAAATTAATTGGTTTTGTGTGGATTCCAAGGCGCAGAAATTCAGGCGCATTGGGGCACTGAGGACAATTGTAGTACTCCTAACTCTGTCTGTGAACAACTAACTCAATCACAGACCAAGGATTGAATCTGCAATATTTATAGTCGCATTGAGTCATCAGGGGCAATCTGAAGTTTGTTTTTGCTATGTAGAGCCAATAATAAGCACAAAAATAGTTGCCAGAAAATAAACTTTACGAGGAGGTTTAGAACCTAAAATAGCTAAAAATACAACCTTCAATAATATTAAATGGCATCCAATTTTTTGTTTGAATCTATCAAACAATTTGTCTACTAAAATTAAAAACAAGTCATACTTTTGGAAAATAAAACCCTTAAACTATATAAAGTATTTGTAAACAGGATGTAGAAGCCTTGTGGCAGGGCCCTGGTACAGCCAAATGTGGGCATTAGGGAAAGACTAAGGTTTCTTTATTCTTGCACATACATTGTAAAATCCAGAATTCATATTGGTAATAAATAAACAATGCAGTTTTAAATGATTTCACAACAGTGTTCTTTGTTACTACAATAATTACTGCACTTTTTGATAGGGGCAAGGAATGCTAATAAAGATTGATTTACCACATGTATTGTCAGTTTGTGTCTTGGTGGATTAAATACAATTTTACCAGTAGACTCAGCAATGATTAGTCATCTCCATGGAAATCAGGAGCAGCTAGTTGGAAAGTCAAAGCTTGGTAACTTTTTAAAAATACTGTTTCTCCTGTTTACTTCCTACTCTTTTAGGCTCTATTCGTACCACAAATTCTTCCTTGACCATGAAGGTAGTCAGATGACTATTTTCAGGCTTTAGCTGAAGCTGCTCTGGAACAATCCAATGGAAGATACACATGAGCAGCCCACAGTTATCCATCCTTCAATTTTTCCTTCAAACCCTGTACAGGAGGGCTTGGCTTTCACTTGGCACTTGGCCAAGATTAGGAACTCAGTACATGTAGATGAAACATACACTACCAGTCAATGATTTAGCATGGCTTGATGGAGGCAACACCAGAGGTAGGAGCTAAAGAGGATTGCTTTTGTTTGCCAATATTAAGCTCGGGTCTTAATGTTGGACAGACAGTTGGAAAATGTAGCAACAGTTTTGTGATCCATGGAGCAGACCGAGAGGTAAAGCTGGGTGTCATTGACGCATGTGTGGAAGCTAACCTTATGCTTCCAGATGATATCGCAGAAGGGTAGTGTATAAATGATGAAGAGGGCTGTTCCTGGGGGACATTGGAGGTGCTTGAGCAGGTTTGGAGGAGAAAGCATTGGAGGTAATGTCATGTCTTTGTTGCATCAGATGTGAGTGGGATCAGGAGATAGCAATGCCATGGAAATACACTTCA